>NW_026057582.1:75111972-75363236 GCF_023721935.1 Panthera uncia | reverse complement strand
ATAACACATTCAGAACTCTAAGCTCTATAGATAGGTATGGGAAAAAAATGCTTTAGGAAAAAAAAAAAAAGAATTTAGTCTTAACCTGTGTGGAAGACATTAAAAGTGTGAGTTCAAACATCAGTTATCTGGGATATACTTACACTACACAGATCACCTCTGAAACCGATTTCTTCGTTTACTGAGAGGGCTGACTCCAGAGTCTGCTTTAGGTGAAATGAATTGCAAGTAATTTTCTGCCATGAGCATTATTGGAGGGACTGTGTCCTCCTCAGTGTGCCAAGTGTGCACTCTGAAGAGTATTGGAGGCTTTCCATCTCTATCTCTGTGTTTTAAGTAGAGCCACGTATTTGGAAAGGTTTTCCCTGTCATGCTCTTGGGGGATCCTTAGCTTCCAAGTTTCCCTGAGGAAAAGCTGGGCGTTGAGGGCATCATGCAATAAAAATCCACCCTTTTCAAAGTAGAATCAAGTTAGTCTAGTTAAATACAAGGGAAAGTATAAGAGAAAGGCATTTCGAGCCTTTTATTTCTTCATGTATTAGGAGAATGTAATTTTCTTTCTTTTGCCTTGTATGTACCATGACATAAAGGGAACTAAGATATTGGTATCAATCCCAGCAGAATTTAGATGATTTACATAGATGGGCAGGTGACAGCTAGCTCGTCTTTGGCATGTTGCAACTAGGCTCATATTTAAGGGCCTACTTGAACCTCACTTCTTGGATTTCAGAGAAATGTTAGGTCTCAACCTTCATGGTACTTCCTTATGCAGGGTCCTGTATATTAGTAGTTTGAGTGTAAACCATAATATAGGCATTTCTCTAAGTGTTTAAAAGATAATGAAAGGATAGTTCTTAATTCACTCTTTTATTAAAGAAATAATATAAAAATGCATGTTAAGTTACTAGGATTTAAACTATTAACATTAGATTTATTTAGATCAAATTTTGAAGTATCTCTTCATCTGTCCTTTCCAATGTCATCCAGTCTTGCAGGTAACAGCTACCAATCCTACAGGGCATCCTTGTTACTGTTCCCATCAGTTAAAATGAGTATACCTATCAACTTAATGTCTTTAGAGAATTTAGCACTTTATCTGTCTTTTGTGTTTGTTTGCAATGTTGATTTTAAAGAAATTAGATGTGAAAGGCTATTGATAAAAATGTTTCATTTCTTTCTTCTCTTATCCCTTATTGGCTCTGCTTTTGCTTGTCTTCTTGCTGTCTCATTGTCTCCCTCTAAGATTTCATCTGTTTCATGTCTAGATCTCAAAGCCTTTAATATATTTGCTCCATGATCCATTTTATACCCTGAGGCCTAGAATCCAGAACCTCTCAGTCTGAGAACAGAAAGATTCAATGCCTATTCACTTGCTTGTGTGCGACGACTCACTTTCTAGACAGCATCTCGTATCATCATGATACAACATAGGTCTATTTTTACAGAGGAGAAAACAGGCAAAAAGAGGCTAAGTGACTTTCCTAAACCTTATAGCTGTGACGTGAAAGACCAACAAGAGATACCCTCTGAGTAAGGATGCTGGTTCAGAGGTGAGTTTGAGGAAGTACACAATCACCATGAAACTTAAAAAAAAGTAAAAACACTTGTAATGCAATAAAGTATTTCATTTTATAAATGTTTTTGTAATTTATAGTTTTCACAGAAACACAGTTTACATATAGCAAAATTAAATCTTTTAAGTATTCAGTTCTGTAGTTACACATACATGTATATTTTTGAAGTTTTTATTTAAATTCCAGTTATTTAACATACAGTGTAATATTAGTTTCAGTTGTACAACATACTGATTCAACACTTTCATACAACACTCAGTGCTCTTCGTGACCAGTGCCCTCCTTAATGCCTATCACGTATGTAACCCTTCCCCTCACCCTCCTCCTCTCCAGCAACCCCCACTTTGTTCTCTGTATTTAAGAATCCCTTATATCCTCAGGGATAAAGTTAAGGATAGGACTGGTACAGCAATAAATATGGATATTATGGATATGGTGCTAGTGATTGTGAGAGTTTTTCAATGAATAGCTTCAGAGCATCTGTGATAGATTATAGTAGGTCATGGGGGCCAGTAGTGTTTAGTTCTTTATGAAGTTGTATATAGGTTAATACTTTTCGCGTGATTAGTGTGAGGAATGTTTCAGGAAGGAGCATAGGTATAATTAGGCAGAATATTAATTATGAATGTGGTTTAGGAAGAGGAATTAAATCTCTGGTAATGAAGTTTCATTAAATTTTTTTTTAATGTTTATTTATTTATTTATGTTGAGAGAGAGAAAGCACGAGTTGGGGAGGGCCAGAGAGAGAGAGAATCCCAAGCAGGCTCCACACTATCAGAGCAGAGTCTGATGCAAGGCTCAATTTCGCCAACAGTGGCATCATAACCTGAACTGAAATGAGTTCGATGCTCAACTGACTGACCCACACAGGCACCCCATGTTTAAGTTTTACACAGTTACTCGGCCATGTTCTTTGGTGGGGATAGGTATAAATTAATTAGATTAATATTATCTTATTTATTAATGTGAGGGCACTTTTGTAATGCAGTCCTTATTTCTCTTGTCTTTTTCTACTGGGGGTAACGTAGAACAGATAGACAGTGACCTGCATTACTCAGATCTGAACTCAGATCACATAGAACTTTAATTGTTGAACAAACCAACCATTAATAATGGTTACAGCATTAGGGTGTCCTGACCCAACCTTGAGGTCATAAACCTTATGAAGCTTTGAATAAGATAGTGCTGTTATCCCTAGGGTAAGTTGTTCTGTTGATCAGTATTTTGGATCAATAAGTGATAAACTATTTGACTGGTTGGTTGGTCTAGATTTTAATTACTTGAAGGTTATTTTTTTTATCCAAGGTCATGTCAAACAAAATTGTTAGTCCATTTACCGTTTAATTATCTATTATTTGGTTAAATTTTTTGTTCATTTTTGGACTGATTAATTAAAGCTCCATAGGGTCTTCTTTTCTTATGTCATTCTTGCCTTCTCACAGGAAAGTCATTTTCATTGATTAAGAGTAAGAGTAAGTAAACCCTTATATGGTCACTCATACGAGTTCCTTTTTTCCGGAACAAATGATTATGTTGCCTTTACACAGTGAGGATACTGTAGCCATTAAATAGATGTCACTGGGCAAGCAGTGCCTCTAATAGTAGAAATGCCAGAGGTAATGTTTTTTCTAAACAAGTGAGGTTTGTGTTTGCTGAGTTTCTTTGACTTTTAAAAATCTTTCCTTAAATGCATACCTGTGTTGGGTTAACAATTAATTTAATAAGTAATGAATTATTGGGTTAAATTTATTTTGTTAACTATCAGTGATTGTCCATTCTAATATAAGCTTATGCAAGGAGAAATAACTCATGTTACTCAAGTGAATGGTATTGCTTCTATTAATTAATAGATTAATCCAGTATTAGGTTAGTAGTTGGTCCTTAGTGTTGGAATTTTGATAAATATATTGTTGACCTTGGATACTTTAATTGGTGACCACTTCTAGGCCAACTAAGGTGTTGTTCATTCTTACTATCCAAGGAAGGTTGTATCCTATATCTAAAGATTGTACCTTTTAGTTAATTAATTTATTTTTATTTATTTTTTAAAGCTTATGTATTTATTTTGAGGGAGGGAGAGAATGAGAATGTATTTATTTTGAGGGGAGGGGCAAGTGGGAGAAGGAGAGAGAGAATCCCAAGCATACTCTAGATTGTCAGCTCAGAGCCTGATGTGGGGCTTGATCTCATGTAATGTGAGATCATGACTTGAGTAGAAATCAGGAGTCAGATGTTTAACTAACTGAGCTACCCAGGTGCCTGTAGGCTGTACCTGTTTAGAAAAGTATTTATGTTGAAATTATTTTTTAAGATAAGTTTAAAGATGAACTAAAATTCTGTTCTGGATGACCAGCTATCACTAGACGTGATAGGCTTTTCACCTCTACCTGTAAATCTTCTCACTCTTTGGCTACATAGGTGACTTTGTTCTTTGTAATTGTTTATGGGTAGCTTGTCTGGTTTCAGGGTAGTTAAGTTCTTTTTAATTGTTCTAAGTAAATAATTAGGCAAAAATAAAAGTGTAAACTTTGCTATTTAGTGCTTTTAATATTTCTTTTATCATTCTTTTATGGTACCTTTTCTATAGCACCAATTAGAAATTTCATCTCCTATACTCATAATTTAATTTAATTTTTAGATGTTTATTTATTTTTTGAGGAGAGGGGGGGGGGGAGGGGCAGAGGAATTGGGAGATAGAGAAGCTTTAGCAGGCTCCATGGCCAGCATGGGGCCTGATGCAGGGCTCCATCTCACAAGTGTGAGATCATGACATGAGCCTAAATCAAGAGATGCTTAACCAACTGAGACACCCAGGTGCCCCAAATATTTTTAATTTTAAATAAGTGTTTTGTTTAATTCATTTATAATTATTGAGTTTGGTAACTTTGGGCTAGCTTTAGTTCAAGTGCTCATATTAAATAAAATCTCCTGGGTGTAAACCAGGTGCTTTATTCAAGGTACACTTTGATCTGTCTAAACACACTTTCCAGGATGTTTACCTTATTACCTCCTCTCATATATATAATGATTATTAATAAGTTATATGTAAGTTTTGATATTTGAGGAAGGTGGCATGTGTTTGCCTCATGACCTATTTAATTAAGCTTTTTCATCATAAGTTTTTACTCAATTCTCCTTTAGTTTTTATTTTTATAAAGACTTCAGTATAAAATTTAATGTTTTTAGAATAGAGGTATAGCCCATTTATTTCTATTTTTTTTAAATATAATTTATTGTCAAATTGGCTTCCATACAACACTCATTGCTCAACCCAACAAGTGCCCTCTTCAGTGCCCATCACCCACTTTCCCCTCTCTCCCACCCCTCATCAATCCTCAGTGTGTTCTCTGTATTTAACAGTCTCTTATGGTTTGCCTCCCTCCCTCTGTTTGTAACTTTTTTTTCCTCCTTCCCTTCCCCCATGTTCTACTGTTAAGTTTCTCAAGATCCACCTATGAGTGAAAACATATGGTATCTGTCTTTCTCTGACTGACTTATTTCATTTAGCATAACACTCTCCAGTTCCATCCATGTTGCTGCAAATGACATGATTTCATTCTTTCTCATTGCCAAGTAGTGTTCTATTGTATATATAAACCACATCTTTATCCATTAATTAGTTGATGGACATTTAGGCTCTTTCCATGATTTGGCTATTGATGAAAGTGCTGCTATAAACTTTGGGGGTACATGTGCCCCTATGCATCAGCACTCCTGTATCCCTTGGGTAAATTCCTAGCAGTGCTATTGTTGAGTCATAGGGTAGTTCTATTTTTAATTTTTTGAAGAACTTCCACACTGTTTTCCAGAGTGGCTGTACCAGTTTGCATTCCTGCCAACAAAGCAATATTGAAGAAGACCAAAGCGGGAGGCATCACAATCCCAGACTTTAGCCTCTACTACAAAGCTGTAATCATCAAGACAGGATGGTATTGGCACAAAAACAAACACATAGACCCATGGAATAGAATAGAGAACCCAGAATTTGACCCACAAATGTATGGCCAACTAATCTTTGGCAAAGCAGGGAAGAGTATCCAGTGGGAAAAAGATGGTCTCTTTAACAAATGGTGCTGGGAGAACTGGACAGCAACATGCAGAAGAATGAAACTAGACCACTTTCTTACACCATATACAAAAATAAAAATGGATGAAATACCTGAATGTGAGACAGGAAACCATCAAAATCATAGAGGAGAAAGTAGGCAACAATCTCTTTGACCACAGCTGCAGCAATTTTTGCTCGACACATTTCCAAAGGCAAGGGAATTAAAAGCAAAAATGAACTATTGGGACCTCATCAAGATAAAAAGCTTCTGCACTGCAAAGGAGACAGTCAACAAAACTAAAAGGCAACCAACATAATGGGAAAAGATATTTGCAAATGATATATTGGATAAAGGGCTAGTATCCAAAGTCTATAAAGAACTCACCAAACTCCACCCCCCAAAAACATAATCCAGTGAAGAAATGGGCAGAGGACATGAATAGACATTTTTCCAGAGAAGACCTCCAGATGGCCAATAGACACATGAAATGATGCTCAGCTTCACTCATCATCAGGGAAATACAAATCATAGCCCATTTCTTTCTGTCCCATAAGCTACAACTCAACCTAAAGTTTTAATGTTTATGCCTATTATAATTTTAGGGTTTGCTGAAGTTGGTGGTATATAGACTGTATTTGCAAGAGTTGGCAAACTCTTATTGGGTTTATCAATTGTAGAAGAGGCTCTTCTGAAGAAATATAAAGCCCTGCCAAGTCCTTTGACTTTTAGGCTCTTGCTTGTAGTATTTTGGTGAACATTTTTTTTTATAATAATTATTTCAGCTTGGGGCTAATCATAGTGGGGTATTCATTCCCAGTTTGGGTCTTAGCTATCATTTAGTCAAGAATATTAAAGTCACTGTTGTAGTTTATTTTTATGTTAGCTGTAGCTTTTTGTGTCCTAATTAAAATTTAACTTTATTGTGAAAATAGCTTTAATATACTTTATAATGAAATTACATCAATTTGGGTTAATTGTATGACCATGGTGGCTGGGACAGAATCTACCATCCCTGGTTAATATAACTTTGTCAAATTTTCATTTATGGCTTTATTTTTATCACTGCTGTTTCCTGTGGGTATGTGGTAAAGCAAGGTATTGTGAGCTACATTTTAGTGTGCTTGTTTGTAAGCATAAAAAAGGCAGTTGGAAGGATCTAATTTTCTCTAGTAAAGTCAAAAGGATTTATTGACCATGTTCATAGAGCATAGCCTACTTACTTCTGGACACTTCAGATGAAAGAGACCCTGACTGCTACAGATTACACCAAAGCCCATGCCTGGTTTCTCCCCTTATCACTTTCCTTGAAATGTGTTACTAGTGTTTTGTGCTGATTTAAAAATCACAGGGTAGTGATAATATTATAAAATTAATTTATGTTAATAGCCAGATAAAGAATACTGTGGTAATAAAATTTAAAAACACAGGATGTTTAAGGTGTGAAAGTTTATCTTTAGGTTCCTAGAGTCTATATTTTTATCTTAAAATAGTCAAGATAGAACTTTCATTAAAGAGGGGGTAAACATGTGGAGATCAAAAAAAAAAAAGATCAGGAAAAGAGAACCTGAATACAGTTAACATGCTAGGAGCTTGCATTCACATTGTAATACCTAATCTCTATCCATACCTAATGAAATGGATTTTATGTTGAAAAATTACATCTCAGCATATTTTAATTGAAGTCACAGAGTTGGGAAACAGCGTGATTTGGGTACCATATTAGGTCCTCTGACCTCTACTTCTAAGGTGCCATTCTGATTCTGTTACATTCTAAAAGCTTAATTTTATTTCCATGGAAAATAACTGTTTTCATAGCATTTTGGAGGCTTCCTTCCCTATGATTCATTCAGGTTCTTCCTGACATAAACTTTTAGCAATGAATACCATTAGCAACCAATTTTTTGTTTGGAAATTTCTGGTAACTGGCATTCTGTCAGAGCCATTTCTTAATATAGGTGAATTGTGAATCATGAAGTTAGAATATTCCCTCAATATATAGGAAGCTCTCAGACTGTACAGAAGGCATCCCTTTTGGTACAGGAAGGTCTTTGCTTTAGAGTCCAGATGTTCCAGGAATTACCTGAGAAGAAACCCTTGATATTTCCGGAAACTTTATAAAACTTCCAGAAAAATCTGATTTGGTATATATGGTGGTTGGTTTTGAAGTACTGTCTTAAATGTAAGCGAAGAAGAGAAGTAAGAGAGAAGAGTTTATTATAGAGTATAAGATATATTACATTTGGAACCATCATTATCTGTGATCATATTTTTCTTCATGGATATAGAGCTGATTCCAAAATCTAACCAGAGCCTAAATACAGTCAAAACACGGTAAAACAAACAATACACTTTGTTTGGGCAAGTTTTATTAGATAGTGTTATCCTCCCAAGGTAGATGTATTTATCATATAAAGTAACTTCTAGAGTAGGAAATGTTAGAGATCTGTGTTGTGGGTAGAGAAAGGCTTATAGACTGATTATCCATGCTTTGTTTCTTGGAATGTCTTAATTACTGAGTTTCCCTAAATTGAGAGCATCATCTGATAATGTGCCTTTTCTGAAATTTGGAGCCAAAAATTCAAAGTGAATTTAATTACTGTATAACAGTCCTAGAGTTGGAAGTAAACTTTCAGTTTAAGTTTCTGTAGGTGTGAGAAAAATTTTATTTTCATCAATGTCTACAGTTTTTGTGTGGAACCAAGATTTCACTTCCCATTCTTGAGGAAGTCGGAAGTCTTTTGTGGGTAGCAGATGATGGCCAGTTGTGGGACCTGATCCCATAGGCTGGTCATGACTTGCAAAACCATGCTCCTGGATTCTGAATGGCCCACTTTGAACTGCTGGTTTGATGAGGCACATTGAAAGCAGAGAAATGTTTTCTATCACAGAATTCTCTGTGCTCAGTTACCAGTTTGGCTCTGTTAGAGTAAAATGTTTAATTAACACTTCTTTCAGTTACAAAGCAGTATTAGGAGGCTGCTTTTAGTTTACTTTTTTTTTAATGTTAATTTATTTTTGAGAGAGAAAGTGAGTGAGAGAGAGAGAGACAGAGTGTTGGGGAGGGGCAGAGAGAGATTAGGAGACACAGAATCTGAAGCAGGCTCCAGGCTTCGAGCTGGCAGCACAGAGCCCCACGTGGGGCTTGAACTCATGAGCCATGAGATCATGACCTGAGCCGAAGTCGGATGCTCAGCCAACTGAGTCACCCAGGTGCCCCTAGTGTACTTTTATTGGAGATGGTTCTTTACTATCAGCACCAGAAAGGCTATCTCATTGCTTATCTTTTGTTTCTTAAAATAGATGTTCAGTATTTACTGTGGGAAAGACTGGACAGGCCAAGGAGTTAATGCACCTAATACAAATGAAGAAATACTTCGAATACCTTGCCCTTCAATTGGGACAATTCTAAATCACAGAATCTCTACAGTCTCCTGGAGGAATACAGTTGGCTTGCACTCCAGTTATAGCAACATAAGCATCTTTCCTTTCTCAGTACCGCTTCCCTGTTCCCTTACTAATGAATACTAAAATCAGCTGCCAAATAAACTACATGCAATACAATTTTGTCTTAGGGTCTTCTAAGGGAAACCAACCTAAGTAACTATGTAGAGCTGCTACTCCTACATATATAACCCTTCAATGTAATGGTTCCTGACATTCCCCAGAGCTGGATTGTACTTTGTTTTCAAACCTTATGGGAAGCAGAAGGGATTTTCTTATATTACTTATTGTCAAAATAATCACAGTTTCAATAATAAAATATTATTTAGTAGATACTACTGCTGTCTGCTAAAATAATAAAATAATACCCTTATATAGTAGATTCACATCTCCCATGCAAACCAAAGTAATGAATAAATGCTCTACAGAGGAGTAGAATTTTGATCAGTGAGGTAGAAAATATATTAAGTTTATGTCTATTTTAAATGTCAGATGCCTAGGTAGAAATATATAAAAGACAGGTGGATGTATAGGTTGAGATCTCCAATGATAGAACCAGTTAGCAGAGTCTGACATAATGTCCTTATTTGCTCAATCTTTTTATGGCTACCTTTATGTCTTTATTTCTTAACGTATATATGATGGGATTTAGGATGGGTGTGATAGCAAAGTCAGCAATGAACAGGTATTTATCAACTGACGATGTGGGGAAAGGCCATACATAGAGAAACATGCATGGAGTGAAAAATAGAACCACCACAGTGATGTGAGCTGACAGAGTGACAAATGCTTTGGATAAGTCCCCTGAAGAACGTTTCCAGACAGTGACCAAAATGAAGATATAGGAAAGGATTAGCAGGAAGAAGGTGCCCATGCTCATGAAGCCACTGTTGGCAGCAATAATAAACTCAAACTTGGCTCCATCTGTGCATGCAAGTTTTATGATCCTGGGAAAGTCACAGTAAAAGCTGTCTACTTTATTAGGACCGCAAAAGGGCAAGTTTATAACGAAAGCAAACTGGGACATGGCATGGATCACCCCAATGACCCAGCCAGCAATTACAAAAGAAACACATATTTTAGGGTTCATGATGTTCAGGTAGCGAAGAGGCTTACAGATTGCTGTGTACCTGTCAAATGCCATGGCAATGAGTAACACCATCTCCACTCCTCCCATGATGTGGATGAAGCATATCTGTGTCATACAACTTTGGAAAGAAATTATCTTGTATTCATTTAAAAGGTCTCTAATCATTTTGGGGACTGTGGTAGAGGCAACCCCCACGTCAATGAAGGACAGATTGGCCAGTAGGAAGTACATAGGAGAATGTAAATGAGAATCAAAAATTACCAAAAAGACAATGAAGAGATTTCCCAGGATGATTCCTAAATAGATCAAGGAAAATATTAATGTAAGAAAAACTTTAGTTTCCCAAGAACTAGAGAGTCCAAGCAACACAAACTCAGAAACCATAGAATTATTTAATCCATCCATTGACTTGGGCAGAGGAGCTGATTTTCAAATCACCTGAGAATAGAAAATGATTAAAAGTCAGAATCAGTGGTACAAGTGTAAATTTCCTATTTCTTGCTAGTTTTTTCTTTGGGGTACATATCCCCAATTAGAAATCCTTTAATTGAATAAGAAAAAAATTAAGGATATGAAAACATTATGGTGATCAAGAGAATGATTACATAAAAAGGGAAGAAAATTATTAATATTTTCGATGGAGGTAAATGGTATTAATTCCCTTCTATTACATTTTCAGATCCTTTTATTTTACCTCTCAAGGATTTCTAGACCTTTCCCTAATCACTTACTTACGTGTTCTCCCATCTGAATAATCTCGGCTACTACTGTCAGCTTCACATTAATATTCTCACACTAAACTTGCTAATTTTCCTTAACTGAATTTATTTCAGTGGTCAAATAGAGATCTTTAGGCCAAAATTGTTTAATGCCTTTCACCTTGTTTTACCTTGTATATGTGTTTTGGTTTTGTTTTTAAATTTGTGTGTGTGTGTAATTTTCCATGGAAATCAGGTGCTCAGATTGTGATTATTCATAATTTTGATTCATAACTATTATCATGGGTACATGCCTCTATATTCAATGAAAATGTTAGATACAAAGACTGAATGCTTAGTAAGTAAAAAATGTTAATTAAACAATTATAATATTAATAGATGACATGTTTTTGATGTATCCTCCATGCAAAGCTTTGTACCAAGTACATTATCTCATTTAAACCCCACAGAATTCAATTTGGAAAACTTTTTTTAGACTCATTTTACTAATGAAGAAACTGAGTCTTAGAGGGATCAAGTCAGAGCCAGGACTTTTACCCAGAGCTGTAGGACAACATGATACATGCTTCTGACCATGGCTCTGTGATCTTGAAGGTTGGCTCTTCCCCATATACCATGGATCTTCCCTAAGGATTGATCAATTAAACTTTCAACTTTTTGCTTCCTTTTACCTATTTACATAGTTAGTTCTTTTTTAAAAAATCAAGTTTCTGAACTTGTGTCTCCTAATTTTCTTTCTCTTCCTAACTCCTCATTGGTGGTCCTCACTTTTTGTTCGCCAGTAGGCCAAAACAATTCAGTTTCCAAAATTCCTTGTTGATAGGAAGAACCCCTGGAATCTGAATACATCATACAGTAATCAATTTTTAGCATCATTTTCCTTGATCTCTCTGCAGGATGTGATAATATTTATCATGCCCTTTATTCTGTAACTCCCTTTGCTCTTGGCTCCTTGGCTTTTTTTTAATTCTTTTTTTAAAGTAATGTTTATTATTTATTATTTTTGAGGGTGGGAGGGGCAAAGAGAGAGGGAGACACAGAATCTGAAGCGGGCTCCAGGCTCTGAGCTGTCAGCACAGAGCCTGATGTGGGGCTCGAACTCCCAAACTGTGAGATCATGCCCTGAGCCAAAGTCAGACACTGAACCCACTGAGCCACCCAGGTGCCCCTCATTGGCTTTTCTAAAGCCAATCTTCTTCCCACTTCTTGCCAACAGAAATTTCATTTTTTTCTGGTAGTTGGCTTAAATCTCTAGATTATAGAAGACATTAGCTCTATCTCCAGTTGAGAGCATGATTTTTATACATGATCTATACGTGATTTTTATAAACCAGTTGCTATAAACCCATTTCCTTGGCCATGAATTAATCTAAGATAGGGCATGTGACCCAGAACTATTCAATGGTAAACTAATGTTGTTTGAAGAACTTTCCTTCCAAATGAAAAGCTTCATGTAGAGAAGATTCTTTTCATGGTCTTGGTTTTTTGTTTGTTTGTTTTTTGTTTGTTTTTTGTTTTTGTGGGTTTTTTTTTTTTGCATTTAATGCTAATGATATGTTTAAAAGTGCAGAAACCACAAAGTTGCAAAGCCCATATAATAAAATAATACAGTAAAAATTCAGAGAGGACCTAGAAACCAAAGGCATGTTGAATCATTTAACTAAAGCTTGCAATAATGTCCCTTCAGATTTATTCTTATAATGTGAGAAAAATAAACTGTAACTTCTTTGATCCACTATAAACCAGGTTTTCTGTTAATTTGTTGAATGCAATTACATCATTTTTATAACAGCCCTTCCCTAATTATTCCTCTGCCTTTCTGACCTCTCTATACCTTTCACTAACATAGCAATCATTTTTACTCTCCTTCACCTTAACTTCTGGTGTGACTCAGAGTCTGTGTTAAGTATTTTTTTTTAAGTGTGTTGACAACACCTCTTTTAACCATTCTCTCAGGAAAGTCTTCTATGCCTGTTTACCTTGGTCTGATAATAGGAAGGACTTAAAAATGCAAATTCTTCATCACATACCTCCGCCTGTATCTTTTTAAAACCCTCATAAAGATTCTCATTGCTCTGAGGGGAAAAAGATTTTATTCAATACTCGTTTACTTATTTTCACTAGTACCTACATGTTGAATTCTGAATCTGTAGGTTTATCCCTTGCTCCAGAGTAATATATGCAAAGCAGTCTGTGGTATACACAAATGCAAGTTCCATCTCCATCATCAAGTAGATATGTCAGAACTGAAATTATAATATTTTAATTTACTGCAATGACTTGATAAATATCACTACCATTCTCTCCAGTGTCTGGTGTAGATACCTGGGTAGCACTCTGTTCTTTCATTTCTAGCTCCAGTTGTATAACTTTATTCTCAACTATTTCTTATTTCATTTCCTTCTTCACTTCTATTGTCATTTTGTCCTTTACATCTGGTCTACATATTTTCCCATCTTGAAAAGGCTCCCAATTGAAAAGGCTCGTGAATGATCTCTCTGTTCCATTTTTCCCATGTCCAGTCTGTTCTACAGTCTGTTTCCATATCTGTCTATCCACAGATCAAATGATCACGTGGTTTTCCTATGTGGGTCTATCAAGAGAAAATTTTAGATCCCACAGCATATCACATAAAGACCATGAGAAGAGATAAACAATACTTGATTTCAGAGGCTATTTCTATAAAGATGATAGGGAATGAATGTACTAAACAATCACTGGATAAATTTCAAAGCTTATCCCTGATAAAAAAACTTAGTAAAATAGGAAAGATTAAGAAATATTTTGATATGATATTTTAAATATAATTTTTAAACCAATAGTCAATGTCTGATTATAGATGAAACATTAAAATCAGGAACATGAATAAGGAAACTTGCAGAATTGTGTTTCAATAATTTACTATAGCAGAAAGAGCAAATCAAGTAATGTTCTTGAAAGGATGATATCAAAAATATAATTGTTCACAAATCCCATCTCAATAACTTGTAATTAAATGAAAAAAATAAATCAGGATTATTTTAATAAACATAATAAATAATAAATAGTAAATAATAACTTAATAAAATAAAACAATTTAGAAAGGTCTCCTTTATAAGTGAAATAATTATGCAACATATGCATTCTATTGAAAAAACGAACTTTTCTGAAACATTTGAAATGCAGATTGAAATGGAAAATGAAACCATGTAAATAGAGAAAAAAGATTCAAAGTTGTAAAAATAGCCGTTCTCACTGAACTATTCTGAGCAATAATTGCAGTTCCCATGTTTTCACTCTTATGTGGTTCCTGAGAAACTTAACAGAAGACCATGGGGGAGGGGAAGAAAAAAAAAAGAGGTTAGGGAGGGAGGGAGCCAAAACATAAGAGACTTAAAAACTGAGAACAGACTGAGGGTTGATGGGAGGTGGGAGGGAGGGGGACTGTGGGTGAGGGTGGGTGATGGGTATTGAGGAGGGCACCTGTTGGGATGAGTACTGGGTGTTGTATGGAAACCAATTTGACAAGAAATTTCATATTTAAAAAAATAAAAAAATAAAAATAAGTAAAATAAAAAGCCAAGTGGAGGGGCGCCTGAGTGGCTCAGTCGGTTAAGCATCAGACTCTAGGTTTCAGCTCAGGTCATGATCTCACAGTTTCGTGAGTTTGAGCCCAGTGTCAGGCTCAGCGCTCTCTCACCCTCTCTCTCTATCCTCCCCCTCACTTGCTCTGTCTCTCCCAAAATAAATAAATAACCTTTTAAAAAAAAGCCAAGCAGAAATATTGTGGAGCATTACAGAGTGATCTAAATGTCCATTTCAAAGTCCAGAGATATTGTGAAAAGGAAATGAAGTGGGTGCTAGGGGGTAGAAAAGAGAACACTTTCTGTAAAGGAGATTGGGATATATCATAAACCCATACTAATTAAACAATGATTGATTTAACTGAAGATGAACAGATAAATATAACGAAACCCAGTTAAGAATGTGGTACAAATTAGGAAACTTAGTATATGATAAATAAGGCATTGGAATTAAATAGGATAATCGAAGGCTATATACTAAAATTAGAGTATTCGATAGTTAGTAAATATGAAGCTCAACATTGGAAACATAAACTTGTAAGTATCTTACCATTCTTCTTACAGCAAAGTATCTTCCAGATGCTTAGAAGGCTTAAGTGTAAAAATAAAATTGTAAAGTTTTAATAAAATGGGTACGAGTTAATTTCTAAAACTGGAGATTGAAGAGGTCTATGTTTACTTCAAATTCAGAAAGCAGATTCCATTTTTAAAAATTTTCTCCTCAACAGAATGGATAAACCTGTTGCTGCTGTAGGTTCGGGGAAGCAGTGCTTCTCATTCTCAGCTCATGGGAGATGTGAAGTGGTACAGTCATTCTAGAAGGCAGTTGAGTCATAAGAGTAAAAAATATTTTAAGTGTAATTCAGAATCCTATGTCTTGGAATTAATTGAAAGAAAATAGACAAAATGCATAATGTTATTTTACTTTAGCATTTCTTATAATAGGAAATGTTTGTTAATAAGGGACTGATTATGTGGATATATCCAGTTTTAAAAGGGTTATTAGGTGTCTACATTAACTAGCATGGGAAGATATCAGTAAGTCCAGAAAACTAGAGAGGAAAAAAAATATTTTTACTGGGAGAGGAGAGTACAAATTACATTTGCATGAACGGATGTTTAGAATTTGCCCCCAAATTCTACTTTAATTTGAATATAGTTTCCACACAATGTTACATTAGTTTCAGCTGTGCAGCATAGAGATTCAACATCTCTATAGGTTATGCTATGTTCACACCAAGTATAGCTACCATCTGTGGCCATATAGGTGGTGGGATTTTAACTAATTTTATGCTTGTTTCTTTATCCCCAACTCGACTTCCTATACTTTTACAGGTAGTATTTTTTAAAATTTAAAGTCAAATGTATCAAAATTAGTTGAGAGAATCAGAACACTTATATAGGAGCCATTTCCAATATACAGCATCAGCACCAACACAGGGGCCAAACTATTTGTGTTTCTAGATGCTCCACTTACCTGCTGTGATTTCTGTGTGAGTTACCAGACTGCCTTATAGGTCAATTTCTTCCTCTGTTAAAGGTAGACACTAAGAGTCGGTACTTCTTATGATTGTCTCGAGGACTAAATGAGTTGAAACAAGAAAACATGAGAAATGCTATGGTATATAATAAGTGCTAGCAAAGCACTTATTTGCTATATAATAAGTGCTCAATAATTTTGATGATTTTCAGGAAACCATGGGAACAGTGGTTTAATTCCTCTGGCAAAGATAAAGCTAGCATGCTTTTCATATTGAATAGTAGGAATAGAATAGTCAAGACATAGATGTTACCTTTTATTTTGTGATACTAATATTTAGGGAGAAAGTAGGTGAAAAGGTCAAAGTACTTCACATACCACTTTAACAAAGACCAAGGCATTCTGAAGAAATACATCTTATAATACAATTTTAATTGTGAGAATAAGACCAGAAGGAAATAACCAATGTGAGTGAAAATCAGTCAAATTAGGTGAGTTAACAAAGGAAGTGGCAACTGAAAGAGAAGTAAATAGTGGAGAACATAGAAAGAGGAGGTAATTTATGGAACCAGATGCTGGAGAATTAAAGATGGGATTTCCATGTACCTGCGCAGGCTCTCTTTTCATCCTCAGCAGCTTCAGGGGATTGAGAAACACGGAGAGATTCAGTCTGTTTTGGGTTCATCATCATTGCTCTAGACAAATAGTTATAGATTGTACCATTAGAAATGAAACCAATTAGCATGACTGAGAATTAATGACTCATAAATGTTCCATATATTCACTGGTGCTTCCCCCTCACTGGCAAGAGGAATTTCCTTTTTGAGATTATCTTATATGACAGACTTCTGAAAGTTCCTGACTCTCCTCGATGGGAGAATATGTAAACTCAGTTCACTTGTTCATGAACTATTTATCTATATTATATATATTGATTTCAATGGAAATTTTTTTCTTTTAATCCTTCCTTTCTTTCTTTCTTCTTCCTTTCATTCTTTTTTTGCTTTGTCTCTCTTAATTTCTCTGTCTTTTTTTTTTTTTTTACCTTTTTCAGGCTAGAAACTAGAAGATTAAAAAATTGACTACCTAGTGCTTATTAAGTACCAGTTGCTGTGCTAATATGCACTTTATAGGCATTATCTATTTCAATAATCACAACATTTATTGCCATTTACTTGATTTTTTTCAAGGTCATAAGTTAGAAAGTTAACAGAACTGGAATATAAACTGAGGTCTTTCTGATCCCCAAACCACCAACATAACTTCCCTCCTAGAGATACCTTCTGATTTTGACAAGACTATAAAAATAGAAAAGGTTTTTATAAAATAAGACCTTTTATTCTATGAAGAGGTAACCCAGACACAAACATATGTAAGAGTCCAAAAACAATGTTCATATTTATTTTAAAATCATTTTAACTTCATTGTCTGTTTTCATAGGACAGTACTTAGGCCTATTAATGTTAATTACTAAGAGGACTGTTAATGTTAATGACTAAGATTTTTCTGCATTTACCACTACTTACTTACTTACTTACTTACTTATTTAAATTTAAGATTATTAACATACAGTGTAGTATTGGTTTCAGGAATAGAACACAGTGATTCATCTCTTACATATAATACCCAGTGCTCATACCAACAAGTGCCCTCCTTAATGCCCATCACCCATTTAGCCCATCCCCCACCCACCTCCCCTCTAGCAACCCTCAGTTTGTTTTCTATATTTAAGAGATATGGTTTGCCTCCCTTTCTGTTTTTATCTTATTTTTCCTTCCCTTCCCCTATGTTCATATGTTTTGTATATCAAATGGTGGAATAAGCTAAATCCAGAAAACATCAGGATAAGAAAACATCTTCCCCAACCAGGGCAATCCAGAACCTCTAAGATTGTAGAAAGTCAGTGCTTTTTGTTAGTGTGTCTAATGCTGTTAGGAATTCAGAAGTCCCAGGGATTAGCTGGGAGAGAAAAACCCATAAACTTTCCTGTAAGCATTTAACCAAATAAAACATTCAGAACTGTAAGCTCCATAGATAGATATAAAAAATCTGCAAAACAGTTTTAAAATAGGGGGGAACCGGGGCCCCTGGGTGGGGTGGCTCATTCTGACAGTGCAGAGTGTGCTTGGAATTCTCTTTCACTCCTTCTCACTGCCCTCACCTCTCCCAAAACAAATAAACTTTAAAAAAAAATAGGGGGGATGCATT
Organism: Panthera uncia; assembly: GCF_023721935.1. Lineage (NCBI taxonomy): Eukaryota > Metazoa > Chordata > Mammalia > Carnivora > Felidae > Panthera > Panthera uncia. The sequence goes on along the minus strand of NW_026057582.1, from coordinate 75,345,112 downwards.
AAAAGTAAAAGTTCAAAGAAAAATAATCTCTTATCTGGGATATACTTACCCTACACTGATCACCTCTGAAACCAGTTCCTTCACTGCTTAATGAGAGGGCTTACCTCCAGAGTCTGCTTTAGGTGAAATGAATTCCAGGTACCGTGAGCAATATTGGAGGGATTGTGTCCTCAGTGTGCCAAGTGTATGCTGTAAAGAGTAGCCTCTGAGCTTGGAGGCTTTCCATCTCTATCTCTGTGTTTTAAGTGAGTCAAGTATTTGGAAAGGTTTTCCCTATCATGCTCTTGGGGGATCCTTAGCTTCCACCTTTCCCTGAGGAAAAGTTGGGCATTAAGGGCATCATGCAATAATCTACTCTTTTGAAAGCTAGATTCAAGTTAGTCCTTTTTTTTATTAAAAAAAATTTTTTTTAAATGTTTATTTATTTTTGAGACAGAGACAGAGACAGAGAGAGCATGAGTCGGGGAGAGGCAGAGAGAGAGGGAGACATAGAATCTGAAGCAAGTTCCAGGCACTGAGCTGTCAACGCTTGAGCCCACAAGCTGTGAGATCATGACCTGATCTGAAGTCAGACACTTAACTGACTGAGCCATCCAGGCATCCCTCAAGTTAGTCCTTTTAAATACAAGTGGAAGTATAAAAGAAAGGAGTTTCAAATGTTATATTTCTTTTTTATTAGGAGGAAGTAACTTTCTTTCTTTTGCTCTGTATCTACCATGTCATAAAGGGAAGCAAGATGTTGATACCAGTCCCAGCAGAAGTTAGATCATATATGGACAGGTGACAGCTCGTCTTTGGAATGTTGCAACTATTGAACTTTGTTTCCTTGGATTTCAGGGGAATATTAGGTCTCATCCTTCACAGTACTTCCTTGAGCAGGGTCCTGTATATTAATAGTTTGAGTGTAAATCATATTAGAGGCATTTCTCTAAATGATGAAAAGAGAATGAAAGGATAGTTTCTTAATTCACTCATATATATATATATATATATATATATATATATATATATATATATTTAAGTTTATTTATTTTGAGAGAGAGTGAGAGAGCATACCTGTATGCATGCATGCAGGTATGCAAGTTGGGGAGGGGTAGAGAGAATGAGGGAGAGAATCCCAAGCAGGCTCCATGATGTCAGCACTCACAAGGCTCAGTCTCATGAATGCAATATCATGACTTGAGCAAAAATCAAGAGACATGATTAACAAACTAAGCCACCAGATGCCATTTACTCCTTTATTAAAGAAATAATGATATGAATGCCATATAACTTAATAAGATTTAAACTATTAATAATAGATTTATCTGGAGCAAATATTGGTGACCCCCTTCATCTGTCCTCTCCCAATCTTATCTCTTCTTGGAGGTAATCACTACCGTTTTTAATCTTGTGGTACAGACTTCTTTTATGGATCCTATCAATAGGGATAAGTGTACATATCAACATATATCATTGTAAATTTTTTTCTTAACTATTTGTTTGCAGTTTTGATTTTAAATAAATTATATATGAAAGTCTATTAATTTTTTTTATGTTTTATTTATTTTTGAGGCCAAGAGAGACAGAGCATGAGTAAATGGGGAAGGGGCAGAGCGAGAGGGAGACACAGAATCCAAAGCAGTCTCCAGGCTCTAAACTGTCAGCACAGAGCCCAAGGGGGCTTGAACTCATGAACCACGAGATCATGACCTGAGATGAAATCAGATGCTTAACTGACTGAGCCACCCAGCTGCCCCTGAAAGTCTATTTTTATTAAATCTCTGTTTTCTTTCTTTCAACTTATCCCTTATGGGCCCTGCCCCTTTCCTTCCTCTTTACTATTTCATTTTCCCTTTCTTGGAGTTTCCTTTATTCCTTTCATTTCTAGATCTCAAAACATTTATTTGCTCCATGAACCATTTTGTGCCCTGAGGTCTAGAATCCATACATAGAGATTCAATGCTTATTTACTTGCTTGAATGCTGTAATACACTTCCCAGGCACTATCTTGTATAATCATGATAACATATAGATCCTTTTATAGAGAGGAAAATATGCAAAAAGAGGCTAAGTGACTTTTCTAAGCCTTACAGCTGTTAAATGAAAGACCAATGAGAGGTACCCTCTGGGGAAGGATGCTGGTTTAGAGAAGAGTTTGAGGAAATATATGCTTACCATGAAACTTGAAAAAAATAAAAGCCTTTGTAATACAATAAAGTACTCCTGGAGAGCTCTTGTTGTTCTATATCTTTTCCTGGCTGTTTGCTTGACTGTTTTCATTTTTGGAAACTCATATATAGCTGTGTACTTATGATTTCCTTAGCTTCCTGCTTTTCCAACTCTTCCCTGTCCATTATTTCTAATACTCTTTGGCTTACATATGATGGGCACATTCAAGGATGAATAGCAATCAGAAGTGAGCCAATTTGAGACTTATTAAGAACTACAAGCTCAGAAAGCAAAAGGAAGTAGTTATCTTGTAATCAGTCATCAGACATGTTTTAAAAGTACAACAGAAACAAAGCATAGGAGACTTCTGGTTTCCCTCTGACAAGTAAAGAGCTTGCAAGTTGTCACTTGAATTTTTACAACAAGGGAAAGCTGGATGATGAAAATCATTAACTTTTTTTGTACCTGTAAGATAACTGAGGTTATAAGGCAAACTGCCACTTTGGAATCTGGAAAGAGAAGCATATTCAGAAAGATTCAAATGAAGTCTACCTAACTGGAGAGGAATCCGCTGGAACTATGAAGTTGTAGGGACACTTGATTGATAAATTTGGTGATTTTTTGTAGGCTTGAGTGTGGACTAGTGTGAGAACTTTTTGGGTGGCACATTTTTGGGGGCCATTACATCCAAGAACCCTTCCAGGTTATCACTGTAAACATTTGAGAAGGATCTTTTCCTCATGGTTATGGCTGGGGAAGAGCAAAGTAAACATTGTGAACTAAGAGCCTTTCCTACAACAAGGGACAGGTGAAACGACCTTGTCAGAATACAATTTTAAAATCCTTCCCAGCTGGGTAAGGAAATTTTTCCCAGGCTGACTTTGCTTTTTTTCTTTTAAGTCTTCCTGGATACACCAACATAGTCAAAGGGGTAAGGGCTTCAAGAAAATACATTAAAAATGCTGCATTGAGGAAAGGAAGTAAGAGGCAGAAGAATTAAACAAGCTACATCACTGGAGATACAACCCTAAAACACAGACCCACTAAAGAATGGAAATCTAATCTCAGAAGATTATAGAAGTTCTCCTTCCTCCACAATGTACCACAATATGATCAGGGCTGCAGTATGATAACAAGAGATTACAAGAGACAGAATTGCATGTCACAGACTCTTTTCAAGGAGGAATACTTAGGGAAGCCCAAAGTCAAAAGATGAGGATAAAACAAATGCACTAGAGAGTTTTGGCCTCCATAGAGCCAAGGAAGGACGTGATAAGGTTGGTGATGCCCAAATTAAAATGCAAAAAGAAAGAGAAAGAGAAAGAAAGGAGAAGAGAATAGCCAAAAATTGTGGGACAATAAAAAGAGGCTTATTGTATGTTTTGGTGGGTTACCAGGGAGAGAAGGAGAAAAAGAAAAAAACAGAGCAGAAAAAATATTTGAAGTAACAATGAGTGAGAACAGTCAAAAAATGAGAGAACTGTAGATCGAGGGAGCCAAGAGAAGATCAAAAATGATAAATACAAAGCAAAACAAAATCCTCACATGTAAGCATATCCAATACAAACAGCAGAAATGAAGAGACAAACAGAAAAATCTAGAAGAAACCAAAGGTGGAAAGGACATCTTACCTGTAGAGGAACAGGGTAAGACGTTACAGTGAGCTCCTTATTAGAGCCATGCAAGCAAAAACAGTGGAGTGAAATATGTAATGAATTAAGAGAAAAAAACCAAACAAACATCAACATAGGCTTCTATGTCTAGTGAAATTTTCCTTCAAAAGTGAAAGAGAAATAAGTTTCACAGACAAAAATTGGAGGATTCCATTATCAGAAAACCTATCGTGCAATAAATGTTTAAAAAAATTCTTCAGGCAGCAAGAAAATGACATAGGCCAGAAACTTGGATTTACATAAAGAAATGAAGGGCACTGGAGAAGGAATAAATGTTAGAATAAATGTTTTTCCTTAACACAAAGGAACAAAGGAAGGTATTGTGTTATAAGGTACCTGCAAGTACATGTGAAGCAGTATAGTGTTATTTGAAAGTGCATTTAGGTTAGGCAAAAATGTATTTTAAGTCTAGGGCAACTACTAAAGATTTTTTAAAGTATAATTTATATGGTAAGAGGGATGAAATTCAATCAATAACAAAACCAATATATATTTTTACAACTTTTAATCAAGTAAAATGCAACTAAAATTTTTAAGTAATCTGTAGAGTAATAATAATAATAATGATAACAGTAGTCATTAGAACCTTTAGATTGTGGGTAAAATCTTGCTCAGAGAAAATTTTATAGCTCTTCAACTTTTAACACAATCAAATAAGAATGAATAAAATATTGTAATTGTTTTTCAACTTTTGAATGTAAGTGATGGCTAATATAGTAAACCCAACTAACATGGCAGGGTATAATATATTGAAAAGTAAATATTAATGGATGTTCACAGTAGGATCAATGAACAAAGCCAAAATAATTTATTTGAAGAAAATATTGTAATTGAAATATTAGATAATGGTTTTAAATAATGAAAATAATTTCATAGTATTTTAATTGAGGATAAAGAAATCACAGGCACAGAAAAAATATAAAAAGAATTTTATATTTATTTTTAAAAAATGAACTTGAAATACAAAAATTAAATCAATCAGTTTCAAGGTAATGTTTATTTTCAAAATGAACTCTAGAAATTGTTTACAAAGAAGATTAAGCAGATCAGTTATACTAGGAAAAAACATAAGCAAACCAATTCTAAAATAAGCACAACTTCTCTCCAAAGTCAAGACATTTCTATAGTATATTTTTATTTTATTTAATTAATTCATTTATTATTATTTTTAAAAGTTTATTTATTTATTTTGAAAAAGAAAGAGATTGAGCAGGTGAGGAGAAGATAGAATCCCAAGCATGCTCCACGCTGTTAGCACAGACCTGATGTGGGGCTTGAACTCACAGACTGTGACATCATGACCTGAGCCGAAATCAAGAGTCAGATGCTTAACCTACTGAATGACCCAGGTGCCCCCAAAGTCAAGACATTTCTATTTTTTATTTTTTTAATATTTATGTATGTATGTATGTATGTATGTATGTATTGTCAAGTTAGCTAACATACAGTGTAGTCTTGAAGTCTTGGAAGACTACTAATCCAAGGCAAACAGTGTGCTTCTTTGATACCGGGGACTAGAGTGAAAGTCTTATGAAAAGATAGATACAGTATAGCTGTATTTCTGTCTTTGATAATTCATATTGCTGCCTTTCCAAGTTTATAGCTGGATTATTAGCAATATTTTTCTCATGCCTTCTACCTCTATTACTACATAGCTACTTAGAATGCTGTTTACTTGGGCTTTAATCTTTCCTCTGCAGCCTTTACATGAAAAATTATTTATATCCATACCACAGTTCCCACTTGATTTGGAGGTCCATCAAACATGCAGTATTTCATGTCATGTTTTATACAAATTTTAGAGATTAATGTCTTACTTCCCTGGTTTCCCAATATACAAGGCTTAGCTCTTAGAAAAATTCTTAAAATAATACCACAAAATATATAGTGTGATTCCTCTTGTATGTAAAAATGGGATATAATGTATATGAATAGAAAACTTTTCAAGAGATGCATAAGAACATATTTAACAGTGATTACTTCTGGGAAACTGGGGAAGGTGAGGGGAATTTAACACTCTTATGCTTTTTGAAAAATTTTTTTTACCATATTTGCATTAATATTGAATAAACTGGACATATATATATAAATATTTTAAAGTAACATATTTGCCTTTTAATATGGATTCTGGACATAATGTAAGGAAGCCATTTTTACAATAGACATTTCAGGCATCTTTTCAGTTCAATAGGCAATAGAATTTTGAGTAAGCACAATTGTGAAGACCTTGAATCATTAAAGCACAGGTTTGGCCTCCATGGAGAGTATTCTACACTCAGTATGAGATGTACACATGCAAAAACATTTTGTTCTTATGAACAAGCAGAAGATAGTCAATAAACATCAGTGACTAAAAGGCTGCACCCATGTTGCCCCACTCCCACGTTGGTCATGTTTAGTTGTAATCATTCCTTTGATATTTCTCACTCTAAAAAGCATAGGCAAGCATGGAGCGTTGTGTAGGGCTGTTTTCACAATCCAACACCAACTACTTCATTTAGTCAAAACATCTGTTTAATATCATGGACATCAAATAATTGGTTTATTGACTAGGTTTTCTACTTTTCCTTTGTTGTCGTATCGAATGAATGGATTATGACTGCCATTTAGTTAATCTGATAAAGTAATATTTAAATCAGTGATTATTGAAATGTATTTTCCCAGCTCAGCAATAATGAATAATGAGTAAACTATTTTACCTTCCAACCACTGTTTTACTATCAAATGTATATTCCTAATTAGACTTTAAAAGGAGAAGTTATATTAAGGGCTCCTTCTGTATGAGAAGGCTTTAGAAATTATCTGGTATAATTTTACCCTATGGCAATTCTGTCAGATGATTATTCATTGATGCTGGAATTCTTCCAGTGGCAGAAATCTCACTTCCTAACCATAATAATAATAATCTCATGGAAGCGGATATATGTACACTCAGTTCTTTCATTCATCACAAAGTAATCAATTAATTAATTAATTAAAAATTGTAAATGGATTTCAGTAATTCTTCAGGGACTAGCTTCTATTAATTACTCATCTAGTCATTTACTTTGGATAAATGTGATTGTAAAAATCATATTCGACTTTATGTCCTGTCTGTGCCTGTGAGATGTTTAAACAATTAATGCACAAAATTTTTCATCTATTTTTAAGCTCCCCCAGGTTAGGCTTTATGAAGAACTTGGTGTAATATTTAATAAACAGAAAAGGATTAATAGCAATTTCATTGACAACAATTAAATTTACGTATGTATTTCAGCTGAAATCGTGTGTTTAAAATTAATTCTTATACTAACTTTAAATTCCCATGATTAAGATGTGTGAGACTGAATTTTATATTTGTTTAGATTTCTTTTCTGAACAACATTCCAGGCATTTAGTGTGGCTGATGTTAGGGCAGAATCCCAGAGTTATGTGAGTTCTCTGCTACCAGCCTTAAGTGAATGATGTGCTCTAAATTCTTATTTTTAGTTTATTAAGTCAAAAGAATATGTGATGAGATATTTGTCATATTGATTACAAAATTCAAAATCTACCTAAACCTATGAACCCCTGTTGATATGCTATAACAATGACATAAAAGGGAAACGGTACAGTGTAGTGGTTAATTCCTCAATCTCTGATTTGAGTATCAGTTACACAAAATCAGCAGGGTAACCTTGGTTAACTTATTTTGCCTGAAACTTAACTTCATTAAAATGGGAATGCATGTGCAGACTTTCTCACTTAAACCTTTTCATTATGAATATGCTTCACAATAAATTTTGAAGTGTGCTTATTGAATGTGTTAATAGCTATTTCCTGTTCATTGAGATAAGTTTCACAGGTGTCTTGTAACATTCTACTGCCTGGAAATGTTGATTCTCCTTTAAAGGGTTCCCCAGGTGTGTTTGGTTGCACAAATGTTTGTTTTCCTTTAACTTAATTTTACTCTGTACCAAACTTCTATATTCCACCTTTCTTCAGACCATGGGGATTCTAAGGCAGAATTCCCGAGATGAATGGACTGAGGACTATTAGGTCACCAAAGTATAGTTTTGTCATTGAGAGTTGATGTTCCTGCTAGAGCAGCTCTAACTTAGTTTAGTGACATCGCAGTAATAACCACAGGACATCACAGTGGAAAGATTTTTAAAATGACACAGGCGTATCTGAAGATATTGCTTTCTAATATCCTTTTATTATCTTCATTTTTTGGGGGGGGGGTCAGGTAAGTGAGTAAAGTAAAATTAAAGTTGGTAGTCTGCTGAAATTCCAGAATCATAAGGATTTTCTCTCTCTTTTTCAATTCAACAAACATTTATTGAATACCTCCTGGGTGCTAACTTTTAGCAGGGGGAAATGAAAACTTTTGTTTCAGGCTGCATACGTTGTTCTATATGTCTGGATTATACCCTGATTTATAGGAAGATATTTTTGTGCCTCGATCATAGCCTATTCCAGGGGGGCCTAGAATGACTTAGACAGTGATTATTAGGTACAGTGCTTTGGACTGTGCCTTGAAGATTTTTGAAAACTCACTAAGAATAGACCATACTTTTGGGACAGGTAAATTCTGCTGATTGTTTCTATTTATTCAAACTTACTTTACACAGAACTGAATTTTCTACTCCAGGCTTGATGTTATCCTTGAAGCTATAGGGAAATCTAAGTGTCACCAGAGAGGTATTCCAGGTTTCATGCTTGTGATGAGCATGCATCGGTAGGAGTGGGAAAAGAATGAAGATGGGTAATGTTTTAATGGCCATGTCATGTTTAGCAAACACACCTCTGGAAATGAAAATGTGTATGTGTGTGTCTCACTTGAGAAGACTATACTTTTTAGATGAATTAGTTATAGTTCAGTACCTTAGAAAATTCAAGTGTAGAGAAAGCCATTTGAAGTTTACAAATCATTGGATTCAAAATAATTAGGAGCATATCTACACTTTCACAGAAGGATTGGTTTGTAGAAGGCATCATAACTTGTCTGGTAGGTCACAGAATCTTAGAAGACACAAGTCCGGGCCAGTGAGAAGAGTCAGTTAGGAGGATGCAGAGAAAACAGAAATGAGAGAGGCTTTCGGTGATTCTGCCTTCCCACGGCCAGAATCACAGTGTGTTCCTTTGTAATATTATACTTTATTCCTTCCCACAAAATTAATGGGGGAATGCACAGAAGCTTTATTTCCTCCTGTCAAAAATATAAATTCAATATACAAATTTACTATGTGATTTTCAAGGTTTGATATGTTTTGCACTGGACAGACATTACAAAAATATTTATTTCATACGTGTAACTTCTTCAAGGGCATGAATGAGATATTTGGAGATTATTGCATAGCTCATAGACTTCTCAGTGATAGGGAATGTATTCAAAGGAAATCTCTTTACGAAGACTTCTATAAACATACAAATACTGTCACCAGATAAAATTCCCTAAGAATATATTCTATAATGACTTCAAAGTTTCCAGAAGTGAGGGGGGGATATAGAATAAATTAGTAAACCAACATTGAAAAAATAATTTTCCAAGAGACAATTTCTTTTTTTTAAGTTTTTATTTATATTCCAGTTAGTTAACATACAGTGTGATATTAGTTTCAGGTGTACAATATAGTGATTCAAAACTTTATACAACACCCAGTGCTCATCATAAGTGCACTGCTCAATCCCCATCACCTATTTCACCCATCCTCCCACGCTCCTCCCCATTTGGTCAGATTTCATGAGTATCAATTAGTATAAGCATGCCAAAGTTAGTTTTAGAAATTTGGAATTCCTTAGGAATCTAAAGAAATTAGGGTGAAGAATTGAAAAATGTCATAAGTGTTTCATTTATTTCTAACCTGTATTAAAAAGATGAAGAAGTAATAAAGGGAAGACTCACTCGAGGAATTAGAAGACAAAAGTTTGCATATACTCTCATAAACATTTTGATCATTGAACTAATCAAGATGAGTAGGAAAAAAAAGTGAGGAATAGTATAACAGCTAGATAGTGGTAATTTTCTGTTTACTTTTTGACTATTTTTTATTGGGGAGAGGAAATTTTCACATGGCGAAATAGCCAATGATCTAAAGAACTGACAGAAGTGTGCACTGAGATAACTGTAGATAGATGTCAATAGAAGGACATGCAAGATAAATCCACATTTCAGGTTAGAGATAGTTTAAAAAAGGAAGGAAAGTATTTATGTTGATGATGACTGAGGAACATCGCCAGGTCATTGCTTGTACATTGCCAACAACACTCATAGCTTCATCTGCCACTGCCATTTCTAGCTCTTGCTTCATTTAATAGCAATCAAAAGATTCATTAGAAGGAAGAAACGAGCTCTGAGCTACAGTGAGGGGTGCTTTAAGATGTCAGGTTGGGGAATGCCCTGAACTGACAGGATTCAGAGATGAATGGAAAGACAGGAATTAAAGTTGTTAATGGAGAAATCTGAAACTTAATGTTTCATGGAGGGAATGTCAATCAACAACAGTGTTCAGGACCCAGTCTTGCTGCCTGTGTATCCTAAACTCTCAAAGACATGGAGTTAGACAGTGGACCCTGAGGGCAGCCTCTGTAGGGTGGCAGGTTTCAACAGGATGGCACCCTTGTTAGGTCTCTTTAGCTTTTCTAAATTATGACTCATGTTATTCTGTGGGAAATGGTGTTAGCTGGACTCTCTCCTGTCAATTCTTTTTGTTAAAATTAAAATAAGACATACATGTGTGCTTCAAAAGTCAATTCTGGATTCACATTAGCCTTTGAATGACCCTCCCCTAACTTGTTGGATTCATTTTCTTGGCTTGTGATACAGTGGCAGGCAGGTTATGGGGTTTGTCGATGTGATTAGCCATATTATGGACAGGATCAAAAATATGTAAGTAATATATAACAAGAAACTATTATCAGGTCATCCATCCATTCATCTATGCACACAAACATTTACTGAACACTTGTTAATGGACCAGAATTTGTTACTAACATACTGTGTCTCTTTAGGGAATTCATAGATGTGGTAGGAGTGACATACAGTATAGCCAAAGTAGTATCATAAACATTATGCTTGCACAGCATGGCCTGAGAACATAAAGGAATAAGGTCAGTTGCAGCTGGAAGAGGAAACTGTCCTCTGGAGGCATTGTATGAATTGTACTCACGTATGAGAAGCAGTCAGCAGAAGTACAGGGTGCACATAGCAGTTCAGCCATAACAGACAAGCAAGCAAGCAAACAAATGTTAACAAAAACAGGATTACTCAAGTAGTTCAAGAAAATTGGAGAGTATTTTGTGGGAATAGGGGAGAATCAAGATGTGAGTCTGGGAATAGACAGAGGATACATGGCCTCATATGAAGGAGTCCAAGTGAAGGAATAGAAGTCACTAAAGGAGTTTAAGCAGGACTATAACCAATCAGAGGACTCTCCCAGAAGCCATCTTCTTTCTTTTCTCTTACTCTCTCAATTGCTTACTTCTATTTCTATTTTCTCCTCTTCTTCTATCTTTGTAAGTTCGCTCCCTTTTCCTCTCTTTTTAAAATCATCTCCATACTTAATCAAGAAATGTATCCATTCTCTCTCTCTCTTTCTCATATACATATCCAGCAAAAGATAGTATTAAAAATATAAGTATATAAAGGTTGCACCGCAAGATGGACCCCTTGCTGAGAATTTTTGCTATATTTATAGTTTTGATTGTTGACGAGAAAAGAGTTGATCACTTACTAGTGAAGTTTCATGCCATTTTTTTCACTGTTTGTGTTCTATGTTTCCTTTTAACATGCTATGCATTTTGAACTTTCAGTTTTGTACTTTTTTATTCTAAACTTTTAAAATTTTAACCTACTGTTATACTAGTTTCAGGTGTACAATATAGTGACTCGACAATTCTGTATATTGCTCACTGCTCATCAAGTTAAGTGTCTCCTTAATCCCCATCGCCTCTTTTACCTTCCCCCCCCACCCCGCCCCACCCCGCTTTCCTCTGGCAACCAGTCTATTCTCTGTATTTGAGTCTATTTTTCCATTTCTTTCTCTGTTGTTTGTTTTGTTTCTTAAATTCCACATATGAGTTGAAATCATATGGTATTTATTTTTCTCTGACTGACTTGTTTCACATAGCACAGTACCCTCTAGGTCCATCCATGTTGTTGCAAATGGCAAGGCCTCATTCTTTTTTTATGATTAATATCCCATTGTAAATATATATACACCACATCATTAGTATCTACCTATGATGGACACTTGGGTTGCTTTCCAGATCTTGGCTATTATAAATAATGCTGCAATAAATATAGGGGTGCATGCATGTTTACAAATTAATGTTTTCATTTTCTTTGGGTAAATACCCGGAAATGGAATTATTTCTATGTATTAAAAAAGTCAGCTACATCACCTGGTCTTGAAAGTAGTTGCTTTATGAAGAAGAGATATTGGGGTGCCTTATAACATAATGCCCCATATTCACCAGACCCTGTGCTTCATGGGTGTCTCCTATGTGTGTTATGTGTGCCCTAGTGTTTTGAGATGAGTAGATAAATCTCCTTCAGTATATTCCAGGGGCACTTTTCAAACTGCTGCTTCTCTGCAAATTTTTGTTATATGCTGGCTCTTTCAGGTCAAGGACTCAGTTTCCTATAGCCTGCATGCTCTCCCAGAGCTAAACCATCTGATTTTTAATATACCTGGAGTTAAGCCCCATTGATTGTAAAAGCTGGAGAAGTTGAGCTCCACTGGTTTTCACAGCCAACTGTTATGGGGAGTCACCATCTCAGGACAGGTCCCGCATTCCTAGTGTCTCTGGCAAGGAGTCTGATCCTCCTACATCTCTCTGTGTGTGGTGTCTTCTGTTTGTGGTGAGTCTCCCAGGAGTTTGATTCCAGACCATGTTTCTGCCCCTCATACCCTTTTCTATATGACCTCCTTTCAATGATTAACTGTGGTAAGTCTGTTCTGCCAATCTTTGGATTATTTTCAGTTAGTTGTATTAATATGGCTGTTATCTTGGTGTGTACATGGGACAAGGAGAGCTCAGGATCTACTCCATCTTCCCAGAACTCCCCTGATCTAACCTTCACTTTTGTATTTTCAAAATCAATGTTTTTTATTAACAAATACCAATTCTTTGTAAAAGGCATCTAAATGGCAGAAATAAGGATTTTAGAAAGTTAAAGTCATGTCTAGTCAATCACATTTTACTATATTAATAATTCTAAAAAGTCAGGCATTTGTTTATGTGCATATACACACAAAGATACTATTGATTCTATTATGCAAAGTTTTCACCTCTGGTAGATCTATACCACTGTGTTTTTTTTTTAAGTTTATTTTATTTATTTTGAGAGAGAGAGAAAGCACATGTGGGGAAGGGCAGAGAGAGGAAGAGAGAGAATCCCAAGCAGGCTCCATGCTGCCTCCGCACAGAGCCTGACACAGGACTCGATCCCATGAACCATGAGATTTTGACCTGAGCCAAAATCAAGAGTTGGATGCTTAACTGACTGAGCCACCTAGGTGCCCCTACATGGTCAAAATATAAAAATGCCTGGCAGTCCTTGTATGTCACATCCATTGCCATTTACTTCTGTGATTGTTCCACATCTCTGTTTATTTCTGCTCTGTTTTTTTAGTTATTGGCCATGTTCTCCATAAAGAGCCCTTGTGGGAAGGCCCTAGCATCACCACAATAGTATTTCCTCTTGGCTACAATACCCATCCCATGCCATGACCCTCAGGATGCCCATTTCTGCCTGACCTGGCAGCCCTCAAGACTATTCTTAGCCATATAGTGTCCATGGTGATCCCATCTGCATACACAGTGCAGGGCTGTGCCAGGCTATACCCTGAGCATAATGTGAAGTAGCATAGGAAGAAGTCATGACAAGAGAAAGAATGGTTGTCAGTGATGTGGGGCCTGGAAGAAAGCTTGGTGGTAGCAGTGCAGGTGGATGGGGAACCTGTGGAAATCAATTCACATGTGGAATAAGCATCAATATGTTTGGTTGTGAAAAGGGAAAGTAGTTTAGAAAATCTTATAAGGGAAAAAATTAATATATTAGTTGGATTCCTGTGAAATTGATATTTCAGTATTTTTTGATCTATCAAAATACCAATTTTATATGGTTCAAACTTATATATATATACACACACACATACACACACACACACACGGAGCTCAACAATCTGTTGTTTTTTTATTTCTATTTTTCTAGGCTTAATTAAAAAATGTTTTCTATACATTTCCTTTTGTAAACTGTTCTTTTAAAATAAATGTTTATTATTAAAATTTTCATATTTTTGTACATTTAAGGTTGAATGCCTTTCCCATTTGGGTATACTATTCATAATTTAATTCCTCATTTGAATTTAGGCTATTTTCATTTTTTTTCCTTTTTTAAATAATTGTATGACATTTGCCCAATAGGTAAATTTTTTGGCTCATCTGTTCTTATTACCTTAAACAAAATTTACTGTATAGGGAATCTTAGTCATAAGGCAATTCAAAGATATTTGATTGATATGTAGTTTGAAATTGTATTCTGGAGATGTTATATGAATTTGTACTGGGAATAATAGAGATTGTTTCATCATAGCTTCACTGATGATATATTATTCAATTATTCATACATAATAGCAACTCCATATTGTTTTATTTACATTTCTTTGATTGCTAGTGAGTATGACTATTCTTCATGTGATGACTATTTATATTTATTATTCTGTCCAAGTTTTTATGTGTTTGTTCACTTAAAATTTGGTTTATCATTATATTTAACAAGTATTTCCCACATTTGTTTTTTTTCCCTAAAACGTTTATATAGAACATTAAAATTTTTGAATCTGTAGGTGTCCTTTTTTTTCTGCATGAGTTGCACATGAGGGGATGTGTTTAGAAAGACTTTTCTCACACAAAGGATTGCCTAAAAGTAAGCCTATATTTCTTCTATTTCCTGTTTCTTTTGTCATTTAAATATTCATTAAAATGCATTTTATTTACTGTTGTAAGGTAAGGAATTTAATTTTCTTTTGCCAAGTTTGGTAAATTGTGTCAACACCATTTATTGATAAATTTACCCTTTTTATACTGATTTGAAATGGTCCTTTGATAGACTCTTAATGGATCTCTCTCTTGCTTTGGGATTACTGTGTTACATTCTTTACTTTGCAGCTACTGTAAACTCTTCAAAGTACTAATATTATTATTTCACTGCTCTACCTAGTGGCTTTCTGTCACTTTTAAGATATTGACCAAATTCTTTACACAGGGTAGAGGACTCTACCTTGATCAGACTCTTATTTATTTATTTGTTTGTTTATTCCAAATTGTTCTGTTTCTTCATCCTAAATGAGTATTTCCCATATCTTTCCTCTGAGTAGATCACTCTTCCTATCTTCCTCACTTATTTAACTCTTATTCATCATTTAGATTTTAGCACAAATGTCTTCTTCCAGGTCATAGCAGATGGCACTGCTATGAGCTCTTATAATTCTCATAGCCCTTTGTTCTTTTCTTCAAATAACTTATCACCATTATAATCATCCACTTATATGATTAGTTGTTTAATGCCTAGCTTCACAACTAGACTACAAACTACATGAAGACAGGGTATATATTATATCCCAGAATGTGGCACAGTGCCAGGTACATAGGTCTTCATGGTAGCTGCTCAATGAACATTTGTTAAATCAATAAATTATTGTATGACTTTTTTTCAAAGGACTTTTGTGACCAAGAGTGAAATTTTTTCTGTAATGTCAGAATTTAAAACCCAGTGACATCTGTTTCTTTCAATAGCTCTGGTGCATCCTTTTGTAATTATTTTTATTTGTTCCTTTCAGGTAACACAAGGTCAATGAATAAGTCAAATTACTCTCCAGTGTCTGAATTTGTGTTGCTGGGACTTTCTACCTATAGACCAGTGCAGCATTTTCTCCTTGCTTTCTCTGCAGTGTTTTATGTAACAATTGTTCTGGGAAACCTTTTGGTTGTGTTTGCAGTGACCTTTGACCCATTCTTACATTCCCCCATGTACTTCCTTTTAGCCAATCTCTCATTCATTGATTTGTGTTTTTCTACCTTAACAGTTCCTAAGATGATTCATAACCTATACTCTGGGTACAAAACCATATCCTTTCAGGGCTGTGTCATCCAGATATTTGCCCTTCATGTCCTGGGTGGATCTGAGATGGTCCTGCTCATCGCCATGGCCTTGGACAGATATGTGGCCATATGCAAGCCCCTCCACTACCTGACTATCATGAGCCCACAGATGTGCATTTTGCTTCTGTCCGGTGCTTGGGTTATTGGCCTCATTCATGCAGTGGTCCAGGTAGCTTTTGTTGTCCATTTGCCTTTTTGTGGTCCTAATGAGATAGATAGCTTTTACTGTGACCTTCCTTGGTTTATCAAACTTGCCTGCACAGACAACTACAGAATGGAATTCATGGTTACTGCCAACAGTGGGTTCATTTCCATGGGCACCTTCTTCTTATTGCTCATGTCCTATATCTTCATCCTGGTCACTGTATGGAAACGTTCCTCAGGTGGTTTGTCTAAAGCCTTTTCTACTCTGTCAGCTCACATCACTGTGGTGGTTTTGTTCTTCGGACCATGCATCTTTGTTTATGTGTGGCCATTTCCCACAGTGCCAGTGGATAAGTTTCTTGCCATTTTGGACTTTATGATCACACCCATTCTGAATCCCATTATCTACACATTGAGGAACAAGGACATGAAGATGGCAATGAAAAGACTGAGTAGTCAATTCCTGAGTTTGAGAATGATCTCCTAAATAATTCACAAGAGGACAAGTTACTCTATGCATTTCCAGACAACTTCAAGTAATATAAATGCTTAAATAATAATACAAAATTTACAGGGTGCTGGTGGCTCAGTTGGTTAAGTGTCCGACTTCGGCTCAGGTCGTGATCTCGCGGTTTGTGAGCTCGAGCCCTGTGTGAGGCTCTGTGCTGACAGCTTGGAGCCTGGAGCCTGCTTCAGATTCTGTATCTCCCTGTCTGTCTGCCCCTCCCCTGCTCACACTCTGTCTCTCTCTGTATCTCAATAATAAATATTAAAAAAATACAAAATTTGGGGTTGTTTTTTTCTAAAGTTACCATTTTATAATATTCAGAATAGATCACTGATTGTGAGGGTACATTGAACTATCAGATTAACTCTCTAGTTAACAAGTTGTTTGAAAACTGAATGAAAGCCCTAGGAAAAGTATGGGAAGTTGATGAAAAGCTTAGATTATAGATTTAGAATCTGCTGAAAGCATGGCCTCAGGCATTAGACTGTCTGGATTCAAATTAATCTACTTGGAGCTAACATACTCAAACTTTTGAGGGAACTATGAATTATACAACTTTCCTTCAATTTAAACCTGGGATATGAATGATTCAATTTTATTGTTTTCTGAAAAACAAAAAATATATGAGAGAGTATTTAAATAGATACCCATTTGTTCCTGGAGGAAGAAGGAACAGAAAGGGAGTGTGAGGTTAATAGAATATGGATAAGGCAGTGTAATAAGGAAAGACTGAAATATATGGGTGGGAAAACAAGAGGGAGAGCCTCAGAAACTGCGTGTTTCATATATTTGGCCTGTGGCTGCTACTCTTACCCTTGCTTGCCCAATTCCAATGGACTCATGCCATCTCCAGTTGGCTTAGGGCAGGGAAAAATGTATCTTTATTATAAATATAGAATATATATTATATTTATATATCTTATTTCACAATTTTTGAAATTCTGACTTAATGTCTGTGACCAGCCAATATTCTTTAAATGTCAAATAGATATTAATGTGATCATTTAATGGCTGATATTATTATTATCCAATAATTATTCTGTCCAAACTGTTTGTTGACAATTTTTCTCTAGTAACTTGTCTTGGGTAACTCTTTTCTTATTCAAGATATTGGTTTCAAGTATACATGTGCTTGTGCATTTGTGTGTATAATCTGTAGAAATTGCAAAACTAATTTAATTTATATTTTGCTTTGATAACAAGAAGACCAAGACAAATTCACTCCTAGAGTATAAAAGGACTCTGTGTCCTGAGTGTTTGTGATTCTTTCTGGTTATACAATCAGTAATATTTTATATTTTTCCTGTTTGTTATTACTTTGTTGTTTAATATTTATATTTGTAATGGATTCTTATTGGGTACAATACATTGAAAAGGACAAACATAAAGTCAGATTTCTGAGTGAGGAATTTGCCATACTTTTAAGGCAAGCGGAGAAGAGAGAAGACTAAATTTTTAAGCTCAAAAATTCTGAAGAACGGGGCACCTGGCTAGCTCAGTCATAGAGCCAGAATGTGCTGATTCTTGATTTTGGGGTTGTGAGTTTGAGCCCCACATTGGGTATAGAGATTACGTACAAATTAAAAATCTTAAAAAAAAATTCTGAAGGGCAAAAATTAATCACCTAAAATCTTTAAGACTGAAGAACAAGAGAACCATTAAAATCACAAGTAAAACTTGGAAGGGAGGGGCGCCTGGGTGGCTTCCTAGGTTAAGTGTATCACTTAGGCTCAGGTCATGATCTCAGGGTTCAGATCCTCATTGGGCTCTGTGCTGTCAGTTAGAAGCCTGGAGCCTGCTTCAGATTCTGTGTCTCTCCCTCTCTCTGCTCCTCCCCCACTTGTGCGCACGTGTGCTCTCAAAAAACAAAACAGAACAACAACAACAACAAAAACCATTAAAAAAAATAAGACTTGGAAGGGATATATCCAAGGAGCAGGCACAAATCACAAGTATACTGAGACTTGTAAAAATTACAATCCGATTCAAATAAGCTCAGTACTTGATTGGATTGAAGTGATTATAACAACATTTTATGCCTCATGGAAGAAACAGTAAATAGTTTCTGGAGGAATATTTTGTCAGATCTATATGATTTTTTTTATAAAAATGTACCTAAAATACATAAAATAGGAATATGCAAAGAAGCAGAGATGTATGCCTCGTAATTAAGAGGAAAATAGTTAAGAACAAGGGCGGCTCAATTGTTGAAATTAGTAAAGAGGAAAAAAAAATCATATATTTTAAGAGAGAGATTATAAAGCCAAAAAATAGAGAAAACTATAAAAATTTTAAGAGAAATGGAATATTGAAGAAAGAACCAAATATTTTAGAACTGTAAAAGCAACATGAAATTATGAATTTAAGTGGACTTAAAAACAGAGTGAACACAGCAGAAAGAATCAGTGGATTCAAAGACAAGTCAATAGATACCCATATTGATGTGCAGAGATGTAAAAGACAAAAAAAAATCAGAAGGTATATAGGTATATGCGTACACATACACAGAAATAATAATTATTTTATATAAGGGTTTGTGCCTGAGACCCTCTCTTTTGGAATATTACAAAAATACACAGGACCATGTTACCTTTACAAAACAATTTGAAATTTGGAGCCCGGTCCCCTCCCTCGGAGCCCAGGACCCCAGCAGCACTGCTATCTTCCTGGGCCAGCATGAATACCCCTCAGAGCAGAGGGGGTGGGGGGCGGAGCAGCTCTGGCAGGAGGTGGACACGGGAAGGATCAAGGTCTCAGCAGGTGGCCACAGAGTTCAATAGTACTGCATGTAGAATGCCTGTAAAGATGCCCTGCTGGTAGGTGTTCCAGCTGGAAGCAACCCCTGGAGCCCAGATTCTGGGCTTTCTTCTAAAGACTGTAGGGAAGAAGTTTGCTGAGGAAGGCTCTTAAGCACAAAGTGATGAATGACTGCCTCCCAGTCTCAAGAAAAAGCTTTTCTCCAGCCAAATGACTTTTAGATATTTCAGATCTTTCCTGTGGCCTGGTCCTAGAGCCTAAATTCTACAGAAATTGATGAGTGTCTACTCAGATAAAGGAAACTGGGTGAAGGAGTAGACTTTAAATAATAATGGCCTGATTTGTTTTGTAAAGTGCTTTTATACTTAAAAATGTTACCACCAAATACACGTCTTTTATAAGTGAATTACTAGTGTTTCTATACCTGGAATATTATGTTTGTTTTATGGATGTTTACATTTTGGGAAGGAAAACATTTTTGTTAAAAATTTGAATATTTGTAATTTGTTTTTCCCAAGATTTTTTTTAATGATTATTTATTTTTGAGAGAGAGAGAGAGACAGAGTGTGAGCGGGGGAGGTGCAGAGAGAGAAGGAGACACAGATTCAGAAGCAGGCTCTAGGCTCTGAGCTGTCAGCACAGAGCCCAAAGTGGGGCTCCAACTCATGAAGTGTGAGATCATGACTTGAGCTGAAGTCAGACACTTATCTGACTGAGCCACCCAGGTGCCCCCCAAGATTTTTATACCATAACAAAACGTGTTCTTTTCTCATGAATTTACAGTTTGTAAATGAATACAAGCAAGTAGAAAATTGGGGGAAGAATAGGCTTTATTAATCAAATGATGTCTTGATTTTTCTAAATCTCTCTCTCTAATCATGAGAGCTGTGTTTTAGCAAACTTGTTTGGAAAGATTCATGTATATTAGATTACTCCATCCTGTGTATGCAGCAGATTTGGTCATTGTCTTCTTAATTTCCTCTATTTTATAGTTTTGGTTGTACCTTAAAAAAACACTATATTATTTCTTGTCTTCAAAATGTTTAAATGTGACCTTCAGAACATTGCAAATGATTAAAAACAAAATAATGTGAAAGTACTACAGCCTAAATGAATTCTTAATGTCACAAGTGTTTTACTTTGATGATGTACCTTTGATTTAATTGGGAACATTTTTAAAGGGTATTTGATTTGTGTTTGTAATCATCTTTGATGAGCTTGGAAATAAAATTTCTGCTCAATTCATCATTAAAAAAACAATATGAAATTTGAAGTATATCTGGATCCATGGGTTTCAGATAAGGAGATGAAAATTTGCATACCTTTTTGAAACACAGAGTAGGAAGAACTCTTAAGAAAGTTGTTGATGTGGAGCTAGGAGCCAATGGCCAAGAAAGAATTCTTGCGATGTTTTCAGTGCAAAAAGTGCTTTTATTATAGGCCTGGGACAGGACCCGAGGACAGAAAGGGCTGCACTTTTGCTGTATGAAGCTGGTGGTTGTATGCTTAGTGTGTAAGGGGGAGGGGCCTTGCAAGGACTATTAGATCATAAATGTATTCTTCAAATTTCTACCCGTAAAATTACTTTTGCAAGATTTCTCTGGTGCTTATTATTCAGCTTGATATTAATTACTGGCGAGATGTACAGGCAGTCACGAGACCCTTTAAGAATGTAGGAACTAGCAGGTATTTGATCCATATTGGAACTATGCAGGCTTCAGATCAGCCTTCTGGGTTAAAGGTGAACATTTCCCTGCTTCTGTCCCTCATCAGTTATATTATATGTAGTAATGAACAATTCACAAACTTTGTGTATAATCCAGTTGCTTGCAGGCCATCTGAACCCTGGATAATTGAATGGATACTTTGTTCTAAAATCAGACTTTTTGACCTCACCCTCATAACACTTTTCCCTGCTTTAATCTGATATAGATAATGAACTTTCTAACCCATTTACAAATAAAAAGAGATGAAGCAAAATCCCCAAAGGTTGTTAGTATATCCATCTTTGTATTTAAATTAGCTCATCTTCTGAAGAGAATCATATTGTTTCACAGATGGCTAAAATATGAGGTTGCGGGGACAACACTCTCTTCAGATTATGATTATGATTCTTTTTTTTCTGAGGATGATGAATAATAGTTACTACCTTTCCAACGGTCTCTTCAGATAAGGTAGCTAGAGCTTTAACTAATTGAGAGACTAATTTACCCATTATAAAAATAAAGAGTAGTATTCCATACACTGACCTGTTGATCAAAATTTAGAGATCTATGTCAAGTGCTTTGCTCAAAGAAATGCTTAGCTTAACAGGAAATTTTAAGATAAGGTGCTGAAGTAGCAACACGACTAGTAGTAAATAACATTAACATTGTTATTAATTTTAACTTATTCTGGACCACAACCAACATCATAGTCATAGACACTGGCCAAATTTTCCAGACAGGAAATCATTTTGTATTCAGTGATTAGCAAGTGATTATGGAATAAAATAGAATTGACATAAAACTGTTACCTGTTTCCATATGTGACTTGGGGAATGCTTCCCAGTGCCAAATAATAAGACAGGTATGGCTAATTTAGAGATCTTATAGTACACATTCTGTTAACATGAGGCCCTGAAATACAGAAATCCATATGCTAACATAATCTCTTAATGGCATTTTTGATTTCTTGGTTCCTTAGAGTGTAAATGGCCGGATTTAGGAGAGGTGTGATGACTGCATAAAACACAGCCAGAAATTTGTCCACCCAGGTGATGCTGAGTGGCCACAGGTAGTAAAAATGCAAGGCCCAAAGAAGAGCACTACCACTGTGATGTGGGCAGTGCAGGTGGAGAGAGCCTTGAATGTCCCATCCTTAGAGCAAAGACAGATGGTAAACAGAATATGAGTAAGAGATTAGCAATAGAATGAAGCAAATGGTTGCCAGTACCCCACTGTCAGCATTTATCCACATTTCTAGGATATAGGTGTCTATGCAGGCTAGCTTGGTCACCAATGGAATATCACAGAAAAAGCTAGCCAGTTCCCTGGGCCCACAGAAGGGCAGCTTTATAATCACAGTGAGTTGGCTTATTGAATGCACAAAGCCAAAGATCCATGATGTCACCACGAACCCAATGTACATTTGTCTGTTCATGATGCTGGAATAATGGAGTGGCTTGCAGATGGCCACATAACGGTCATAGGCCATTGACACAACCAGAAATATCTCACCCTCTCCAAAGAATGTCCAAAGAAAACCTGACACATGCAGCCTTCAAAGGAGACAGTCTTGTTTTCCTTGAGAAAGTCTGTGATCATTTTAGGGGTAGTGACTGAGGAAAGGCAGAAGTCAATAAACGAAAGATTGGCTAACAGAAAGTACATGGGAGAGTGGAGATGAGGTCAGCAACAATTAGGAACACGATGAAGATGTTGCCCAAAATGGTGATAAGATAAAGTGAAGAAAATATCACCAGGAGAAAGGCCTGGAGCTCCCATGAATTACAAAGCCCCAAAATAATAAATTCAGCCACCACAGACTGGTTTACTTCTTCAGTTTTGTCTAGTTTGTTCTAAATACACCTGAAGGAAAGACAGGAAATTCATTTTTCTGAATAACAGTATGTGAATCAAGAAGATTTCTTCTACATTGCTGATGGAAGTCTATACTAATATAATCAGTGTGGAAAAAAGTTTATCTTGTAAAGCTCAATATTGATGAATTCTGTGGTTCAGCAATTTCACTCCCATTTCTATACCCAAGATAAACTCTTGTATGTGTATGTAGAGAAATTTATAATAATCGCCATAAGCAAGACAATGGAATATTATTCAGAACTATAACAAATTACAGCTATAAAATGATATAGACGTATCTTAGACATAATGCTGAAAGAAAAAAAAGTCCAAAATGGATCCACTCAGTACTATTTATATAAAGTAAAGAGCAATGGAAAAATAATGTATATTTTGCAGAAAAAATATAAATGATAAAACTCTGTACAGAAAGAGAAGATGTAAGACCTAAGTAACCTTAAGTGAAGGGAGGTGAAAGGTAGGCATAAAGATGAGCATATAACCAGTTGTATGTTACCAATTATCTAGATCTTGTATTAGGTCATGTTTCCATCAGTGTAATTTTATCATTAAATAAACAAGCAAACACAAAATGGGCATGGAAAAATAGTGAGAGTATGTTATGAATCAAGAATTATGATCAATTTGGGATTCCTGGCTGGCTCAGTTGATAGAGCAGGTGACTCTTGATCTCGGGGTTGTAAGTTCAAGCCCCATGTTGGGTGTAGAGATTACTTAACAATAAAAAAATCTTTAGAAAAAAAGAATTATGATCATTCAATAAATACTGTAGACCTGAGGTAAAGTGACATTTTTTAAAATGACATTGTTTAGGGGCTGTAAGTTAGAAAAATAGTTTCTATTTATAAATTTGAAAAACTGACACAATTTAATACATTATTGAAGGTTAATTTTTTAAAGTTATTTATTTTTGAGAGAGAGAGAGCGGAGGAGGAACAGAGGGAGGAGACAGAATCTCAAGCAGACCCTGCATTATCAGCGTGGAGCCGGACATGGGCCTCAAACTCACAAGCCATGAAATCATGACCTGAGCTGAAATCAAGAGTCATACCCTTAACTGACTGAGCCACCAGACACCCCTGACTTAATTTTTTAATGAATAAATAGATGAATCAATCATTTTTTGAATCAATCATTTTTAAAAAGAGATATTAATACTATTTTGACAAAATGACAAAACTTTTTAACTAATGAACATAGTTAAGTACAAGAGCAGATAAACTAATCAAATACAAGGTAGTTAAAAATCAGTTAAAGAATAAATGTTCTAGGCATAAAGAAAGGATAAATCATGAGCACCAGGAAGAAATATTCTCTGTTCATGAAATTCAAAGCTTATATAACCTGTAAGAAATTACTTATAGCCTGAAGTGTACCTCGGCCATCATGAAAGGTTTAGTTTTGAATATCGCACTTTAAAATGTGTGTTAAAGCCATTTTGCCAGACGTGGTATGGGACCATTGAATATAAAATCTGGTGTTAGGTTTCTGATTCAAAACAAGATGGCTTCTGAGAAACTAAAATCTGGAAATCTCTGGGTGGACTAAAATAATCCAAAGTTTATAATTAACCCTGGGAGAGAGATATGCTTCAAGTTACTTGAGGAAAAGAGGTTTTTTTTGTGTGTGTTACAAATGGGAGTTTCAGAGTTAGGTAAATTCCATCATTTCCAACATATCCACAGGAAGCTATTTCCATTCAGTCTCATTTGCTTTAGCCTGAGAAACCATGATTTTTGAAATCTGTTCTTTCTAACAATCTTTGGCAGATAGTTCTTTCCAAACTATCTCTTGTAATACCAGGGTAAATGGAAAATATAAATTAATTATATTTCTTATCAACAAGTTAGAGAAACTTTAAGTTTTCCTTTAAACTAGTCATTTTGCTGCGTAAATTATTTTAAAGATCTAATAAACCTATAAAACTGGACAAGAGATTCATATTCTTTCTCTCTCTTTCCCTTTTTCCTTTTCTCTCTTCCCAGTTTCCTTTCTCCTTATTTTTTTCCCATATCCTTCTGATTGTTCCCTGACCTTCTCTCTTTCAAAAATTTCTTGATCTGAAGGGCTTTGCTACAATGGATCAATTATCTCCAGCAGCCCCTACTAGTTTATGATGACTGGTGTTCACAGTCCTCTATCAAAGCTGGAAACCAGCTATACAGTATTTTTTTCATTTTTTCTTTTTCTATATAATTCAGAGCTGTAATAAACACTTTTAACCATTGTTTCATAATCATGATAATAATCATACTTATTTTATTGCTGAAAAGATGAGTTAAAAGGTAAATGCCCAAAAGGAACACGGTTAATAGTCTATTTGGAGTTAGCTTCTGGAAAGAATGTTGGTTTGGAGAAAAGTTCAGTTTGGCTGAGAACTATGATTTCTATGAATCAAAAATAATAAAACTCTTCATAAGATTGCATGTCCAATGAAGAGGTAATTGACATAAGAAGAAATATAAATGGCCAGTAGATCTATGAAAAGTATTCTCTGTATCTATAATAATTCTATTATTTTTCTTGGCACTAACTGCTTCTGGTTTCCTCTAATTTAGTCTGTTATCCTCACTGTTGTCTATTATAAAATTGTTGATGTTGTTTAAATCCACAAGAGTTACCAGATACCAGCAATAAAAATAGGGACAGAGTTATAAAGTACTAGATATAGGAGGGCCTTCTAATTTTCTAGTGTGGTCAACAAGAATTTATTGAATTTATTTTTACTATGTACTCTGATCACTTTTGGACACTATAGATGAAAAAATAGGTTCTGTAGGTTATACTAAAGAAGTAAAAGCCTATGCCTGCTTGCTCACCTAATACTTGCTTTAAAAGTTGTTAACATTATTTTAGTTGAATTACAAAAGACAAAATATTACTACTAAATTAACTATATTAATAGTCATATTAATAACACTGTTATAATTTATTTTCAATCATGTCCTAGGTGGGAGAATTAAATCTTGATTCCAAGGGTATAATAGTAAAATCAAATGACTTAAAGCAGAACTCCCCAAAGAGAATCAAAACTTAGGATGGGGTGCGGGGGGGAAGGAAAAAGGAAGAAAGGAAGGAAGGAAAGAAAGAAAAGGAAGAAGGAAGAAAGAAAGAAAGAAAGAAAGAAAGAAAGAAAGAAAAGGAAGGAAAGAGGGAAGGAAGGAAGGAAATTAGACAATACCTATTTTTTTGTTTTGAACTATGAATTTTAGGGCCATGTAAAAACTAAGTCTCCCTGTTTCTTTCTGTTTCTGCCTGCTCTCTCTATCTCTCTGAATACCCACTATATTTTCACCTACATTGTCTAACTTAATCTCTACAATAACCCCATGAAATAGGTCCTGAGGTTGGTCCCCATTTGTAACCTGTTGGAAGTCTCAGAACAGAGAAATAGTGTGGCTGGGGTGGGGAGTGGGATGCACACCCAATGTTTGTGACTCCAGTGCTTTCTCCTTCTTTGGTATCATTCCGCATTTCCTACTCTTCATTTCCAAAAGCATAATTCCATTCTCATGGTAACTATTGACTGTTACAACTTTTGAGAGATTTCATTCCGTATTTTCTATCAGGATTTTTCCTGAGCTAAATTATTAACAGTCCATTTTTCCATGTTTGGAAATTTCTGTTATTTATGCCTACATACCTGTGCCTGGAACATAATCCAGAAAAAACTGTAGCCCCTGATGACTGTGGTGCTGTGAGAACCCAAATACTTCCTCAACCAGGGCATTTAGGGAGCTGTCAGACTGAATAGCAGGTGTTCTTTATGATGCTGTATGGAGTCCAGAAGTCCCAAATGTAGCTAGGAGAAGAAACCCTTGATATTTCTGGAAACTGCAAAAATTCCAAGCCATCCCAATTTGTATTAATGGAAATATAGTGTTAAAACATTGTAAAATTGTCTTAAATGTGATAGAGGAAGGGAATTAAGGGAGTAGTTAAGAAATTTAGAGAGTATAGACTGTACCTTCCTATCAGAGAGACCCCATATTTGACCATATTTTTTCCCATGGATAAAGTATTGTCTATATTCTAACTAGAATCTGAAATAAACTCATATTGCAGCAAAACAAATAATCCATTTTCTGTTGTGACCAGTATCCATGTGAGAGTGTGAGGTATATATTCATTGTAGAGACTACCTTCTGGGGTAGGAAAATTTCACTTACCCAAGCTATCTATGCTCCTTTGGGACCTCTTAATTTCTGAGTTCCTCTGAATTGAGAAAATCACTTGAAAGTGTACCTTTTGCTAAAATCAAAGACAGACCTGGTCAGTGCAATTAATTATAAAAGTTCCACTGATAGAAGTTAAGCACGGTTTTAAAACATTTCTTTGGCTAACTTTTTAATTTAATAATTATATTATTTTAAAACGAAATTGCTATTTCTAGTCCCTTCAGGAGCCAGATGACTTAGGTGAGTGGTCAGAGAAGACCAGTCAAGACAAATGAGCTGGTTGCCGATATACTCCACCTGTGTATATGACAGAACAGCCAGCCTTGAATTGCTGGTTTTGTGGGGTTTCAATGGAGGGTAGAAAAACATTTTGAAGTCTCGAGAATTTCTGTGGTTACATGATCAAAGTTCTGGGTTTATATTGGGTGAAAGTCAACATTATTAATATTCTTTTAGGTAACAAAACAATAATGGAAGCCTACCTTTTTATTTTCACTTACAAAGTATTACATAAATCAAGTATTATTGATCAGAATGCAACGCTTTAGAGGTCTGAGAAGGAAATATGATAATATGTCTCTATCTGCCTTTTCTTGTTACTTTTGTTTAACCACACACACACAAGTCTGTTCACGTTTTTGGTGGTTGTTTCAGTTTCCTTTTAATTCAATTACACAATTATGTGTACACATATCCACATATTTTTGGGAGGAGTCTTGTTTGTTTTTGAATAGATAAGATATAGAAATGTACTTTAATTTGTTTAAAATTTATTTAAAATTAATTTATGCTTAAGTATCTTTCTTTCAATGGTGATTACTACTCTTAGAAAAACAAAGAGAAACCTTATTTAAAACATATTTCATTTTTTGTTCAAAAGTAAGACATATTTATATTTTTTAATTTTTAAAAAATGTTTATTTATTTAGAGAGAGAGAGATAGAGAGAGTAAGCAGGGGAGGAGCAGAGACAGAGGGAGACAGAGAATCCCAAGCAGATTCTGTACTGTCAGCATGGAGGCTGATGCAAGTCTCGAACTTATGAACTGAACTGTGAGATCATGATCTGAGCTGCAGTCAAGAGTCTGACACTTAACTGAATGAGCCACCCACATGCTCAGGTAAAGGTATATTTTTAAAATGTTCTCTTCACAGTTTAAGGATGGATGCTTAGGGTTTGGAAAGCTAATGTAGAAAAACAATGAGGCATAAGGATGGGATTGCTGGACTTGACATTAACTATGTGGATAGTGTCAGTGATGTGAATCCACTAGTCAGCTTGGCTAAAGATCAGGCAAAGGAAGGTGGTATCTCAAGACATAGCCTAGAAACATCACTACGTTAAAGTATAGATGGTTATGTTTAAGGAATGGAAACCACATGTAAACTAGTAAATAAACCAGTTATTGCATTGTGTGAACATTCTAGACAGTCTGGAGAATACAAACATTTTAAATTATGGCAACTACACTAAAATAACATTGAATATGTAGTGAAGCAGCGTTATATACCTTCACCTCAACCCTACGTTAGCTCATCAGGAAGAAGTGGCTGTGATGCAGTGTATTGCAAACACATTCTGTTGTTTATTTCCTTCTCTTCTCTTGGTTAGAGAACATTTGCTAAATAGGCATTTCACTAGTCCTGACTGGTGGGGGACTCTACACAAGTTCCAAGCATTTACCAAGTATAGACTTCATAATCACTATCCCTGTGTCTGGTACATTCTATGTAGGTATTCTAGGGAGTAAATGAGTCCTAAATTTCAGCTCCACCAAGGAAGAAGAAACCAGGGTAGAGAAGTGGGTCAATGTGTTCAACTGAGAGAGGTTTTAAGATTGTTATTCTTTGAGGGAGAATGGAGTAGTTACCTAATTAGATCTTGCTCACTTATCCCTAGGTAAAACTGAAAGAGTGAAAAGTCTCAGAGACTTCACCTAAGATGAGCATTTATGTAGCAAAGGGCACTTAGATATATCATCTTCCTAAAGTGGGTCCAATCAGGCAGAGGGAAGTAATTTTAAAGGACTGAGAAAAATGTAATTGTGATAAAGGATGAGAGCAATACCTCTTGCTTATATTAATATATTCACTTACCAGGGATTTTTATTTTATTTTATTATTTTATTTTATTTTATATTTTATTTTATTTTGAGAGAGAGAGAGTGAGAATGTGAGAGAGAGAGAGAGAGAGAGAGAGAGAGAGAGAGAGAGAGAGAATCTTAATCTCCAAGCTCAGTGTGGAGCTCGACAAGGGGCTTGATGTGGGGCTTGACATAGGGCTCAATCCCATGACCCAGGGATAATGACCTGAGCCAAAATTAAGAGTTGGATGCTCAACTGACTGAGCCACTCAGGTGCCCTGATTTACCAGGGATTTTAATCACTTATCAATCAATCATCCTGGACATTAGCAAGTCACTTTGGGAACCATATTATATTGTACATCATAATCCTAAAGCACGTGTCAACATCCACAGCTGACTAAGGTTTTTACTAGAATGTTTGCTGGCCAGTAGATCAGCCACGCTGTATGAGAGTGATTATGAAACCTTGAATAAGTGCCTGGTAGAAGTAAGCAGAGAACCCACAACAGCATAAGCTCAGGTATGAGAGTTAAAACACATGCACACAACTCAAAAAGACTCAAAACTTGGAGGCATCTGGGTAGCTCAGTCGGTTAAGCATTTGACTTTGGCTTGGGTCATTGTCTCATGGTTTGTGGGTTTGAGCCCCATGTAGGGCTCTGTGCTGACAGCTCAGAGCCTGAAGTCTACTTCAGACTCTGTCTCCCCTTCTCTCTCTGCCCATCCCCCACTGTTTCTCTCCCTCTCTCTCTCTCTCTCAAAAAAAAAAAAAAAAAAAAGAAAGAAAAGAAAAGAAAAGAAAAGAAAAAAGACTGAGGGCGCCTGGGTGCTCAGTCAAGCCTTTCACTTCGGCTCAGGTCATGATCTCATGGTCCATGGATTTAAGCCCCACATTGGGCTCTGTGCCGGCAATGTGGAGCCTGCATGGGATTCTCCCTCTTTCTCCTTCTTTCTCTGCCCCTCCCCTGCTCATGCTGTCTCTCTGAAAATAAATAAACTTAAAAAAAAAGTCTCAGAACAATTCCTATTGGATTTACACTATTCACTAATGTTTAAGGTGGAGGAAGGAGGTAAAGTTTAAATAACGATGTCTGGAAATGAGTTGTTGCCAACTTAAAAAGGGATACATGTGTATATATCACAGGGGATGTTAGGAAAAAGACATAGACATTCATTTCTTAAATTAGAATTCTGTATTATGTTAGGAAGGGCCATTCTAAGACCACTGACTCAAAAATAATTGTAATTTGGAGTTAAGTAATTATTACACAAAAAGGAATTTACTTACTTAGTAGTAGGTAGACTTGTTGAATGTTGGCCTGGATCTTCTCCCAGACTGAGCAATAGATTAGTGTCACTGAGGTCTCTGATCAGCAGACTGCTCATAATTTTGTTTGTGTTGACCACCTGAATTCAAATGGGCTTCTATGAAATAATAGGGGGGCAATTAAATTCTGTTCTTTTATTTGACTTTATTATTTTTTACATCAACTGCTTGTTTGAAGAAAAAGTAGTAAATATTAAGGCAACTTAAACTGAGTTGTTTTTCTAAGTTGTTTTCTCACCAATATTTGAAAAATACCCTTTTTTTTTTTGTCTTGAGTAGTTTGGATAGACAACTAGATTAAAAATTCCAATGGCTTTTAACTTGTACTTCTGTATTTCTCCAGCTGCTAGGCAATGGGGCTCCTAATCCATTACAATGAAAAAAATACTGAAAGACCCAGCCTGATTAATATAATTATAAATAAGACCAAGACATCTATGAGCTAAGAATTGTTGTGCGCAGGTAATGAGGAGGGAAGAATTAAGCGGTGTAGTTATGGATGTGTTCCACTTCCTACATTTTTTTTTCAAGTGTCAATCTATTAATCATTCAGATGTTCACCAGCCAGAACACTGGGCCTGGATAAGCCACTTTTCCTTTCTGTCACCTAATGACACAAATGTGACACAAAAGCAGCCACACCTGCGATGCCTCTTGGTGCAGTGTATTTGGAAGATTGAACAATTCAAGTTTTATTTCCCTGTGGATGAAGGATCAACAGGCCCTGACTTAGGATATTGCACAGAAAGGCCTGAATCTGCAAAACATTTATACTTCAGGGTGAACTTATTCTAACACCAATGTGTTAACTTATCTGAGACCCCAGGATGCTCATCCAGGCACTGAGTTTCCAGCAGGCAAACTCTCAGCAGGAAGGCCACCTTATTCCTCCTCCCTCTGCCTTTCTAGCATAGGAGGTGCACCTGCAGCATCTTGAGTCAGGCCGGGTCGTGTCCAGCGTGGGGCCAAAAGTGGGGCTTGAAATCACAACCCGAGGTCAAGACCTGAACTGAGATCTTGGATCTCAGATCTCGGAGATCTTGGATGCTCAGCCAACTGAGCCACCCAGGCGCCCCCACTTCCTACATTTTTGACAGTATTATTTTGATGATATCCTCATAAGCTCCTAAGAGATAACATTTTTTGTGTTGTTAAGGATTATTTTACTTCTATCTTCAACTTCTTTCCATCCAGATATAGAAGCCTGGGACATATAAGGTTATGATTTCTCTAACCTACTGTTTTCAAAACAAAGTTTTGTTTGGTGGAATCCCACCTGCTTGGTGCCTATTAGTTTCTAGCCCATCATTTTCTAGCAGTCTACTCAAGGAAGAGACTGAGTTAAGACTGTATCTTATAAGAAGTACTAGATGTAAATATATGTAGTGTAGATCCCTTACCTTAAAGAAGGTGCTATTAGATTGGTAAGTCAACAGTGGTAAGACACTGAACAGCAGACGGTGGTATACAATTAAGGGCTACAAATTTCAAAGGATTAAAGGTCAACGTGGGCAGCACAGATTGGTGAAAGTACTATGGGATATGGCTAATTTGATTGAATGATAGACTCTCCAAAGATACCGAGAGTAAGGAATGTAATATGTGAAAGAGGACAGTGAATGGTATAAACCGGGAAGCCCAGGCTTTAAAGACAGGCAAAAGTAGCCTGAAACTTGGCACTGTCACTTGTGAACTATGCGAACTTAGCCAAGTTACAAACTCTGAGCCTCATATTCTTTTATCTAAAATGGGATTCTTGTATTACCTTAATTTTTTTTTGTATATTTCTGGACAGTATCCAAGCAAACTAGCTCAGGTAAACAAATAAATGCATAATATGTAAAATGGTGATAGTAGTGGACCCGATTTAGTTTATACAACACATCAGTATTCACTCTTGCCTTCCTTGCTTTCTTTCTAGCCCCAGTATCCATAAAATGATTGTCTTTGCCTCTGCTAACAACCAGGGGCCCAATATGGTTGCTTCTATAGATCCCTGATATCTCTCAGGCATGATAAGACATTGTTCTGTCTCCTTCTCAGACAAGAACTTAGAGTTTTGAGGGAAAATCAGATAGCAAACAAATACTTATGTAAATAAATAAATAAATAAATAAATAAATAACTGAAAGCTGTACATAACTTCTGTGGAAGAAAAGGTATATAGTGCTGTGAGAGAGTGAAAGAGGAAATAATTTTTTATTAGTTAATTTTTTTATTTGACTATAGTTGACACATAATATTACATTAGTTTCATATGTACAACATAGTGATTCACTTTCTCTTTATATCATGCTATGATATAAAGCACACAAGTGTAGCCACCATCTGTCACCATACAACATTGTAGTATATACCATTGACTATATTCCCTAAGCTGTGCCTTTATTCCCATTACATTCATTCAATAAGTGGAAGCCTATATCTCCTATTCCCCTTCCCCCATTTTGCCTGCCTTCTCCCAGCAACTATCAGTTTGTTCTCTGTATTTATAGGTTCATTCTGCTTTCTGTTTATTTACTTGTTTTGTTTTTTTAGATTTCATGTTATAAGTGAAGTCATATGGTATTTATCTTTCTCAGACTTATTTCACTTAACAAAATACCTTCCAGGTCAAACAAAATCAAAGTCATCACAAATGGCAAGATCTCATTCTTTCTTTGGCTGAGTAATATTCCATTATTAGATAGATAGATAGATACAGATATAGATATAGATATATACCACATCATCTTTATCCATTTGTCTATTGATGGACATTTAGGTTGCTCCATATCTGGGCTATTGTAAATAATGCTGTGATAAACATGGGAGTGCAGGGGCGCCTGGGTGGCTCAGTTGGTTAAGCATTTGACTTCAGCTCAGGTCACGATCTCGCGGTCTGTGAGTTCAAGCCCTGCGTCGGGCTCTGGGCTGATGGCTCAGAGCCTGGAGCCTGCTTCCGATTCTGTGTCTCCCTCTCTCTCTGCCCCTCCCCTGCTCATGCTCTGTCTCTCAAGTAAATAAACGTAAAAAAAAAACCAAACATGGGAGTGCATATATCTTTTTGAAAAGGTGTTTTCATTTCTTTGGGTAAATACCCAGTAGTGGAAAAATGGAATCATATGGTGTTTCTATTTTTAATTTTTTGAGGAACCTCCTTAGTGGTTGTTCCAATTTACAGTCCTACCAATAGTGTTTGGGGGTTCCTTTTTCTCTTCATCATTGCCAACACGTGTTATTTCTTGTCTTTTTATTGTAGCTATTCTGACAGCTATGAGGTAATATCTCATTGAGGTTTTGATTTGCATTTCCCTGATGATTAATGATGTTGAGTATCTTTTCATGTGTCTGTTGTCCATCTTATGTCTCCTGTGGAGTAATGTCTATTCAGGTCCTCTGCCCATATTTTAAATGGGGTATTTGTTTGTTTGTTTGTTTTTTGGTGTTAAGTTGTATGAGTTCTTTACATATTTTTATATTAATCCTTTACTGGATATATTATTTGCAAATATATTCTCCTATTCAGTAAGTTGTCTTTTGTTTTGTTGATGGTTTCCTACACGGTGCAAAAGCTTTTTATTTTGGTATAGTCCCAATAGTGTATTTTTGCTTTTGTTTCTTTGCCTGTGGAGACATATCTAGAAAAACGTGGCTATGGCTAGTGTCAGGAATTATTGTCTGTGTTCCCTTCCAGGATTTTTATGGCTTCAGATCTCACATTTAGGTCTTTAATCCATGCAGAATTTATTTTTGTACAGGGTGTAATAAAGTGATCCCCAGTTTTATTTTTTTGCATGTAGGTGGCTAGTTTTCCCAGCGCCATTTGTTGAAGAAACTCTCCATTTTTCTTTAATCCATATTAAAAGTAGCTCTTGTGATTGGTGTATTGCAGGAGGTGAGGTTTAACACATAATTTGTGTTGCTGCAGAGATACCACACGTTTGGTTCTTCCTCCCCCCACAGAAGCCCCTAGGTATCTCCTCCCTTCAGGGCATCTTGATACATAGCCCCATTTCATATGCTATCAATCCCTTTTTCTTCCCCTGGGTGCCACTCCTGAGCACACATGACCCACAGTTTATAAGTGCACATGGTTTGGAACATAAGCATCTTCAAAATTCATTTTTTGAGAGGGAATGTTAGGGTCACGAGCCAGCTGGGTCCCCTGCAGTGCGCATCCTTATCCACATGTGAACCTCTGTCGGGACTGTGACCTGGGAGGAGTCTGCTCTTCTGTGTCACCAAGCACTTGGAGCATGTACGTGCCAGTGTAGATGAGCAACTGTCTGGTCACCTGGGTGGTGTGGCACAGGACCTGCAGCTGGCTCCTCAGCAGGGCCTTGACTCCTATACACCAGATGTTGTAGGACACCGAATATATCTCATACATGGTGGTCTTGATATTGCATATTTTTGCCTCCTTTGTCATAGACTGATTGGCCATACAAGTGTGGGTTTGTTCTAGACTTTCTGTTCTGTTCCAGTGATCTATGTATCTGTTTTTGTATTGTGGCTTTTTAAGGTTTATTTATTTATTTTTAGAGAGAGAGACAGACAGAGAGGAAGAGAGAGAGAGTGTGTGTGCACAAGTTGGGGAGGGGCAGAGAGAGAGGGAGAGGGAATCCTAAGCAGGCTCCACACTGTCAGCACAGAGCCCAACACAGGGCTCGATCCCACTAATAGTGAGATCATGACCTGAGACCTTGGTGATTAAATCAAGAGTTGGCCTCTTAACTGAACCACCCAGGTGCTCCAGTACCATACTGTTTTGATTATTACAGCTTTGCAATGTATCTTGAAATCTGGGATTATGATACCTCCAGGTATCTTGTCTTCTTCAGGATTGCTTTGTTTATTTGTTTATTGTATTATTTATTCTAGTTTTGTGAATAATGCTGCTGATATTTTGATAGAGATTGCCTTGAATCTGTAGATTGCTTTGGGTGATATGAACATTTTAACAATATTAATTTTTCCAATACCTGAGCATGGAATAACTTTCCATTTTTCCATTTGTTTGTGTCATCTTCAGTGTCTTTCATCAATGTTTTATGGTTTTGGGCATAGAGGTCTTTCACCTCACTTAAGTTTATTCCTAGGTATTTTATTCTTCTGGTGCAACTGTAAATGGTGCTATTTTAAAAATTTCTGTTTTTCTCTTTCTGCTACATCATTAGTATACAGAAACACTACCATATTTTGGCTGTTAATTTTGTACCCTGCCACTTTACTGAATTCATTTATTACTTCTTGTAGTTTTTTTTTTTTTTTTTTTTGGTGGAGTCCTTATGATTTTCTATGTATAGTGTGATGTCTTCTGCATATAGTGACAGTTTAACTTCTTCTTTACCCATATGGATGCTTCTGATTTCTTTTTCTTGTTTGATTATTGTGGCATAGCATATTCAGTGCTATGTCAGATGAAAGTGGTGAGAGTGGACATCCTTGTCTTGTTCCTGATCTTAGAGGAAAAGCTCTCTGTTTTTCACCATTGAGTATGATGTTAGCTATGGTTTTTCATATATAGCCTTTATTATGTGGAAGTATGTTTTCCCTAACCCCATCTGGTTGAGAGTTTTTATCATGAATGGACATTGAATTTTATCAAATGCTTCCCCCCCCATCTAATGATAAGGCAATTTGATTTTTATCTTTTTTGTTTGTTGATGTCATTTATGATTGATGTGTGAATATTGAACCACCATTGCAGCCCAGAATAAATCTCACTGGATCATGGTGAATTATCTTTTTAATGCATTGCTATATACCATTTGCATTTTGTTGGAGATTTTTGCATCTGTGTTTATCAGGGCTACTGGCCTATGGTTTTCTTTTTTGTGTGGTATCTTTTTCTGGTTTTGGTCTCAGGGTAATTCTGGCCTCAATTGTGTCACAGACTCTGGGTCTAGATCTTTCTTGTCCAGCAAGAAAGTGGGATGCAGGATTAAAATGCGAGATATGTCCAGGAAAAGACAAGAGCCCCGAGTAAGGGTCCTTGCTCCATATTTATTAGGATCAGAAGGCTTACAAGCATGATGGATGTGCACAAAAAGACAATGAATCTGTGAACATTAACTCATGGGTGTGAGGGAAAGGGGGTTTTGAAGATATACAGTGTTAGGGGTTTAGGTCAATATAAAACAAAATCCTGGCTCAGGGCAGATGGATGTTAACTGCAGACAAGAGGCTCTGTGTCTGTTTATCTTAGCCAACCTAGGGGATAAGACAAATAAAGCATGCTGCCTCAGGGTTAACAAGGCACCTTTCTTTTGCTAATTAGTTCCTCTCTGGGTAGCTTCACCCCCACAGTGGTCTATAGCCCTATTTACCTGTTTACCTAATTTGGTCCTTCCTTCCTGTGAAAGCAACTTTCTGCTGTTGTACTAAATTGGGAGGCGTTTTCACCTTGAATACCTAACCTTGTATACTTCATATACCTTTGTATTGGGGCCTTTGCCCCTTGTCTCTATCCTGGGGGCCTTTGCCCTGCCCTCTCTATCCTTGTTTGCCTAATCTTGTTTACCCAAACTTGGGTGTGAGCATCCTATGGCTTTGTAATTCTTCATGCCTTGTTAACCCATTGGTGCAAGCCCAGGGAATTCCTAAACTTATTCCCAACTTCTGATTTTATATATGTGTGTGTGTGTGTGTGTGTGTGTGTGTGTGTATACACACACACACACACACACACACACACACACACACGTATGTATGTATATATATGCCACAAGAAATAAAAGTGTTTTAAAATCAGGTTTATTTCAAAGCACCATAAAGAGCAAGAGAAACTACAATCTTGGGACAAAGCAATTATCAGACGCTGAGTCAGATATGACATATTTTGGAATTATTGTATAAAGAATTTAAAATAACTATAATTAATACATAAAGTGTTCTAATTGGAAAAGTAGACTATATGCAAAAACAGATTGGTAAGGTAAACAGAGAGATAGAAACTATATGAATCAAAAGGAAATGTTGGAAATCAAAAACACGGTAAGACAAATGAAGGATGCCTTTCATAGGCTCATCACTAGATTGGACATAACAAGGATGGAATCTTTGAGCTTGAAGATACATCAGTAGAAACTTCCCAAATTCAAATACTTGGAAGGAAAACAATGACAAAAATAATCATATATATTATTCAAGAATGGGGTACAATAATAAAAGGACATATGTATAATTGGAATAACAGAGGAAAAGAAAGAGGAAAAGGAGAAGAAATATTTGAAATAATAATGGCTTGAGAATTTTCCAAAAATAATGACAAACATGAAAAAAAAAGAAACAAGAAAAAAGTCTACACTTAGGCATATTATATTCAAACTGTAGAAAACAAAAGAGAAGATCTTGAAGGAATTCAAGGAGGGTAAACATTATTTATAGAGGAACAAGGATAAGAATTACATCAGACTTCTTGTCATAACCATGTTATGGTTGAAAGAGTGAAGTGAAATATTTACCATGTTAAAAAAATTAATCCAGATTTCTATGTTCAGCAAAATTATCCTCCAAAAGTGTAGGAGAAAAAAAAATGTTCTCAGAGAGAAATAACTCATTTTTCAAATAGACATAACATTCCTTAGTATGTATGCACCTAAAAACAGAGCATGAAAATACATGAGGCAAAACTTGAGATAAGTCCAATGAGAAATAGACAGATCCACGATTATAGTTGGAAACTTCAAGTCTCTCTTTTCAGTAATTGATACATCCAGAAGGCAGAAATTCAGTAAGCACATGGTTGCTCTCAAAGGAACCATCAATCAGCTTGATCTAATTATATTTATAGATCACTTCATCCAACAATAACAGAATATACATTCTTTTCCAGTTCACATGGAATGTTCAGCAAGATAGATCACTTTCTGGGTCATAAAACACACCTTAAAAAATTTGAAAGAGTAGAAATCAGACAAAGTATGTTCTCAAATCACATTGGAATGAAACTAAAAATCAATAACAAAGATAGCTGGAACATTCTAATATATTTGGAGATTAAGCCATACAATTCTAAATAGCACATGGATCAAAGAAGAAGTCTTAAAAGATATTAAAAATGTTTTTTTTTAATTTTTTAAAATCTATCTTTATTTTTGAGAGAGAGACAACAGAATGCAAGCAGGGAAGGAACAGAGAGAAAGGGAGACACAGAATCCGAAGCAGGCTCCAGGCTCTGAGCTGTCAGCAGAGAGCCTAAGGCAGGGCTCAAACTCACAAAACAGTGAGGTCATGATCTGAGCCAAAGTTGGATACTTAACCGACTGAGCCACCCAGGAGCCCCTAAAAATGTTTTTAACCACATGGAAATTAAACTACAATTTATCAAAATGTGTGGGACACAGTGAAAAAAGTACTTAGAGGGGAATTTATAGCATTGAATTCATATATTAGAAAAGATGAAAGATCTAAACTCAGTACTTTAAGCTTACATGTTAGGAAACTGAAAAAAGAACAAGTTAAGCCTAAAGCGAATGAAAAAAAGACATAAATATTTGAGCAGAAATCAATAAAATTTAAAACAAAATAGAAAAAACCAACAACATTAAAAAGGTAGTTTTTTGAGCAAATCAATGAAAGTAATAAACTTCTAGCCTGGCAACCAAAAGAAAGAGAGAGAAGACACAAATACCAATATTAGAAATAAAAGAAGAGTCATTACTAATGATTCCATGAATACTAAAAGAATAATAAGGAGATATTTTTTAACAACCTTAAGCCCACAAATTTGATACCTTAGATGAAATACATCAGTTAATTCCTTGAAAGACACAAACTACCAAAACTTACCTAATAGAGAAATAGATAATATGAAAGGCTTATCTGTAATAAAAAAATGAGTCAATAATTAATAACCTTCAAAAAATGCAACTTGCCCAATTCATTTCACTGGTGAATTTGCCAAACATTTATAGAATAAATGATACTAATTCTCTACCATTTCTTCCAAAAATAAAAAGCAAAGGGAATGCTTTCTAGCATTATTCTTTGTTTTAAGAAAAAAGTTTATTTATTTATATTGAGAGAGTGAGAGAGAGAGGATGAGTGGGAGAGGGACAGAGAGAGAGGGAGAGAGAATTCCAAGCAGGCTTGGCACTGACAGTGCATAGCCCAATGCGGGGCTCAAACTCACGAACGGTGAGATCATGACCTGAGATGAGATGAAGAGTCTGAGACTTAACTGACTGAGCCATCCAAGTGCCCCTTCTAGTATTATTCTTATAGCCAAATCAGATGTTGACATTATGAGAAAGAAAAACTGGAGACCAGTATCTTTCATGAACACACATGAAAAATCCCTAACAAAATATTAGCAAATCTAAATCAACAATATTTAAAAAGATTATACCCAAGACCGATGGGGAGTTATTCTAGTTACATTTGAAAAGCAATTAAATTATAACAAGCTAAAGAACAAAAATTGCATGATCATATGAGGTGATACATTAAAATATTTGGTGCATTTTGTGTTTGATAAAATCCAACACCCATTCATGGTGAAAACTTTCAGCAAACTAACAATAGAGGAGAATTTTCTCAATTTGGTGAAAAAACAATTATGAAAACCAACAACTAAAATAACTAACATCTCACTTGAGAGGGAGAATCTGATTGTTTACCCCCCCTAATACTGCAACAATATTTCATTTCTCCTATTCAACATTATACTGGAAGCCCTCACTAGTGCAATAAGACTAGAAAAATATTGGTATATAGACTCAGAACAAAGAAATAAGACTGTGTTTGTTCACAGATAACATAATTTTCTACATAGAAAATACCAAACAAATGAGAAGAAATCCTCCTGGAACTAATAAGCAATTATAGCAATGTCATAAAAACAAAATTCATATTCCAAAGTAAGTTGTTTTCCTATATACGGCCCTACACAATTGGAATCTAAAATTAAACAATACCATTTATATTACCACGAAAAATGAAACATTTAGGTAAAATCCTATGAAATATATATGTGATATATATGCAGAAAGTTATAAAACTCTGTTAAGATACCAAAGACCCAGGGTGTCTGGGTGCCTCAGTCAGTTAAGCATCCAACTTCATCTCAGGTCATGATCTCATGGTCTGTGAGTTCAAGTCCCATGTGGGGCTCTATGCTGGCAGCTCAGAGCCTGGAGCCTGCATTGGATTCTATGTCTCCAGCTCTCTCTGCCCCTCCCCCACTCATGCTCTGTCTCCGTCTCTCAAAAATGAATAAATGTTAAAAAAAAAAGTAAAAAAAAAGATATCAAAGAATATCTGAATAGTGGAGAATATTGTTAAGATGTGGATTATTCCTAACTTGATCTAGAGAGTTAATGCAATCCCAACCCAAACCTCAGCAAGCTGTTTTGTGAACTTTGACAAATTGATTCTAAACTTTATATGGAAAGAAAAAAATTTGGATACCCAACACAATACCGAAAAAGAGCAAAGTAGGAGATAGCTACTACTTGAATTCAAGGACTGCTATAAAGTTACAGTAACCAAGATAATGTGGCATTAGTGTAAAAACTGACATGTATGGCAATGGAAGAGAGTAGACAGTCTATAAATAGACCCATGAAAACAGAGTCAACTGGTCTTTGACAAAGGAGCGAAGGCAATTCAGTGGAGAAATGATAGTCTTTTCAATGGTTTTGGGATAATATGACATTCATATGCACAAAAGGAATGAAAACATAGTCCTTTTGTCTTTCACTAAAATAACTAAAAATGGATCATACAATTAAATATAAATTGCAAAACTCCAAAACATCTAGAAGTTAAAGAGGACAAAATCTAAGTGATCTAGGATTTGGAGAGGAGTTTTTTGACACAATTCCAAAAAACATGATACATGGAAGAAAAAATTGATAAGTAGAACTTTCTAAAATTTAAAAACTTGTGTTCTGTGAAAGACCATGTTAAGAGAATTGAAAGACAAACCAAGGATTGGGAGAAAATAGTTGGAAAACACATATTTGATAAAGAAATATATCCAAAATATACAAAGAATTCTTAAAGCTCAACCCTCAGAAAATAAACAAGTCGATTACAAAATGGGCAAAAATTCTAAACAGACCAAACCTCACCATAAAAGATATACAGATGGCAAAACAAACAGAGAAACAAACACACACACACACACACATACACATGAAAAGACACAACATCATTTGTCATTGAGGAATTTCAACTTTTGACAACAAATGAGATACAACTGTATACCTATTAAGTTGGCTTAAAAAACTGACAACATTAAATGGTAGCAAGGATGCAGAGCAAGAGGAACTCTCTTTAACAAAACTGTAAGAAATGTAAAGTGTACATCGTGGTGATTTGATATACATATACATTGTAAAAGCATTATCCTCATCATTATAAAAACATTAATTACACATCCATCACCTTACATATTTATTTAATTTTTTTGTGAGAACACTTAAGTTCTACTCCTTTAGCAACTTTCAATTATACAATACATTGTTAGCAACCTGTAGTAACATTGTTTTACATTAGATCTTCATACCTTATTCATCTTATAGCTGAAAGTTTGTACTTTTGCCAACATCTCCCTATTTCCTCCTCCCCTCCCCTCCCCATCCCCTTGCAACCACTTTATACTCCCTGTTTCTATGCTTTTTTCTTTTATTTCACATACTGGTGATACCATGTAGTATTTGTCTTTCTTTTATGCCTCAATAAAACTGAAAAATTTTTTTCAAAACTCCCATTCACTGCTGGTGGAAATAGGAAATGGGACATACATTTTGGTAGTTTCTTACAAAGCTGATGATAATATTACCATAAGATAAAGTGATAGTATTCCTAGGTATTTACCAGATTGGTTAAAAACTTAGGGGGGCACCTGGGTGGCTCAGTTGGTTGAGTGTCCTACCTCGGCTCGGGTCATGATCTCACCGCTCGTGAGTTCTAGCCCCGCGTGGGGCTCTGTGCTGAAGGCTCGGAGCCTAGAGCCTGCTTCAGATTCTGTGTCTCCCTCTCTCTCTACCCCTTCCCTGCTCATACCCTGTCTCTCTGTCTCTCAAAAATAAACATTAAAAATAAAAAAAAAAACAGTTTTTAGGTTCCCATAAAAACTGCATGTGTATAGGAACTTTATTCATAATTACCAAAAACTGTAGAAAACCAAGATGTCCTTTAATAGGTGAATGGATTAAAAAAACTGTGGTATATCATACAATGGATTATTTAGCAATAAATAAAATAAGATATCATGTCATGAATGTATATTCAGGAAACTGAAGTGTATATTGCTAAGTGAAAGCAGCAAATCTGAGAAGACTGCATACTTATTCCATCTATATGACATTATGGAAAATGCAAAACTACGGAGACAGTGAAAAGATGTGTGGTTATCAAGGGTTCAGGGGTTCAGTGGGGTGGATGAATAGGTGAGGTACAGGAGATTTCAGTGCAGTGATACTATTCTATATGATAGTATAATTTTGGATATGTGGTTTTATGCATACTGTGTCATCAATGAGAACCTAAAAGGAATGATGCCCTGGCAACAACGAGCATGTGTAGTGCCCAGATGTTTGTTTCTAATATCATCTCCAGTAAAATGAACCAGATATCCTTGGAGAAGTGGCTGATTATAGAAATAGGGCAGAAATACACAAGACAAGCCTGGAACATTCTGTAATGCCAGAAAATAAGGAAATGTTCAAATATATACAAACTCACCCATTTTGATGGAGGATATCAGGGTATATCAGGAGCCAAATGAAAGAGCTCCCACTGGGCTAAACTGAAAAAATTTGTACAACAAAATAAAATAATATTTAATCCAAATAAGTATCTTAATCCAAATTATAAAATAAATATCCACGAGCCCATATTGATATAAATGATTGAATAAATTAATAAGTAGGGTAGAAATTTTCCATACAGAAGAATTACAAGTAAATTATGTAGGCATTCTAACCTAAACCTGGAGGAACATAACCCCTCATTTCTTAAATACAGGTTTAGCACGATGACTTCTTTCCAAAGTGTACAGTATGGAAAGCAGGGAAAAGTAACTTTACAATGAAGAAAACTGACAAACACTATTTCAGCCTGATAATCAAGGCCATGAGAAATGAATATAACCTTGATAGGAGGTGATAAAAATGGCACTTTATTTGTGGTGTTCCTCCCCCAAACCCATGACTCTGGTCTAATCATGAAAAAAAAATCAAATACATTCCAATAGAAGGGTATCCTACAACATTTATGGCCAGTGCTCCTTAAAACTGTCAAGGTCATTAAATACAAAGAAAGTCTAGGTAACTATTACAGCCAAGAACAGCCTGAGGAGGTATGACATCAAGAAAAAATAAATAAATATTGTGTATCAAAGTACAATATCAAGAAAGTGAAAAGATAGTTTGTTAGATAGAATTGGAGAAAATATTTGCAAGTCATATATCTGATA
This sequence comes from Panthera uncia, assembly GCF_023721935.1. NCBI lineage: Eukaryota > Metazoa > Chordata > Mammalia > Carnivora > Felidae > Panthera > Panthera uncia. The sequence continues at coordinate 75,301,164 of NW_026057582.1, read as the reverse complement.
AGGGTCTTCTATTCACAATATTTAAGGAACTCTTATAACTCAACAGTAAAAATAAAAACCAACTCAATAAAAATGGGCAAAAGACCTGAACAGACATTTCTCCAGTGAAGATATACAAATGGCCAACAAACACATGAAAAGATACTCCACATTGTTAGTCATTAGGGAATTATAAGTCAAAACCACAATGAAATACCTCCTTTTGCCGGTATTAACTTAATATAGATTAAGTTGTCTATAAGCAAGAAAAAAAACAAAAAACCAAAATGAGTGTTGGCTAGGATGTGGAGAAATTAGAACTTTTGTGGATCATTAGTATGAATATAAAAAGGGACACCCACTGTGGAAAACAGTATTTCATTTCCTTAAAAAGTTAAACAGGGAATTACCATATAATCCATTAATTCTACACCATATAACCCATTAATTCTACTCCTAGGTATTTATACAAAATATTTGAAAACAGGTAAAAAAAATCTTGTGCATGTATATTTTTAGTAGAACTTTTCACAATAGCCAAAGGTGGAAACAATGCAGATGTTTATCATCCGATGAATGGAGAAACAAATGTGGTTTATCCACACAAAGGGATATTACTCAATCATAAAAAGAAATGTACTGATATACACTTCAATATATATAAACTTGAAAATTCTAAATGAAAGAAGCCAGACATTAAAGGTCACATATTGTTTTGATTTTATTTATATGAAATATTCAGAATAGGTAAGTGCATGGAGACAGAAAGCAGATTAGTGTTTGCCAGGAGCTGGAAGAGAGGAATGGCCAGTGACTGCTCAATGGATATGGAGTTTTCCTTGGGGTGATGGAAATATTTTGGAACTAGATAGAAGTTATGGTTGCACAGAATTGTGCCATTGGATTCTACCCTTCAAATGATCTTGTGTTGTGTGAATTTTCCCTCAATAAAATTAAATACCTGAGAAAGATAAATGAGGACATATTATTTTCTATTATGAATTAAGATTTTAGTTGTCCACTTTGTTTTGGCATATTGTTTTTCAGTCATAGTTGGATTAGGTTTACCTTTCCCTCTACTAGATATTTAGGTGAAAATTCAGTTTTGATCTAAAAAAGTATCTTAAAATTCACACACTAAGTTTTTGCTCATTTTAAACTCTCCAGGTCAGATATTATATAGAATTTAGTTTAAAAATTTTTATATAATGAGAATAATTATTAACAATTTAATAACAATCAAGTTTATTAGAACAATATGTTCAAATGGAGCTCTTATAGTGTTACATGATACAAGAATGTGTGATATTTTTTCTTGTGTCTTAAAAAAAGACATTGCTTTTCTAAGCAGTTAGAGACTTTCAGTATGTCTGCATTCAGTTAATGAAGAAAAAGATCACTGCACTGAATCCCAAGGAACATGAATTCTAACTATTTTCTGCTATTAACTGGATATAACTGACAACCTGTTTCTTCATCTGATAGGGAGGAATATTGCATTTCCATCTCACCATTTTGTTTGAAAGAATAAATGAGATAATATGTGTAAAAACACTCAGAAAATTTAAAAGACAAATCTGTAAATTCTTATTTTTATATAAAAGGATGCAGTAGAGTGTAGGATTAAATCCATGTACTTTGAAATTAAAAAATAACGGTTTTTGAATATAGATCTGACTCTAGCATAGTGACCTTTGCCAACATGTTTAGTCTTTTTCTGGTATATAATATTAGTATCTCTAAAATGGGGATGTTAATTGTATAAATGAGGTAAAAAGCAAGTACAGTGTTTCCAAGGATAGTCCATGGATATGCTTTCAAAAATATCCTAAATAATTCTTAATGAGTTTGTTAATAACTATTCCTTTTTCACTGGTATTTGATCTAAATGATAATTAGTTTATAAATAGACATTAAAATTTTAGAAGATGCTAACTTTCCTTAAAGATATTTTGCTGTCATAGTTTATTATACGTAGTTTCCTTTGCTTTCCATTTACTTATTTAACCAAACTTCTAATACTCTTTCCTTCTCTTAATGCCATGCCATGAGAATTAAGTAAAACTCGCATGATGAATGGCTTGGGGACTCAGGTCATGGAACCATTAAGTGGTCCCCAAAAGGTGTTAGATTATTGTTAGAGCAGGAGCAGCTGTGAGAAGCACTACCCATATAGCATCAAAGAGGGAAACATTTTTTTAAAAGATCCAGTAACAGTGAAAATATTACTTTCTGGGTTAAAAAAATTTTTTTTTTGGCCAGGTAAGTGGAGATATTATGTCAATAGCCTGCTAAAATTATTGTCTATTCTTTTTATCCTAACAGTGTATACATTTATGGCACAACATTAGAAAATCTCTCCCTCTTTCCTTTTTTTTCAAATCTCCATTTCTGGGGGCACCTGGGTGGCTCAGTCAGTTGAGCGACCAACTTCGGCTCAGGTCATGATCTCATGGTTTGTGGATTCGAGTCCCGTGTTGGGTTCTGTGCTGACAGCTCAGAGCCTGGAGCCTGCTTCAGATTCTGTGTCTCCCTCTCTGCCCCTCCCTTGCTTGTGCTGTCTCTCTCCCAAAAATAAATAAATAAAATTAAAAAAAATAATAAAAATAATAAATCTCCATTTCTGTTTTCCAATTCGACAAGCACTTTTTGGACACCCAGTGGTGCTGGTCTCTCCAAGGGAAGTGAGAATTTTCATTTCAGGCTGTATGCATTGCTCCATATGCCTAGATTATGTCTTGATTTACAGGGAAATTTCTGAGTCTTGATTGTATTACATTTGGATAGAGACTAGAAAAGATCTTAGCAACTGGTTTTAATGTGAGTAAACTTATACCTGCCATATATTTGTGGCAATTTCTAGAGTGGCAATTGTTTTCTATTTTACTGGAATCAGTTTTCAATAGGAATAAAGTATAAAATCAAAGTCTTTATCACAAAACCATTACCATCAACTACCCATGCATTTATATACATATGCATGCCCACATCCATCCAACCACTCATCTTTTTCCCCAAACTCACAACATTTACATGGGCCAGCATTTATGACTAAGCACAGTCCCTTCTCTCAAGAAGCTCATAGACCTAGCAGGGGAGATGGAGAGACTATTTATGTGTAAATTATATTATCATGAAAAATTTATTATGAAAGGTTTGCAAGTATGATGTGAAAGCATAGAAGGGGAATATCTAATCCAGACTGGAGGAGAGTGAGACATCATTGACTAGTTGTGGAATAGATGGAATGAATTTTTATAAGAAATAATCAGCTAAATGAAAAAAGTCAGGGTGCCTTAAGTGCAGAACAAAAGTATGGGTAAAGCTGATCATTCATGAAGGAGCAAGGTAGTTCATGACATTTGTGAGGTGCAAGAAAGATGGGCTATAGACAGCTCCCAAGAGTTTTATATGCCAAAATGCTGTGATGTTGAGAGAGCAGGAAAAATCACTGCGTAATTTTAAGCAGTAAGTAGGCGACAGAAGAAACAGGAAATATTCTCTTGGTATGTATGTTAACTGCCTCTCTTAAAACCTTTATGGTAATCCTTGCTTCTATTCCTCTCTCTTTCTTTTCTTTCATTGCTCCTGTCCTTTCTCGCTCCTCCCTTCTCCTGCCTTTTCCTACCCTCTCCTTTCTTACTAGTATCCATCAACTAAACAATAGCAATAGACTGCTCACAAGTCACTTTATCATGGCAATGAATCTCTGAGAACATTTTTAAAGTGACGGTTGTGATACTTTTATGACTATACAGTTGTTCACACATTTGTAAAACTTTATTTCAATTTTTAAATGCTTATTTGAATATTGATATCACTATAATCTGAATTTGAAAGGACGTACATCTTGAACCCCTTATTTTGTATTTAAAAATCATACTTTTTAAGTCAAAAACAATATAAGTTGTTTTAGATCATTTAAACAGAAAAGAAATACAGACTTGAGGAAGTGAAAGCCACATGTAATCTTACTTTTCAGGACTTACTATTTATAATATTTTGTATTCATTCTTGGAGAATTTTTTTATTCAAACACAAAGTTTCATATTAATTTTATGCACTTTCTTTTCACTTAAAATTTAAATCTTTCCAGATCTGTATGTGTAGAATTATTTAGTTGATTTTAAGAACTTCAGGGTATTCCATTATATAAATATACTAAAATGTGATTAATACCTTTTCTATTGATTGACATGGGCCAACAACATTCTATTATTTGTATACATGTGTGTATCTGTTTGTAAATACATATATATTATATGAACATATATGCTGCATGTACATAATATTTGCTCTTATGCTGGTACTTCTAGGAATAGATTTGTACATTTTAAATTCTAACAAATATTAATTTATAATCCCTTCATCAATGTATAAGAGCACTTTTTTTTGAAACCTTGATAATACTGAGAATTCTCTTTCTCTGTTGATCAGTAAAACACAAAACAATGAAGATTGATGATGATCACTGATGATGATGAGACTAAATATCAATAAATATGTTTATTGGCCAGTTGTATGTGTTGTTGCTGTTCCTGGTGTTAGTTACCTGTGCATGCCTTCCCACTTTTTAAAGTTAGACCTTCTCCTTGTAGAGTTAATATATTGATTTTTCTATCAAATATACCACTCTGATTGATGAGAATATTTTTCCTATCTATTGAAATGTGTCAAATTAAGACCACTTGTTTAATAAAGGATTTTTTGACATTTGGAAGATAAAGAAAAGAGAAAAACAGGGAAAAACACCTAATTTTCCTGCGACTAAGAAAAAAAAATAATCTTTTATTTTTACTGACTTTTCTGTTGGTCGTTAAAATATTTTTATTTATTTTATAGAGTTGGGAACATACTAAATGTGTGTCTTTTTGTATTCCAGAATATCCATATTTTAAAATACCCACACATTGTGTGTTCAAAATCTTTAGATAGAGTTGATTATAGGTCCTTTGAGATGTCATATCCACTACTATTCAGTTCTGTAATTACCCCATTATTCTTTGCTTAATCTTTATGTATTTTATCTCAGTTATTGGCTATAAAATTCTACATCCATTGCCCTTGTGGTGGGTCCTCTTAGTAGGACCTCTGTAGTGTTTCCTTTTGGCTACAGTAACCCTCAGGATTCCTATTACTGCCTGGCCTGACTCTTCTCAAGTCTATTCTTGGCTATAGTGGGACCATGATGCTCCCACCTTCTTATGTTGCTTTCCTTCTGAGGAAGCACAGACTTGTGACATGCAGGAGTCTGGGTATGATGTGGGGTAGTAAAAGGGAAATATGATGACATAAGAAAGAATGGTTGTTAGTAGTGTGGGGCTGGGGGGAAAACTGGTGGTGGCAGTGCATTGGGGGAACCACGTTATTTAATTCAGGCATGAAATAAGCATCCATAATTTAGTTTGGTTGCTTAATGGCAGTTTAGAAAATTATGTAAGAAACAAATTAGTTAATATATTAGATTGAAATTTATGACATTAAAATTTAATCATCTTTGGACCTACAGAAAGAACAATTCCATATGCTTCAAACTAATAAATACACAGAAATCCAGAGAGTAACAATTTATTGATAAACATAGAAGATAAGAATTTCTATTTTTTTTTCCTGGACATATAAGTTTAAAAATGGGTTTCCTATTCATTTGTTTCTCTCTCAGATCTACGGTTAGGGTTAGGGTATGTGCCTAATATCCTGCTGTTCAGAGACCTCTCCCAAGGTTATGGATTAGGGGTTAGGATTTCATATTCATCTTATTTGATAACCATTTCTTTTTATTCAATGAAAATTATTCATATATTTTGATGTTACTGACTTTTATTTCATTATACATGTTTGAATGGCTCCTCAGGTGGAATTACCATTAATAATTTAATTCTCTATTGTAGACATTTAGGTTATTTCTAATATTTTTTAATAAGTATGGTTCTAATATATATGTAGCCCTATAGCTTATTTTTTAACTAATCTATTGTAGCATTAAGCAAATTTTCTTCAAGTGAGATTCTTGGTCATAAATGAAGGATAATTGAAACTTTTTGGTGTGTATTATTATTGTCATGTCATAAAATTCTGGTTTAGTTTTTATTGAAGTATAGTTCACATACAATGTTATACTTGCTTCAGGTGTAGAGTATAGTAATTCACCAATTCTATACATTTCGCAGCACTCACCATGATAAGTGTAGTTACTGTCTGTCACCGAACAATATTATTACAGTATTATTGCCTATATTCCCTAGTGACCTACTTATTTTATAATAGGAAGAGTACCTCTTTGTTTTAAAAATTTTAAATGTTTATTTAGTTTTGAGAGAGAGAGACAGAGCATGAGCAGGGGAGGGCCAGAGGGAGAGGGAGACACAGAATGTGAAGCAGGTTCCAGGCTCCAAGCTGTCAGCACAGAGCCCAACATAGGGCTTGAACCCATGAGCTGTGAGATCATGACCTAAGCTGAAGTTGGACACTTAACTGACTGAGCCACCCAGGTACCCCAGGAAGAGTATCTCTTAATACCCTTCACCTACTTTGCCCATTCTGACATCCCCATCAGTTTCTTCTCTATATTTATGAGTGTGTTCCTGTATTTTTTATTATTGTTTGTCTTGCTTTTTGGATTTCATATATAAGTGAAATAATTTGGTATTCACTTAACATTCACTTAACATTCTCTAGGTCTACCGAAGTTATCACAAAAGGAAAGATCTCATTCCCTATTTTGTCTGGGTAATATTCCATTGTGTGTATGTGTGTGTGTGTGTGTGTGTGTGTGTGTGTGTAATATATATTAACCTATATATATATATATATATATATATATATATATATATATATTAGTATTAGGTTGCTTCCATATCTTGTAAATAATGCTGCAATAAACTTAGGAATGCAGATATCTTTTTGAATAGATGGTTTTGTTTTCTTTGGGTAAATTGCAGTACTGGAATTGTTGGATTATCTGGTATTTCTGTTTTTAATCTTTTGAGGAAACCCCATACTGTTTTTCACAGTGGGTATGCCAATTTACACTCTCACCAATAATACATAGGGAGGGTTCTTTTTTCTCCACATCCTTGCCCAAACTTGTTATTTCTTGTTGTTTTGATTCTAGCTATTCCAACAGGTGTGAGTTGATATCTCATAATTTTGATTTGCACTTCCCTGACGATTAGTGAGTGAGCATCTTTTTACTTGTCTTTTGGCCATTTGTAGGTCTTTTTTTCAAAAATATCTATTTGGGTACTTTGGTGATTTTTTTAAATTATTTGTTTTTTTGGTATGAGTTTTATAAGTTCTTTGATATTTTTTGATATTTTTTGATATTAACCACTTGTCAGATATATTATTTACAGATATCTTCTCCCATTCATAGGTTGCCTTTTTTGTTTTGTTGATGGTTTCCTTCATTGTGCCAAAGCCTTTTAGATTGATGTAGTCCCAATAGTTCATTTTTGCTCTTATTTCCCTTGCCTGAGGAGACATATCCATATGCATGTTGCTAAGGCCAATGTCCAAGAGATTACTGCCTATCTTTTATTTTAGGAATTTTATAATTTCAGGTCTCACATTTAGGTCTTTAATGCATTTTGGGTTTATTTTTATGTATAGTGTAAGAAAATGGTCCAGTTTCATTCTTTTGTATGTAGATGTCCAGTTTTCCCAACACCACTTATTGAAAAGATTGCCTTTTCCTTATTATTGCCTCCTTTGTCAGAGATAAATTGATCATATAATTATGGGGTTATTTCTGGGCTCTTTATTATGTTCCATTGACCTAATATGTCTATTTTTGTTCCAGTTCCATAATATTTGATTATAAATGATAGCTTTGTAGGATATCTTGAAATCAAGGCTTGTGATAATTCCAAATTTGTCCTTTTCTCGAGATTGTTTTGGCTATTTGGAGTCTTTTGTGTTCCATACAAAGATTAGGTTTATTGGTTTTAGATCTGTGAAAAATGCTATTTGTATTTTGATAGGCATTGCTTGAAATCTGTAGGTTTCTTTGGGTAGTATGGACATTTTAATGATATTAATTCTTCCAGTGCATGAGCATGGTATATCTTTCCATTTCTGCATGTTGTTTTCAATATCTTTCTTCAATGTCTTATAGTTTTCAGAGCACACTTCTTTTATCTTGTTACATTTATTCTTAGATATTTTTTCTTTTGGGTGCAATTGTAACTGGTGTTTGTGACTTAATTTCTCTTTGTTACTTCATTATTAGTGTATACAAATGCAACAGATTTCTGTGTATTAATTTTGTTTCCTGTTACCTTACTGAATTGATTTACCAGTTCTAGTAGTTTTTTTTTTTTTTTTTTTTTTTTTTTTGAGTCTTGAGGATTGCCAATGTAAAGTATTATGTATCTGTAAATAGTGACAGTTTTACTTCTTTCTTATCAATTTGGATGTCTTTAATTTTGTTGTTATTGTTATTGTTGTCTGATTGCTGTGGCCATGACTTCCAGTGCTATGTTGAATAAAGGTAACACTAAGGGATATCCTTGTCTTGGTCCTGTTGCTAGAGGAAAAGCTCTCAGTTTTTTTTTTTTTAATCATGGAATATGCTGTTAGCTGTGTGTTTGTCATATGTGGCTTCTATTATGTTGAGGTATATTCTATCTAAACCCACATTGTTGAGAGTTTTTATCAGGAACAGATGTTCAATTTTGTCAAATGCTTTTTCTGTATGTTTTTATATGATTATATAGTTTTAATTCATTTTGTTAATATGATGCATTATGTTGATTTACTTGTGAATATAGAACCATCCTTGCTTCTGTGGCATAAATCCCACTTGATTGTGGTGAGTGATCCCTTTAATATATTGTTGAACTCAGTTTGCTAATATTTTATTGAGTAATTTTGCATGTCTATTCATAAGGAATATTGGCCTATAGTTTTCCTTTTTAGTAGTGTCTTTGGTTTTGATATTGGGGTAATGCTGGCCTAATAGAATGATTTGGAAACCTTCCTTCCTCTTGTATTTTTTGAAATAGTTTGAAAGAAATTGGGATTAAATCTTTAATTGTTTGATAGAATTCACTTGTAAATCCTCTGGTCCTGGATGTTTGTTTGTTGAGAGTCCCCCCCCCCCCCCGCCCCAACTCAGTTTCATTACTAGTAATTGGTCTATTCAGATTTTCTATTTCTTCCTGATTCCATTTTGAAAGGTTGTATGTTTCTAGGAATTTATCCATTTCTTTTAGCTTGTCTAATTTGTTGGCCTCTTTGTATCTATTTTGAATGTACCTTCTGGAGAATTGTATTAGTTTGTACTACCATTATCAGTGTATGAGTGTGTCTGATTCCTCACAGCCTCATCCATGACAATCATCATTTTTTTTAAACTTAGACGATTTGTTAGAACTAAATAGCACTCTAGTGTAATCTTATTTACATTTATCTGATTACTGAGTGTTTTATTTTTCATGATTATGATTAATAGGCATTTTGCTTTTGTCAATAGTCTTCATATGTTCTACTCATTTTAAAATTGATATATAACATTTTGAAATGTATTTGGAATAGGTAATTTCATATTACAAATATTAATCATCTGGGAGTGCCTGGGTAGCTCAGTCAGTTGAGTGTCTGAGTCTTGATTTCAGCTCAGGTCATGATCCCAGGCTAGCGAGACTGGGTCCTGTGTTGGGCTCTGTACTGAGTGTGGAGCCTCCTTAAGATTCTCTGTGTCTCCCTCTACCCCTTACCCTGCTCGCATGCACATACTCTCTCTCTAAAAAAACAAACAAACAAACAAATCTATTTTCCACAGTGTTTTTACTTTTATTTTTATAGCACTTTAATCTTCATGTAAAAATACCTATGTGTATATCTATATATATTGTCCTTCTATATCTGTGTATATTGACATATAATGTGATTTTGATTTCAATGTCTTGGTTACTGTCAACTATTTCCTCCTTGTTTTGTTAATGAAGGGTGTTAAGAATGAATTTTCCATCTTAATGTTTGTTTTTAGTATTTATATATTTCTTTTGTTTTTTTCTTAACATTTAAGTATTCATTAAAAATTTCCTTATGTTTATGTTAAAAGGCAAAGATCTCCATTTATCCAAGTTCCATCTGCTGTTCCAGTCTTGTTGGTTGAATACTTCACCCTGTCCACACTGATATGATTCTTCAGTAGTCTCACTAAGTTTACTTTAGGCCTTTCATTCAATTCCTTACATTGAAGCCTTGTGACTGTTTGACAGCAGAAATATATCAAGCTACTCCTTAAAATCCCTAATAATTCTCTATTGCTCATAGGATATAAAGCAAAGTTCAATTTATGGATACAAACTTTCATCCTATCTGGCCTGTTACTCCAGCCTGATCTCAATTGTTTATCCCTTTGCCCTGCTAACCTTCCTGTTTCATGATCTCTGAACTTGGCATTTACATAGTGTGGGCTCTACTTTTCAGTAGTAACTCCCTGTTAAGCAGAATCTGATCAATCACCACTTGGATGAGCCACATTGTCTTATGGTACTCTGTTCTTTAAAGGAAAAGAGGGCTCTATCTGTCTCTAAAGCTATTTAATGTCTAGATCCACCATTAGCCTGTAAGCCTCCTAAAGTCAGGGTCAGTGTTTTACCTCAAAACTGGACATATGGTAGCTTTCAATAGGAATATTAGTTATACTATGTGTGTATATTAGCTGAACAGATAAATTAACATGATATTTTAAAAACACCTGTTGCCTGTTACTAAAGATTTCTTCTTAAAACCAGATTTAATGAAAGCTTAAATCTGTGTTTTAAAATAATAATTTTTGGTAAATTCCTTACTTATTGTTTTGTTTTTGCTCTTTTAGGTATCACCAGGTAAAGCCAATGTTTGAAACAAATTACTCTGAAGTGTCTCAATTTGTGTTGCTGGGACTTTCTACCTATAGACCAGTGCAGCATTTTCTCCTTGCTTTCTCTACCGTGTTTTATGTAACAATTGTTCTGGGAAACCTTTTTGTTGTGTTTACAGTGACTTTTGACCCATACTTACATTCCTCCATGTACTTCCTTTTAGCCAATCTCTCATTTATTGATTTGTGCCTTTCTACCTTAACAGTTCCTAAGATGGTTCATAACCTATGCTCTGGGTACAAAACCATATCCTTTCAGGGCTGTGTCATCCAAATATTTGCCCTTCATGTCCTGGGTGGATCTGAGATGGTCCTGCTCATCGCCATGGCCTTGGACAGATATGTGGCCATATGCAAGCCCCTCCACTACCTGACTATCATGAGCCCACAGATGTGCATTTTGCTTCTGTCCGGTGCTTGGGTTATTGGCCTCATTCATGCAGTGGTCCAGGTAGCTTTTGTTGTTCATTTGCCTTTTTGTGGTCCTAATGAGATAGATAGCTTTTACTGTGACCTTCCTTGGTTTATCAAACTTGCCTGCACAGACACCTACAGAATGGAATTCATGGTTACTGCCAACAGTGGGTTCATTTCCATGGGCACCTTCTTCTTATTGCTCATGTCCTATATCTTCATCCTGGTCACTGTATGGAAACGTTCCTCAGGTGGTTTGTCTAAAGCCTTTTCTACTCTGTCAGCTCACATCACTGTGGTGGTTTTGTTCTTCGGACCATGCATCTTTGTTTATGTGTGGCCATTTCCCACAGTGCCAGTGGATAAGTTTCTTGCCATTTTGGACTTTATGATCACACCCATTCTGAATCCCATTATCTACACATTGAGGAACAAGGACATGAAGATGGCAATGAAAAGACTGAGTAGTCAATTCCTGAGTTTGAGAATGATCTAAATAGCTCATGGGAAAACAAGTGGTGCCTTCTGCAAGCAATACTGTATGGATAAGTGTTGAAGGGTTATATACTATCTTAAGACAATTTATTTTTCAGTAGAACAAAAATCTCAGATAGTTTATTCCATGTTAATGGTCAGTGGTGTGATTATATGCATATTTATTTATCTAAGACCATTTTGCCTATTTTAAAATGTTAAAATACCGAAAACCTGCATTTTGTGTGGCTCATGAATTTGAAGTCACTGTGCTGTATTTGCAGAGCAATGGTGTAAACAAAGTTTTCTGTGTTACTGGATTGGAATATATTCTCATGTAGACAGAATGATTGATTCTTACAACTTTTTTTTTTTTTTTGGGTGAACAAAGCATTTAAGTTGGTTCAGGTGTGCTGCTACTTTTTTCTTTTCTTTGTTACTTAGGTTAACGGATATACTCCATTACATGAATATAATTTTTGTCATAGATTATATATTGTCTGATATTCACATAAGCAGAAAACAACAAAGTGGGCAAAAAACAACAACAACAAAAAACAGTCAAACAGCTCTTAGTATTTGCAATCATATTAAGATCTGGTTTCCAAGTGGGCAAAGTTATAACTTCTTCCTCTCAACTCTGCTTTTAACTATTCCCTTTAAATGTGTACTGGTGTTAGAAAGATGTGAATTAAGAAATAACATACATTAAAGAGAATAGAACTAGGATGGGGTTTAGAAAACGTTAAAGACAAGGAACTCCTATGTAGTATTGCTACATATCTTTATGTAGCCTGGATACAATGCAATACTGAATACCACTCCATGCTCAAGCATTATGTCTGTGCTGTTTAGACTTACAGGCCTGACAGTTCACCACCCCACGAAGCAAAATGATGTGTTTTGAAAATGCTTACGTGTTGAAATTTTATTGTTTCATTTGTTTTTAAAGTTTATTTATTTTGAAAGAGAGAAAAGGAGGAGCAGAGAGGGAGGGAGAGACAGAATCCCAAGCAGGCTCTGCATTGTTAGCACAGAGCCTGATCCTGCAGATAATGAGATCCTGACCTGAGTGGAAATCAAGAGTGGGATGCTTAATTGACTGAGCCACCCAGGCACCCCTGACATTTTATACTGATATTGAGATGGAATTTGCTTCCTTATGTATTTCATATTGTATTTATTTGTAATCTAGAATTGTGCCTAATGAAATATCTTCCGTAATGTCTCCTCCTTTTATGTCTGAAAATAAAAATGGCAATATAATATCTTCTACCGTTAAGATAAACATTCCTTCTGAGGCTACACATCTTAAGTCTTTTTAAGCAAAATTCCTCATTTAGAAATTTTCATGAGGGGTATGTATGTATGTATGTATGTATGTATTTATGAGGCAGCCTGAAATGTCTACTTAATTTTCTGTTAAAATTTATTTCTTTTGGAATCTGGGCATAAGCTGATACTGATTCTAGCCACAAAACAGAGAAATTATATGATAATATTCTATCATAAATGAAATGTCATTAAACCTGTAACACAAGATATATAAGAACATTTGGATCAGAAATTCAAAATCTCTCTGGGGCGCCTGGGTGGCTCAGTCGGTTAGGCGGCCGACTTCGGCTCAGGTCATGATCTCGCGGTCCGGAGTTCGAGCCCCGTGTCGGGCTCTGTGCTGACAGCTCAGAGCCTGGAGCCTGTTTCAGATTCTGTGTCTCCCTCTCTCTGACCCTCCCCCGTTCATGCTCTGTCTCTCTCTGTCTCAAAAATAAATAAACGTTAAAAAAAAATTAAAAAAAAAAAGAAATTCAAAATCTCTAACTGAAAATGAATAATTTGGAAATAAAAAGTAAGAGCCAACTTATACTCAGAACAAAATTTGAACAAGACAAAATCATTTCAGAAATGAGAAATAAACTACTAGGTACTCAAAAGAGACCAGAATGGCCAAAATTACAATGAAGGATACAGGAAACAAAGATGAAAAGAACCAAGAAAATAAAACCCAGTTAAAGACAAAAGTAAAAAATTTTCAGAGAGAAAGTTGTATAGAAGTAGGCAAATGATATTCAATGTTTGTATAATTTGAAAATGAGACAATATAATAGAATTAACATTTCATACTGTTATTAATGTGTCAGAAATAAAAGACCGGAATCTGTATAATGAAATACCTTATAGTCATCTTGGGAAATCTGATCCAAGATGGTCAATTTCAAGATGTATACTAATAAAATTATTGCTATTTAAAGTATTGTATCTTCTGAGCCTCCTTTCAAAGTAACTGAAGTAACCTAAATAGGACAGAAAATCAGGTTGGCGGCAATGTATGGTTGTCCTTAAGGTATAGTTAGTCCATCCTTCAAATCTATCAGTATTAAAGAAAAATGATGTTAAGAAAGTAACATTTTGTACAATGTTGGATGTATAGCAAAACAACAAAATAGGACAGATTTATTGACAGTCGTTGATAAACAGTGTTCAATCTAAGACAGGTCAAGTGGGAAACACAATAATTGAAAATTAAAATTATCAGAAATATGATCACACTAAGCTAGATGTTTTGGGTCTGTGGATATATATCAGATTTTTTAACCCAATTATAATGAATACACTTTTCAGGTGTACATGTAACATGTAACTGGATACACCAGTGAATGGTTATTTAATGTCTAGTTCCTTCACCAAGGAGTATACTTCCTGAAGGCAGGTGAAAGTTTTATGCCAGAACTTGACACAGTATCTGGTGTTTATTGGGTATTTTCAGTAGGTGGTCAGGGATGGAATGAATGAATTCTTAAAAGCACCTTGTTCCTGGTAATGAAGATTGTTTCCAAATGCCCACATTTGGAAACCAATTGAGATCTTCTTTCAACATTTCTAACATAATATATTTCAGTTTTTTTTTCTTTCATGTGAACATCCATGAACAGAGGAAATTAATTTGTGGTGAGTGAATTTACATTCCTGACCTTTTATAACTTTTGGCCAATGCAACACTTCCTATTTTTCATTTCCTAAAACATGTTCATCACCCAAAAATAAACCCCATACCAGTTAGTAGTCAGTCCCAATTCCCTTCTCATCGCATTTCCCGGCAACCATGAATCCACTTTTTGTCTCTATGGATATGACTATTTTGGACATTTCATATAAATGGAATTTTATGTGTTTGTGTGTGTGTCTGGCTTCCTTCACTGGGCATAATGTTCTGAAGGTTCATCTATATTGTAGCATGTATCAGAATTTCATTCATTTCAATGGCTGAATAATATTCCATTGTATGACCATACCACACTTTGCTTTTCCACTCATATGTTGACAAATATTTGGATTGTCTCTACCTTTTGGCTATTGTGAGTACTGTTCTACAAACATTTGTGCTATTTTTTTGTTTGCTTGTTTGAACACCTGTTTTCAATTATTTTGAGTGGAATTGCTGTCATATAGTAACTTTATGTTTAGCATTTTGAAGAACTGTTAAACTTTTCCACAGTGGCTGCACCATTTCACAATCACATCAGCAGTGTCTGAACACCCTAATTTCCCCATATCCTCAGCAACACTTGTTATTTTATTTTATTATTTTTTATTATGGCCAATCTAATGCATATGAAGTAGGATCACATTGTGGTTTTGATTTGCATTCCTCTAGGTGTTGAGCACCTTTTCATGTGGTTCCTTGTTAGCCACTTGTTCATCTTCTTGAGAGAAATGTCATCTCATATCTTTTGTCGTTTGTGTTTTTTTTCCCTTGTGATACATTTATTTCCCAAGCTTCTTTTTTTTTTTTAATTTACGTCCAAATTAGTTTTGTCTCTTGTGTTTTTATTATTGAGTTTTAAGAGTTCTTTATATTTAGACCTGTATTAGCTTTCTAGGGCTGTCATAACAAATTAACAGTCTTGGTGGTTTAAAACAGAAATTTGGTCTCTGCAATTTTGGAGGCTAGAAATCTGAAATCAATCTGTTGGCAGGGCTATGTTTCCTCCAAGGCTCCAGGGAAGAATCCTTCCTTGCCACTTCCAGCTCTGGTTGCTCCAGATGTTCCTTGGCTTGTGACTGTAAGAGTTCATCCTCTACCTCTGTCTTCACACGGTCTTATCCTCTGTATTCTTGTCTTTTCCGCTTTGTCTTTTATTAGGACAGTTGTTAATTAGATTTAGAGCCAGCCCAGGTTCTCCAAATTAATGTCATCTCGGCACCCTTATTACATTTGCAAAGACCTTTTTTTTCCCCAAGGAAGGTCACATCAACAGTTTCAGGAATTGTGATATGGCATATAGACCTATCTCTTTGAGGGCCACCACTCCACTGGCTACAAGACCCTCATCAGAGGGTCTTACAACTACTTTCTCTCATCTGCAGGTTTTATTTTCACTTTCTTGAGTGGAGTCTTTGACACAAATATTTTTAGTTTGGATGAAGTCCAGTATACCTATTTTTTTCTTTTGTTGATTGTGCTTTGGGTGTCCTTGTAAAGAAACCATCGCCTACAATAAACAAACAGCAAATAATAAATATACTATGAATTTCTAGGATTGTATCATCTGTGGTTTTTGTTTTGTTTTCCATTCATGGCCTGGAGAAGCTGAGATGATAATGAGGAGCGTGGTTTTGAGGTGTGTCTGCAGACAGAAACCACATTATGCAGGGCCTTTAGGTGTTGAAAAACATCACAGTTTGAACTTTATCCTAACAATAAATGGATGGCCTTTGGGAGCTTTCATAGTATGTATGTTTGCTTTGTGAAAGACACTGTTAAGCGTTTTATGTAAGTTATGCATTTTATCCTTAACATGCTATGAGAATGTAGTGCTATTTTACAGAAACTGGTTTAGAGAAATTAGGCTTCTTCTCAAAACTCCTACACTGACCCCCTTTCATAGGTGTGAGTTTCCAGTGTGTGGGGTCCTCTAAGCTTCTGAATTTTAATAATGCCAAACTCTCCCCTTTATTCCTCCAGTCCTGAAGCTGGTATTTTTTTTTTCCTTCAGCTGCTTTTAAAATGATCCCTTAGTGCTTTAAAAAGTCTATTTTTAGTTCTTCAATACCTAGGTAACCATCTTTAAATGATATTTTTTTATTAAAAGAACAAGTATGTCTTTTTTTGGTGTGTTCTAATTTTATTTTATTTTATTTATTTTTTTTTTTTTTAATTTTTTAACGTTTATTCATTTTTGAGACAGAGAGAGACAGAGTGTGAATGGGGGAAGGTCAGAGAGAGGGAGATACAGAATCCGAAACAGGCTCCAGGCTCTGAGCTGTCAGCACAGAGCCCGACGCGGGGCTCGAACCCATGGACCGCGAGATCGTGACCCGAGCCGAAGTCGGACACCCAACCGACCGAGCCACCCAGGTGCCCCATCTAATTTTAAATGTGTAACAAAATTGGTCCCAGGAAGCAGCTCCTTAAATATGGGGATTGGGAATTGGCTTGGTCTTGGCCTTGGGAATGAACACAGCCTGAGATCCTTGCCCGTGGGAAATGGCATGCTAGTGATCCATTACCAGCAGGCAGTGGCATTGTAGATAATTGTGTTGATTGCATTGAAGGCTAACTGAAGCAAGTGGCTATTGTACTTGACCATTTTGCTACTAATGATGATTATAACGAGTGTGGTGAGTGATGGATTCTTCTGAATACTTATAGAAAGAAATGACAAACTCAGATTTTTAAAAGTTCATTTCAGGTTGTAGTCTGAGAACCAGAAAAACATTATGGCAGCTCTTAAATATCTTACTTCTGTACATATAGATATGATCCTGCTGAAGTTGGCCACAAAATTTATTTTTGTAGTTTGCAGAATAACAATATAGTTTGTGAAATTTAGGGCATTATTTAGGAAGAAGTGGAAACATTTAGAATTAAACATGTAGGGGCATCTGGGTGGCTCAGTTGGTTAAGTGTCCAACTACGACTCGGGTCATGATCTCCTGGTTGGTTCATGAGTTTGAGCTTCCCTTTGGGCTGTCAGCATGGAGCCCTCTTCAGATCTTCTGATCCCCTCTCTCTTTGCCCTTCTCCTACTCATGCTCTCTCTCAAAAATAAATAAACATTAAAAAAAAATGTAGGGGCACCTGGATGGTTCAGTTGGTTAAGCATCTGGCTTCAGCTCATGTCATGATCTCATGGTTTGTGGGTTCAAGCCCTGCATCAGGCTCTGTGCTATAGTTTGGAGCCTGGAGCCTGCTTGGGAGTCTGTGTCTCCCTCTCTCTCTGCCCCTCCCCTCCGCCCACACTCTGTCTCTCTCTCAAAAATAAATAAACATTAAAAAAATTTAAAAAAAGTGTAAACATTCTTACAAACTTCCAATTATTTCCCTCTTTTGTTCATTAAAATATGCAACATAAAGCGGTAAAGTGTCCAAAGCTTATTGGAGGCAATCTTAGTGACCAGCCAACTATGTTATTTAAGTAAAATACATGGTACTATCTTTAAAAAAAAAACCAAAAAACTACCTCTTACATCCTAGTTAACAAGCGTATTTTTAGCAACCCTATAGGATATACAGATGCAAAAGAAGTTTCAGACATGCTGCTTGCTTTACAGT
The DNA here is from genome assembly GCF_023721935.1 of Panthera uncia. Taxonomy (NCBI): domain Eukaryota; kingdom Metazoa; phylum Chordata; class Mammalia; order Carnivora; family Felidae; genus Panthera; species Panthera uncia. Next base: position 75,282,868 of record NW_026057582.1, on the reverse strand, counting down.
AGCTTAGCAACTTTTTAACCTTTTACTTCTGGCTTTATCCAAGAGGGGTTATTCAATTTTAAGAATCTCTACAAGAGGCATTAGCACATTCTATTAAAGCATGTTTGAAATTCTTAGCTGTAATTCAGAGAATTTTCACAAGAAATGTAATAATAACTTTGGGAATAGTAAACTTGAAAAAACAGGGAAAGGAGACAAATTGAGTTACTCTTTTAGGAGTATTAAAATATAGCAACACATTTTCCATGCCCTTCTGGATTCAGTGTTCATCCACTAAGATTTTTTTAAATAATAATTTTTCTAAAACTGTGAGAATCTTATCATTTATGTTTTTTCAAGGAGAGACTTGGACTCAGCGAATTTAATCATTGCCTAAGATACCCTCTTGGTGAGATGTTCAGGAAGAAAGTCCAAGTTCCTTCTGCTAGCTTAAGGTGCTTTCCTTTTCTCTCAGGTTCTGAGTTTTATCTTATTTCTGTAGTAGTTGAGTTTTATATCACTTCTCACCGGATATATATCCGTTTTTACTTCTATCTCTATGTTAAAAGTTGTTTTAAGATAAAATACTCTATCTGATGTGAAAAACTTTATCTTCTTAAATGGAAAAATCCACTTGAGTCAAGATAGCTGGAATTTGCTAATATCCAGTAGCCATCAAAAAATGGAGATCTTCCAAAAGCTGACCTGAGAACATCTCTGTGGTTCTGCATGATGATGATATGTACACCTTTGTCAAAGAGACCATAGAAGCTCCCATAGAAAGCTCCTCTGATGGGAGGAGAAAAACTATATTACCTTCTTTAAAGGTCAGAAGTTAAACAAGCCACACTCAACTCGAAGCAAGTGGACATGGGTAATGCAGATACATACAGATATTTTAAAAATTACTTTAAGAAGAGAGTTACAGAGAACATGAGATAACTTACTAAACACAAATTTTCTCTAAGACCAGATTGCTATTTCCTCTTCTCTTCTGATTTATGCTTGAGACGACATCCGCAGTTGGGTGGAGACAGTATCTGTAGAAGTACTTTCCCTCAGGCTGACACATATTCACCACTAGAAGGAATCCTTTGGGTGAAATTCTCCTATTCTGTATTCTGGGAAGAAGAAGAATCATGAAAATAATTTACATTGGACATCTCTTGGGGACTTCTTTGTCAAGAAAAACTTTTTCATATTCTAGAAATCAGAACAAGGAGACAAGACAAATTACTCTTTAAGCAGCTATGCATTAAACATTAGTGAAGTTTTAAAGTATTTTTCATTTAACATATAAGTACTCAGGACATGTCTTTGGCAATATTAATCTCTAACTAGATTTATATCATCAAATTCAATTAAGGTTTTACTTCCAGTTGCAAGAAGAGTCATATCCTGACGGGTATGATACATAACCAACATCATAGGTGACCTCATGATGAGAAGCTCTCTGTACCCACCTGCCCAATCTTAAAGTTAATACAGAGGCCTTAAGTGGATTCAGCCATGTATAGTGTCCTGACAGTCTCAACACCACATCACTCTCTCAAGGCTGTATCCTTGGGGCAGCTTCTGGGAGGGAGGAAGGTATGTGGAATGCACATTCCAAGTACAGGGGAGGTGGGGGGAGCCTCCCATTGCCCAGTTCTAACTCATGGGTCAACTGGTGGTCATGTCCTCTCGATGACCTCCCCTTCCAATTCTCTGATTATATTTTTAAAAATTATTTCCCCTTGCAGCTCTATCAGTTTTTGTTGCATATATTTTAAAACTCTGTTATTTGGGACATAAATAATTAAAATTGTTACTACCTCCTGATTAATTGATTTCTTTCTTAGTATGAAATAACATTCTTTATCCCTGGTAATATTCTTTGCTCTGAAATATACTTTGATACTAAAATAGCCACTGATGATTTCTTTTGATTTGTGTTCATATGGTAAATATATATCTCATCCTTTTATTTAAATTTTTAAATGGACTTTTTCTTTAGAGTAGTTTAAGATTTACAGCAAGATTGAGTGGGATGTACAGAATTCCCATATACCTCCTGTACTCCCACATACACAACCACCTCCACAGTCAACATTTGATATTACAGTGGAACATTCCTTACAATTAGTAAATCAACACTGACACATCACTATCGCTCAAAGTCCATAGTTTACATTAGGGTTCACTTTTGGTGTTGTACATTCTGTAGGTTTTGGAAAATGTATAATGACATGTATTGACCATTGTAGTATCATACAGAATAGTTTTACCTCCCTAAAATCATCTGTGCTCTGCTTACTTACTTTTCCCTCTTTCCTAACCCCTGGAAACTACAAATTTTACTGATTCCATAGTTTTGCATCTTCCAGAATGGCATATACTTGGAATCATACAAAATATACCCTTTTCACATTGGCTTTTTTTTTTTAGTAATATGCATGTAAGTTCTTCTGTGTCTTTTTGTGGCTGGATAGTTTATTTACTTTTAGCACTGAGTAATATATCATTGTCTGGATGTAATACAGTTTATATATCCATTCACTGTATGAGGCAGATCTTGGTTGATTCCAAGTTTGGGAAATTTTGAAAAAAACCTCCGTGAACTTCAGTATGCAGGGTTTTGTTCCAATGCATTTGGGTAAATAGCAACCAGCACAGCTGGATTGAATTTGGTAAGAGTTTGTTTAGTTTTGTAAGAAATTGCCAAATTGTCTTCCAAAGTGTCTGTACTGCTTTCCATTCCCAATCAGGATTGGAGTTCCTGTTGCTCCATATGCTTGCCAGCGCTTGATGTTGTCAGTGTAGGTAGTAAGTAAGCCTAATAAGTGTATTGTGGATCTTGTTTTCATTTTTAGTTCTCTAATGATACATGATGCTGAACATCATTCACATGCTTATTCGCCATCTGTATATTTCTTTAGTGAGATGTTTGATCAGGTCTTTTGCTTATTTTTTAACCAAATTGTTTTCTTATTGTTGTGTTTAAAGAAATCTTTGAGTATACTGGATAATATTCCTCTCTCAGATATATCTTTTGCAAATATTTTCTCCAAGTCTGGCTTGTTTTCTCATTCCCTTGGCATTGTCTTTGGCAGAGAAATAGTCTAAATTTCCATGCAATCCAGACTGTCAGTTACATCTTTCGTGGACTGTGCCCTTGGTGTTGTATCTAAAAGATAATTGCCACATAAAAGGTCATCTAGATTTTGTCCTATGTTATCTTCTAGGAGATTTATTTTTTTGCACTTCACAGATCTGTGATCTATTTTGAGTCAAATTCTGTGAAATGTGTAAGGTCTGTGTAGATTATTATTATTTGGTTTTTTTTTTTTGCATGTTGATGTCCAGTTACTCAAGTGTTATTTGTTGAAAAAACTATCTTTGCTCCATTTCATTGCCTCTGCTCCTTTCAAAGATCTGTTGCCTAAATGTATGTGGGTCTATTTCTGGATTGTATATTTCATTCCACTGATATTTGTCAATACCATATTGTCTTGGTTACTGTAGCTGTATAGTAAGTCCTGAAATTGAGTAGTGTCAGTCCTCTGACTTTGTCCTTCTCCTTTTCTTTACATGTTTAACCAATCTGTCTTTATATTTAAAGTGGGTTTCTATGCTGTAGTATATCATTGAGTCTATATTGATGGAAGATTGGTTTATAGTTTTTTTGTTTGTTTGTTTTTATTTTGTGCTCTTTTTGTCTGGGTTTGGTATCTGGGTAAAACTGCCCACATAGAGTGAGTGGGCGTTCCTCCATTTTCTGGAAGAGTTTTTGGAGAATATGTCTTATTTCTTCTTTAAAAATTTGGAGAATTTATCAGTGAAGCCATCAGGGCCTGGAGTTTTCCTTTGAAAAGTTTTAAAATTATGAACAAAATGCCTTTATTTTTTATATGTCTCTATAGATTTTCTATTTCTTATCGTGTCTTTTAGGCATTTGTTCATTTCATATAACTTATGTAATTTGTTGGCATATAGTTTTCCATACTATTCCTTTAAAATAGTTTTTATTTTTTTTTAGGGTCCCTAGTGGTGTTTCTTCTGTGACCTTGATTGTTTCAAACAATAGGCCTTGGACATAGATTTTCTGCATTTGTCTCCAAATGAAGTCCCCTCCCTCAGGCGGGGCTTCCAGACCCCTCTTGTTTACAATGTTCACCCTGGGCATCTCTCCATATCATGAGGCCAGAGCCAAGAGGGGAAATGGGAGCCACTAGATATTAAGGCCACAGCATTTGCTTACTTTGTGTCTCTGTGTTATATGTTGGTAATTCTTACAGTATTTAAACTTTTATATATTTGTTAGGGTTATCTGAGATCATTGATCTTTGTTGCTTTCATTGTAATTTTTTGGGGTATATGAACCATACCCATATAAGATGGCAAATTTAATTGGTAAATGTTTGTGTTGACTGCTCCAACAACTGTTCCCCCATCTCTCTCCATCTCCACAGGGCTACCTATTCCCAGAGACAAACAACATTGATATTAGGCCAGTTAACAATCCTACAGTGGCCTTTAGGTGTCCAAGTGAAAAGAAGAGTCACACATCTCACCTCAAATTAAAAGCTAGAAATGATTAAGCTTAATGAGGAAGGCATGTTGAAAACTCAGACAGGCCAAAAACTAGGCCCCTTGTGCCAAACAGCCAAGTTGTGAATGCAAAGAAAAAGTTTTTGAAGGAAATTAGAGGTGCTATTCCCAACAACACATGAAATAGTAAGAATGCAAAACAGCATTTTTGGTGGTAGGCAGAAAGTTCTCGTAGTTTTGGATAGAAGATCCAACCAGTCTCAGCATTCCCTTAAGCCAAAGCCTAAGCTAGCACAAGGCCCTAACGCTCTTCAATTCTAGAAAGGCTGAGAGAGGTGAGGAAGCTGCAGGAGAAAAGTTTGAAGTTAGCAGAAGTTGGTTCATGAAGTTTAAAGCAAGAAACTATCTCTAAAACATAAAAGTGCAAGGTGAAGCTGAGAGTACTGATGCAGAAACTGCAGAAAGTTATCCAGAAGGTCTAGCTAAGACAGCTGATGAAGGTGGCTACACTAAACAACAGAATTTCAATGTAAATGAAACAATCTTATATCTAAAGAAGGTGTCATCTAGGACTTTGACAGCTATAAAGGGAGAGTCAGTGCCTGGCTTCAAAGCTTCACAGACAGGCAGACTTTCTTTTCAGGGGCTAATGCAGTTGGTGACTTTACGTAGAAGCCAATGCTCAGTTACCATTCTGAAAATCCTAGGGCCCTTAAGAATTATGCCAAATCTTCTCTGCTTTGCTCTATAATTTCAACAACAAATCCCGGTAACAGCAAATCTGTTTACAACATTATTTACTGAATACTTTAAGCTCACTTTGAGACAACTCCTTAGAAAAAAAAAGATTCCTTTCAAAATAATACTATTCATTGACAACGTACCTGGTCACACAAGAGCTCTGGTGGAGATGTACAATGAGAATAATGTTGTTTTCCTGCCTGGCAATGCAACATCCATTCTGTAGCCTGGGGATCAAGGAGTAATTTCAATTTTCAAGTCTTATTATTTAAGAAATACATTTTATAAGGCTATAACTGCCACAGATAGTGATTCCTCTGATGGACTTAGGAGAAGTTGATTGAAAACCTTCTGGAAAGAATTCACCTTTCTAAATGCCATTAAGAACATTTTTGATTCATGAAAAGGTCAATATAGCAACATGAACAAGAGTTTGAGAGAAGTGTCAACTCTCATGGATAAATCTGAGGAGTCCAAGACTTCAGTGGGGGAAGTAACTATAGATAAAGAGCAAAATAACTAGAATTGTAAGTGGAGCCTGACAGTGTTACTGAATTGCAACAATCTCACAATAAAACTTTAACATGAGGCTTTGCTTCTTATAGATTAGCAAAGAGGATCTATTCTTGGTAAAGATACTGTGAAGATTGTGGAAATGACAACAAAGGATTTAGAATGTTACATAAACTTAATTGATAAAGCAGCAGAGCTGGGGAGGATTGACTTCAATTTTGAAAGTAGTTTTACTGTTGGTAATATGCTATCGAAACGCATTGCATGCTTCAGAGAAATCATTTGTGAAAGGAAAAATCAACCAATGTGGAAAACTTCACTGTTGCATTTTTTTTTTTTTAAGAAATAAAATTGCCTCACCCATCCCAACCATCAGCAACCACCACCCTGGTCAGTCAGCAGCCATCCACATGGAGGCAAGACCCTCCATCAGCACAAAGATTACAACTTGCTGAAAGCTCAGATGCTGGTTAGCAATTTTTAGCAAAAGGTTTTTTTCACCTAAGGTATATACATTATTTTCTTTACATGTAATGGATGCTATTACACACTGAACAGACTACAGTATATTGTAAACATAACTTTTATAGGCATTGGGAAGCCAAAATATTCATGTGACTCACTTTATTGCAATGTTTGTTTTATTGTGATGGTCTGCACCATCTCTCAATGTCTCCAAGGCATGCTTTTATGTGTTCTGTAGTGTATTATTTTTAAATGCAGGAGCTTAAACTTTATTTCTGAATTCATAGTTTTAGATGGAACTAACACCTGTCAGCTTTCAAGATTCCTCAGTGCTCGAAGACTTCTCCAGTCCCAGTAATTGTTCCCTCCCTGCCTCCCCCAAGCACTCCCAACTATAAACATTATGTTGCTCTTTTATTGACTCTCATTCTTTTCCTCATTCCTCAAATGGTAAGGTCCAATTTGTTGTTTTCTTTACTTTGACCTAGTCAGTCTTCCCAGAGCCCCCTTTCCTTTCTTTGTTTTCTAGCTCAATATACAACGAAAAGAAAGTGGGTGATGAATTTTTGCTCTTCCCACTGAGGATAGGAATTGGACAGGGCTGCTGAGCACATCATACAGAAAAGGGAGCCCAGGCTCAGAGAAGTAGAGGTAATTATGGGTGAGGTCACTGGAATTAAGCTGATCCCAGGTGATCTCATTTTGGTTGTTTATGCAGGTTCTAAGAGTAGTTCAGGGTAGGTCTGTATTGTATAGCATAGTATTATACTTTCTAAACTCTTTGTTCTTTCTAGCTGCACAGGAACAGTTCCAAGATCAGCAATACATCTCCTATAATTTCTTTATTGGAGCTGGTGTAGTCTAAACAACCACATCAAAAGAAAACCCTAAATAAAGCTATCTGTTTAGGTACAAAAATGCTTAAATTTTCTTAAATTAGCATGGGTTATTGATAGCTGGCTATAAGTTTTAATAGCTTAATTTAGAAGCAGCCTCACTCTCTTTGAAAAGGCTTGTAAAAAAGATAGATTCAGGAAATTTAACTCCATATCAAGAAGAGATACATGGACCTACATAAATGAATCCTCTTGACTTTATCGCTCTTTTGCTTTGTCCTTAATGCCTACATAAAATTCTCAGTGGATCTTTTCCTAACAAGTTGAGTCATAATTAATGCTTCTCATCTCTGTGCCCTCATGGTACCTAGTGATATAATTATTTGTATATATATAGAAATATATATCTTTCTTCAAAGACTATAAATTTTTAAAATTTATTTATTGTCATGTTAGCTCCTAGCATGCTGCCTGGCAAAAAAATCTTTCCTCAACGACAAATGCAGTCATTTATTGAGATTCTGCTATTTGCCATATTATGTTTTTAGGAAATTCATGTAAATTATCTCTCTTAATTCTCATAGCTCTGAGTTAAATTTTCTTTCTAGCTCATCCAGAATCTCCGACACATCGTTCCAAACCTGAGTGTGCTTTTCACTACTGATTATAACAAACTCAGCTAACATTTGCTATTTTGTGTGAGTTTTAACAGGCAAATGGTTTGACTTTATTATCTTTGCAACATCTCTTTTGCTTACCAGTTCAGAGACAGTTACAGGCAATGTGTTGAGATGGGAAAATTTCTAGATGGCTGCGAATCTTCTGAATTCATAGTTCTTTTAGAAGGAACAGGTTGATAAGATGTATAAACTCCAACCTAGATTTCTGAATATAGTTTCTATTGGTATCAGGTAGTGTGTACTAGAAAATTCTCAGAATCTTCAGTAGGTGATTCTATTGGGAATTCTGTCTGTTGAGAGAATAATGCTTCACAAAAATGTGTTTTGTGATGGTTTCATCTTTTAGAGCAGTAACAGTTTGAAAGGACAGATGAGGTGAGACCACTAGGGAGATTAGGGATATTTTTAGAGCTGGTGGCTTACTTTCTTCTCTTGTCTTCAGGTGGCTATGCAACCATTAAGTTTTAAAAATTTTTTTGGTTGTAAAATAATCAGATTAAGCAAATGTTGTTGCTTCTGGTGCCAGCAAAATGAATGACTATTACTAGCCTTAGTATCTACATGATTCATTTTCATGTAAAACTCTCCCATGGATAGAGATATGAGATGGATGGAATATAAGTCATGTACTTGCATCTTGGCTGTGAATCTGGTTGAGAAATATAGTTTGTTTTTATTTTATTTTATTTTATTTTATTTTATTTTATTTTATTTTAATTTTATTTTATTTTATTTATTTTATTTTTAAATGACTTTTTAATGTTTATTTGTTTTCGAGAGAGAGAGAAAGAGAGAAAAAGGCAGAGGATTCAAAGAAGGCTCCACTCTGACAGCAGACAGCCCAATGTGGGGCTCAAACTCACAAACCGTAAGATCATGACCTGAACTAACTAAGCCACCCAGGTGCCCCAGGAAATATATCCTTAAAAAAATCCCTTATTGGCAAGGCAGTTACACTAATGGGATTACCAAAATGTGAAGGTGTTCAAAGCTTTTAATAGAAGACACAAAACATAGAATTCTCTACATATAAATCATTTGCAATGAACTCGGATATTAATGCAAAAACATGTCACCTCCTTACCCCAGGGAAGATGTGATCGGATTACTTCCCTAGAATTTAAATGTGGTTCAATCCCTCTCTGTCTAAGTGTGCTACAGTGGGATAGGAGAGATGGGGAGCAAGTTTTCAGTGTTTGTATTTTGAATCAAACCTCACCAGCAGAGAATATGGAATTCATACAGGATGCTGTTATAATGTAACTATGAAAACAAAATAATGACATCCCTGATATATTGGCATCCAGATATTAGTGAATATAGACTGTTTAATTGAGGTCAAACTCTGGTGACACCGATATGAGAAGAAAGTGAATGATCTGAGAAACTAGAGTAAAATTTATGAGAATATCTTGAAGCATATGGTAGCCCTGATCTGACATGAATACTTTAGTCCCAGGCAGATGAGGGCTTGTGAGGGTTGTGTGACAAGCTGCCACAGAACATTTTATTTGTGCTGCTTTTCTTTTCTTTTTTCATTATATTTAGTAGAATATTTGATACACACAGCTGTGATGAAGAATGGGAAAGATCTTTATGACCTGATAGGGAGGTCATGTGACTTGACATTTCTAGGATACAGTGTCAAATGAAATGACCAAAATAATGTCTATGGTACGCAAGCAAAGAGGAAAATAAGGGGGGAAGGAACCATATATCTTCACATTTGTGCAAAATTAAACATAGGAAACAAACCACTAAACAATGAGATTAGTAACTTACAGGCAGTGAGTGCATGAAAATTAAAGAAAGATTGAGGAATTGTTGAAGATTACTTTAAAAAAAGAGACATGGCATTGGAATACAACTTGTCATCCTGGATTGGTCCTGGACCACATACTTTCTTTTCTAAAAGGACATTATTGCCATAATTTGCAAAAAAAGGAATAAGTTTGATAGATTAGATATCCATATCATATTACTATTCATTTCCAAATTTGAAAATTACATTGTTTTAGAAAATACATACTGAAGTAGCTAGAGGTAAAAGAGCATTATGTCTAGAACTTACTCTCAAAATTCAGAAATAAAAATATATGTGTATACATATAATATACATATATCACATATGTATTATATACATATGAATATATACACATATAATTGTATCTCTATACACATATAATTTAATATATGTAAATATCTATTTATATTATATTTACATAGATTTATATATGCAAATATATTTTTTGTATACCTATACTATATACCTTTATATGTACCTATAAAAGCACTGTTAAATATTATTAATATTATAGCAGAAATGAACTTTACTAATTACCTATAATAGGCAAACTTAAAATTATGTTTGCAAGTTGAAAATATGGATGATACTATGGAAAAAATTAAAACCTCTGTTAGGAGATAAGGATTACAATTTAATTAAATGGAAGGACATATCATGGTCATAAATTGAATGACATAACATAGCAAAGACATTAGTATTGTCCTAAATATATGTATTCTACTGCTAAATACTGTCCTAAATATATGTATTCTTACCTGCTTTTTTAATTAAATTTTTTATTTAAGTTTATTTATGTTGAGAGAGAGAGAGAGAAAGAGAGAGAAAGTATGAGTGGGGGAGAGGCAGAGAGAGGGAGAGGGAGAGAATTCCAAGCAGGCTTTGCACTGACAGTGCAGAGCCCAATGTGGGGCTTGAACCCATGAATGGTGACATCATGACCCCAGCCAAAGTCAAGAGTTGGATGTTAAACCTACTGAGCCGCTCATGCCCCAAAACTTAGCTGTGCTTTAAATGAGCTCACAGTGAAACCTACATAAAGGTGCATGATTTTCTAAGTGAACTGTGAATAGAATAACAAAGCGGGTGAACATATCAACTAAATATTAAACCATATGTCAAGTGAGAGCACCAAAAATAATAAGGTGATGATAAAATAAAAGATGAATAGATGGAACTGAGTAGAAAACTCAAGTCATGTATGTATATGCATACAAATGTCTTCTGAGATACATATATGTAAGAGTGTACATATGAGATATACATATACAATGTACATATAAACATATATACACACATATGTACATATTTACACACACACACACACACACACACACACACACATACTTATGTGATGACCAAGCAGAACACTAAAGAAAGGACAGATTGATTTTTAGTTGCTTCTGAGACTAGTGGTTAACTAAGAGGAGAAGAATAAATTTGGGTCCCTACCTTTCAAATATACAAAGGTGGTCTGCCGAAATATTTAACCACAAAAATGTGAAAAATATGATCATAATAGAAGAAAATGTTGAGGAATATCTGTGTGGTTTATGGTTGAGGAAGAATTTCTTATAATCATATCTTTTTTAAATGAATAAAAAGACAAACATTTAATAAGTTCCTGAACACAAATTTTTATCCAGTCAAGGAAACTAGAGACAAGAGTAATGCATGAGAAATTCAAAAGAAATATTTGTAATCTATTAATTAAATTAAAGTGATATTAATATCTAATCACTTTTGCCAAATAGAACTTTCTATGATAATGAAAATGGTTTATACCTACCTGTCTTGTCCCATTTGGTAGCCACTATTTACATATATCTATTAAACACCTGAAGGAGACTAATATGAGTTAGTCTCCAATTTTATTTCAATTTATTTATTTTAATTCATTCAACTTAGAATTTAAACAGACATATAAGGGGTGCCTGGGTGGCTCAGTTGGTTACGTGTCTGATTCTTGATTTTAGCTCAGGTCATGATCTCGTGGTTTGTGAGATCAGCCCCTAGTTGGGCTCTACACTGTGCTGACAGTGGAGCCTGCTTGGAAGGAACTCGCTCCCTCTGCCGCTCCCCTACTCGCACTTTCTCTCTGTCTCAAAATGAATACAAAAACTTAAAAATAAACAGATATATATGTTACCAGCTACTGTATTGAACAGTGCAGAAGTACAGCATGCAAATCAACAAGAAAAGCTCAAAAACTTAAGTCGGCCAGAATCTTAAAAGAATAGCCATAGGAAAACTTGAATAGCTAATAGGTATGAGAGGGGTATCAAATTCACTGATAACAAAAAAAAAAAAAAAAAAAAAAAAAAAAAAAAAAAAAAAAAAAAAAAGCAAAAAAAAAAGGCAAATTAGAGCAACAAGATATTATTTTACATTTAAACAAAAATTTAGAAAGGCTAATTACAGTAAATTTTTTAGTGGGGACATGAGCAATGGGAACTCTTGCTGTGTAGCTGGAGAGTCACCCTGGAAAGCAGTTTGTAATATTTAGTGAAATTATGTGGGTAAATGCTTTATTATCCAGTTTTGGTTCTTCTGGGTGTTTATCTTAGAGAAATTCTTACACCTACATAGGGCTGTTGGACAAATATTAATCATGAAATCATTTATGGTAATAGGAAATCATAAGCAGTTTAGCTGTCCATCATTTGATGAGTAGATAGTACAGAGAGTTTACTAGTGAATAATAACAATGCTTTGAAGTGATGAACTTTCATCGCTTCTCGGCCTTTTGGCTAAGATCAAGTGAAGTGATGAACTCTCTTTGTATTAAAACAATATGAATTGTATTCAGAGGAAAAGAAAATAGAACGGCATTTTTGTAAATTAATGCACATAGATTTATAAAATAAGGAAATTGTCATATTTAAAGGGGAATAAATATATTTAGAATGAGATAATTTCAGTGAAGAATTAATTTAGGAAGAAAAGATAAAAATAAATAGACTCTTATGTACAATAAACTGCGGCATTGTTTTTATCTCGATGCTACATAAAGGATACTATAGAAAAGGGAAAAACAACTGATAAATGACATCTGGTGTTCTAAATCTTTTCCTCTCTGCATGATATAAAGAAGCAATTAATTAATTAAGTCCTGTTATGAAGAACAGTGTCTCTCAAATTTTGGCTACAATTTCCCTTAAAAATTACAAGGAAGAATGAGCTTATGTATTTGACAAGGTAAGTCAGTGACACCTGCAATCTAATCAGTCACTCAGTCAAGCAGTGTTTATTAAGTAACTACCGCATGGCAGACATGCACTAGGGATGTTCCAGTGAGTACGGTAGACATGGTCCTTGACTTCATGATTCCTTTATGTTCTACTGGGAAATATAGATAGATGTAAGCATTTGATTAAATAATTTACAGTATGACAGACACTAAAAAACAGCAATCTAGGCTGCTTTGGAGTCCTGCAACAGAGAGTTCTGCTCACGTTTGCAGGATTAGGGAAGGCTTCTCTCAGATGAAGTCGGAGCTCTCCCTGAAGATGAGTAGGTGTGAGTTTAGAGAAGATGGTGGTAGGTGAAAGAGCTTATAGTCAACTTTTAAAACTGAGCTATCGTTAATGTATTTTAAACCTTTTCAGAAAATAGAAAGGGAAAGTTATACAATGAACAATTCTAAAACAAACCAAAACAGAAATAACTGGTAAAATAATTCTGATAAGATGAAAAGCAAAATAAAATCCATATTATTACAAACTGGAGCTTCAAGTACAAATTCAAGGACATGTTGACAATATTAAGTCAATCCACTAGTGTAACAGATTAAATGAAGAAAGATACAATTATCTCAAAATGTGCATAAATTTTTCATAAATTCAACAATCATTTATGATTTTAAAAGATTGGAAATTAATAAAAGAGACATATCTTAATTTTAAAAAATATAGTCCATGATATTTTGTGAACAAACGCTGTAAATTCAGGGTTAAAAAAATGCCTTCCCTTCAGCATTGTACTGATGGTTTTAGCCAAATTAAATCCAACCTACTAAAATATCACTAAATATATTATAAAATAAAATATAACAAAATGAAAGATATGCTACACTGATGAACTAGAATAATAAAAATTACAAAGTTGTTAATTTTTTCTAAGTCTATAAATTCTGATTTCAATTGCTATTCTAAATTGTTTCTCTAGAATTTGGTAAGTTATCCTAAAATCATCTGAATGAGTTGATTGACAAGAACAGGGATATATTTAAAGTAGAGCATTTTGAGGGTGCAGATTCCCTATGACAAATAGCAACTATGTTTAAGATTGTGTAGTGTTTTCCTTGAGAAACAAAATGTCCATTGGAATGGGTGACAGAGGCCAGGAATGGATGCCTGGATATTCGGCATATGGCAAGGGTAACAATCAGTAGGGAGAAACTATTTAGTAGCTGGTATTTGGATGATAATTTATATTCATATAAAAATAAAGTAGATTCCTATCAGATACCAATATAAAATTTAACTTTCAGTCGGATTAAATAATTAAATGTGATGAGAAAAGTTTAAAATTATAAAAAAGAAAATAATATTTTGGGCTATCAAATGTAAAGATGTATTACATAAAAGACAGAATCATAAACCTAAAGGAAAAGATAATTAAATGTAACAATTTTAAATTTTATAAATTTATAAACATCACAAAGTGTTAATATAATCTGTAGGAGTGAAGATGCTTTCATTTCATGTAATTTGTGTGTGTGTGTATATATATATATATATATATATATACACACACACACACAGTATATACATATATATTCACTATATATATATGTAGTGAAAAGGCAACCCATAGAATGGAAGAAAATATTTATAAATTATATACAATGTAACATTGTGTATCAACTATATTCAAATAAAAAATTTAATATCCACAATATATAAAGAACTTCTATAATTTAACAACAACAACAACAAACAAACAGTTTAATGGGCAAAGGATTTGAATACATATTTATCCAAGGAAAATACACAAATAGCCAACAAGTATATGAAAAAATGCTCAACATCACTAATTGTTAGAAGTGCAAATCAAAACCACGCTGAGGTATTACTTCACACCTCTTAGGGTGGTCACTATCAAAATAAAAACAAGAAGAAACCAGAAAATAACAAGTGCTGGCAGGGATGTGGAGATGTGGAAAAATTGGAACCTTCTGCACTGTTAGTAAGAAAGTAAATGGTGCAGCCACTCTAGAAAACTATGGGAAGTTTCTCAAAAAATTAAAAGTAGAAATACCATATTATACAACAATCTGGCTTCTGGGTATATATCTAAAAGAATGGAAAACAAGATCTTGAAGACATATTTGCACACCTGTGTTCATTGCAGCATTATTCCCAATAGCTTAGAGGAGGAAACAACTTAAATATCCATCAGTGGAGGAATGGATAGAGAAAATGTGGCATATATACATAATGGACTAGAATTCAGCTTTACAAAAGAAAAAAAAAATCCTTACATGCTACAATATGGTTAACATTCAAAGATGCTATGGTAAGTGAAATAAGCCAAGCACAAAATGACAAATACTGCATGATCCACTTACATAAATCTCTAGTAGTCAAACTCTTGGAAACAGAAGGTGGAATGGTGTTTGCCAGGAGCTAGCAAGATGTGCAAAGGGGAGTTTTTGGTAAATGAGGATAGAGTTTTACTTTTGCAAGATGAAAAATTTCTAGAAATCTGTTGCACAAAAAGGTACACATAGTAACAATACTGTACACTTAAAAATATTTAAAATGTAAAAAAAAAATTTAAATGTTGTATGATTTTTGCCACAATAAAAAAAATAACCAGAGAAGCACATATTTAAACAGATAAATCATCAAAACAAACTGAGTAAAAAAATACATTTTAGAATAATAACATTTATATAAATTCCATTTATATCAAGTTAAAAACACACAAAATGTTTTTATGCACAATGTATGAAATATGAGGGAAATGATTTTAAGAACATACAAAGGAATGATACTTGTGGAGTTGATAATGATGACCTTTGCTACAATAAAAGAACTGGGTGAAGATTGTTGCTTGGGGTCTTGATTATCTCTAATAAAATATTTTGGTAGTAAAAGAGAATCTAAAATGTGGCAAAATGTTAGAAATTTGATAAAACTACATGCTATATCAATGTCTACCCTTAATTCTACAATTGAAATAATTCATAAGAAATAAATACAAATATACCCAAAGAACCCAATGAACTTTAGGGACCTGGTTCCCTTAGGTTTTGAAAATAAAATTTTAGTCTAAAATATAGCATGCACACATGGCTCAGAATACTATCTTTAAAGCACCCTTTAATCTATAATTAGTATATTGCACATATTGCTTAAGAGGCAATGAAGAAAGAATTGGGTAAAAGCCTCTAAAAATGTTCCTGGATGTTCGGAAGACAGCAGAGCATTTGGATTTGATATCAAAGAGGCTATACAATGTCATTTTATTCTAATATCCATGAACCATAGATGAAACATTATAATTTAGTACACTTTATACAACTTGGAGAGCTTGCATACTTCTTGTTTTGTTGTAATGTGATTTCCTGGAACATAAGGGGGCTTCTTCATTTTCCCTTGTCCATGGGGATTAACACAATATTAATGCTCTTACTGGATTCTTGAGAGATACATGAGAACAAATATGTGTATAAACATAAATGAAAGAATAAGGTAAAATGAGCTGTAACATATATATCAGGTAGAATTTCTATTTTTTAAGAAAGAAATATGTGTTTCTTGTAAGTAGATGACAGATCTATCTTCATAGAAACTAGCCTGTTTGCCTTGTTAAAAAAGTAATAATTCTTACACATATTAGGATCCACAAAAATCTGAGCTTATGTGTGTGTGTGTATGTGTGTGTGTGTGTGTGTTTAAGAGTTTAGAAGAGTTGGAGGGTGCCTGGGTGGCTCAGTCGGTTGAGCCTCTGACTTAGGCTCAGGTTATGATCTCGCAGTTCATGAGTTCGAGCCCCATGTCGGGCTCTGTGCTGACAGCTCAGAGCCTGGAGCCGGGTTAGGATTCTGTGTCTCCCTCTCTCTACTCCTTTCCCGCTCATGCTCTGTCTCTCTCTGTCTCTCAAAGATGAATAAATGTTAAAGAGTTTAGAAGAGTTGGGATGAGCACGAGGTGTTGTATGGTAACCAATTTGACAATAAATTTCATGTTTAAAAAAAAAACCAGTGTTAAAAAAAAAAGAGTTTAGAAGAGTTCATACAATCTTATGCACATTTAGTCAACTAGAGAATTTAGCTGAAAGTGCCCTAATTCTGAATTAAAAATAGATAAATAAATTCCTATTTAATTCCTCTTTATTTAAAAAAAAATTTTTTTTAACATTTATTTATTCTTGAGACAGAGAGAGACAGAGCATGAACGGGGGAGGGGCAGAGAGAGAGGGAGACACAGAATCGGAAGCAGGCTCCAGGCTCTGAGCCATCAGCCCAGAGCCCGACGCGGGGCTCGAACTCACGGACCGCGAGATAGTGACCTGAGCTGAAGTCGGACGCTTAACGGACTGAGCCACCCAGGCGCCCCAATTCCTCTTTATTTAATGAAATGTAGTCTTGGACATTTCTAGGTTTCCGACTATACTTAGTGAACCAGTTTTTTTCTTTTTAATTCTTTATTACACCGAAAAATGATTAACCCTACCTGGATTGAATTTTAATTAAAACAATTATTCTTCCAAAAAAAAAACATGTTATAGAAATGTTATAATGGAACATTTGATATTTTTAATATACATTATGAATATTTTTAAGTCTACAAACAAAATGAATTAATATCAACTTATTCTGAGATGTACATGAGTTTTGCATTGAAAAGCTTTATCATCATGATTGTTGCCTAGAAGATCTGTCTGGATCTGACATGTTGGGTCCTCAGCCTATTCATGGCTGCTTTCATCTCCTTATTTCTCAGAGTGTAAATAATGGGGTTCAGTAAAGGTGTAATAATTGAATAAAACACAGAAAGAAATTTATCCACTGAAAAGCTACTGACAGGCCAAGCATAAATGAAGATACATGGCCCAAAGAACAGAGTGACCACAGTAATGTGAGCGGACAGTGTGGACAGAGCCCTGGAGAGTCCACCAGAAGATCGACGTCGGACAGTTACCAGAATGACAGTGTAGGAAACGAGCAAGAGTATGAAGCAGATGAAAGACAACAGTCCACTGTCAGCAGTTACCAGCAACTCCAGAACATAGGTCTCTGTGCAGGCAAGTTTTAAAACTAGGGGAAGGTCACAAAAAATATCGTCCAATATATTGGGACCACAGAAGGGCAAGTTGATAGTAAAAACCATCTGGCTCATCGTATGCACAAAACCGACAACCCAGGACAGCAGCACAGAGCCCGTGAGGACTCGGCGGTTCATGATGGATGTGTAATGAAGAGGTTTGCATATTGCAACGTACCGATCAACAGCCATGACTATGAGAAGAGTCATCTCACTGCCCCCTAAAAAGTGGAGGAAGAACATCTGAGCCATACAGCCCCACAAGGAAATAGTTTTGTTCTCCTTGAGAAAATCTGTGACCATCTTAGGGGTTGTGATTGTAGAAATACACATATCCAGAAAGGAGAGATTTCCAAGGAGGAAGTACATTGGTGTGGAGTACAGATGTGAGTCAAAGGTTACGGTGACCACGATGAGAAAGTTTCCTGCCACAATAGCTGCATAGGCCAACAAAAATATGAAAAAAAAGAAAATTTCAAGTTCCCAAATGTTGGTGAGTCCTAACAAAACAAACTCTGATATCATTGAGCTATTCATTGTATCCATCTAGTCTATATAGGGGTTTTCAGAGTCATTAAAATGTAGAAAATCTGAAAAAAGTGATGATTTAAACTTTGATAGTTTTGAAGATATGAACATATAGAAAGTAGCATTGGATTCCTATAGAAAGAGAAAAGATGAACATTTCTCAAAAAATACATTCAATTTATTGATTCAAGCAACATTCACATTACCAAATTTTTTTCAGCCAGAAAAGCACCAAAGATAAGAAATTTATTGTAAAATTTTGTAAACAGTGTTTGCAGGTATAGAATGCATCTCCACGTTGATTTGTTGTTTCTATCATGAGTTTATGAGTTTATGAACCATGAGTTCAATGTGTCAATGAGTAAAAGAGCCAAATGACCATTAGTCAAATGATTTAATTCAAGTGGGTAGTAATACAGTCGTATAACTTTGTGGTGATGGTGCTTAATATTTGATCTTTTGCTTCTTTCCCCTTCCCTAATATAAAATATTCAGATGTGTGCATGTGAGTTGATATATTTTTTTCAGCAACTTGCTTTAGGGTAATTTATTATATCAATTATACTATATCATCACCCCTCCCTTTTATCTTAAAGAGGTATAGCAATGATTTCGCTTATTCCTGAAGCTATAATCTGGTTATGGATTATCATATGTTCTTATTGCCCCCCTAAATTATAACAAAACAAGCTTCCTAGGAAGTTTCCAGGCAAGGCCATAAATGTTTCTCAGTTTCCAGGTTTCTCTCTTTCTCCTTTCCTCCTTCCCTCCCTCCCTCCATTCTTTCCTTCCTCATTCCCTCCCTTCCTTTTTTCCTCCTTCCTTCCTCCCTCCCTTCCTTCCTTCCTTCCTTCCTTCCTTCCTTCCTTCCTTCCTTCTTTCCTTCCATCTTCATTTCTTCCTTCCCCTCCTCCTCCTCCCATCAATGTTGTCCTCCTCTTCCTCCTTCTTCTGAATAGCGTTGTGCATTCAGAACAAAACTTGTGTCCTCCACTGCTGAGCCTTTTCGCCTATTTTCCTGAATGTATTATTGCTGGGTTTTTGGCTGGAGTTTTTATTTTTTCCTTGTCCCTTTATATTGTGTATACAGATGGTCTTTACAAGTAGTGTTTATGTTTCCTTGGCTCCTAAATGCTTATCATTATTGTACCCAGTACTTTCCTCTGACACTGTTTTGCACTTGTGTGCAGACTGACTCAACTCTTATCTTGGCTCCTACATCCTTAACACTTGTACCCTGTATATGTATCCAGATTGGGCTGACACTGTTGGCTTACTTTTATCTACTTTTAATTTTGATTTAGATCTTTTGGTCCTAGCATGTTTTTCTTTCTTCTTAAAAAAAAATCTATTAGTGATATACACCAAACACATAGGTGGAGGCTCATACATATACAAACAAAAAGCATGATACTTACAGCACATTCTAGTCCTGGAGCACCAAAACAGAGCATGCAAAACCTACTCTGAATTTCTTTCTTTTCTTTTCTTTTTTTTTTTTTTGCTTAATAGTTCAGGAAATATTCAGAAGTTTTTGTTTAGCCTAACTATCAGAATTAAAGAAAGAAACTGAATCAAGAATAAAGATTTAAATTCTGCCCCTGGCCTCAACATTTACTAGAGATGTATACTCTTAACTTTTGAACATTGATTTATTTTTCCATAAAATCAAATAATACCTACTCTACTACCTCATAGATTGTTATGAGACCCCAGGGTAACATATTTGGAATATATTTGTATATTTTATTAAACAACCATAGATCCTACATAGGTACAATCACATAATTCTATCTGTAGCATTATCTCATTTTCTGATGATTTTAAGGATGCTCAAACCAGTAAGAACCACAGAAGAATCTTACCATGTAAGACTTGGTAAAGAAGACAGTGTAAAAGTATTTTTCTCTATAAATATAAATGATGTAATTACCTTAGTTGTCTTCATTATAAAGATTTAACACCATCGTTGTTATTCCATTTCATGCAGTACTTGAGTCTGCGTACTAGTTATGTATAGCTTCAAATTATGCATTTCTCAGTCTTATGGTACTAACAGGAGAAAATCTTGAGAATTATAAAAGCAATTTTGTAATATTTTAATATGTAAAATTGGAAAATTAAAAGAAAAAAATTGATATTTATTAATTTAGTTTTTTTAACAATTTGCAAGCCTCTTCATTAAATATATCCATCATATAGATGGATTCTATTCTGTTAGGGTAGATGAAATCATTCATTATGACAATTTATACACATGATCAAAGATAAAATATCTTTAAAATCTATGTTTTTCTGCTCAGACACAGACAAAAATAAGACAGAGTATGAAAAAGAAAATAATTCTTCTTAACGTAAGTCACAGTTAAACCTTAAGTGGAAAGTTTAAACTTTTGCATGATCTGTATTATACAGACGTGATGAGCTGAACAGGAATGAAAAATAATTGGATAAAAGTGGATAGGGCCTGGTTTGGTTTCTCTGTAGCAGGAATTTGTCTGAGAATGGGATGCTTGACCTGTGACTGGAGAGCCTGGCTCTTTCTGTGCCTTTTTTGTGACTAAAGGATGAAAACGTACTGCACTCTTTTCCACTGAGGGCACTTGTCTGGGGAAGAAAAGCTGTGGGATGTCCAATACTGAGTCTCTGTATTCAGTAACAAAGTCTTTTCCATACATTTCCACAAATGCACTTAAACAATATGTGTGGAAATGTGTAACTGGCAGTTCTTTTAATAAGAATAAAGGCTGTGCACTTTTTAGTGATCTTGAGGGTTTTTTTAAATGAATCATCTTATGAGAGAATTAGGCCGTGCATAGATTATCTAACCCAAGGGTAATATTCACTTTTATAGGCAAAAATCAAATTCTGCCAAAATAGCCATTATAAATATTTTCCTGATTAAAAAATAAACTTTTACAATTAATAGAAAAAGACTTAACATTATAAATACACAAAGGACTTTTTTCTCATATATTGATCAAGTTTGAAATATTAAAGTAACTTTTAAATGTAGGTAGGGGGCACTGGGTGGCTCAGTTAGGTTAAGTGAGAGACTCTTGATTTGAGCTCAGGTCATGATCTCATGGTTCTTGAGTTCGAGCCCTGGTGTTGGGGGTCTGTGCTGACAGCACAGATTCTGCTTTGGATTCTCTCTCTCTCTGTCCTTCTCTCTGCCCTTCCCCTGCTTGTACACACACTCATTCTCTCTCTCTCTCAATACACACACACACACACACACACACACACACACACACACACACACACGTTGGAAGAAGACCAGTGGACTTAGAAAAATAGAAGATAGTCCTTGGCTTGCACAATTACCAAAAACAAATATATTACCAGTACAATTAGATAATTATATTGAATAGAAAGTTATATAACTTCAGTGAAGAAAATACTTGTAGACTTGAGGGAGAAGATTTTTTTAAAAAATACTGATTGAAATTAATCATTGCTCTCACCTAATGTTCCCTAAGTGTTTTCTGTGTTGAAATACATACTGAATGTATGAAGGTAAAAACATATGTGAGTAAATTAATATGAAAAAAATAAGTCATATTTCCCATTTTATTATTTGAAGTGTTGATAGATTACATTTTAGACTTATCACAGATGCTAAACTTAGCCAAGTAAGAATCCGATTTTTCCATTATTTTACAACATTCTAAATTCTTTTAGTTTTTTTTATCCCAAACATATTAAACTAACCCAAGTTTGTATTGCAAAAAATAAACTCGAACTGTAAAACTGACCCCTAAAATCAGGAATGTGAGTGCTATTTATCAGTCAGACTAGCTGTTCCTCTTACTGAAATTAGATACATTTGTGCAGTTGCTAGTTGACCCAAATTATCTTTTACTGTTGCCCTCATTATCAGATAATATGGTTATCATTCAGTTCTAAGTTTCTGTGAAATTCAGTTCTGAGTTTTTCTTTTATTAAAGTGTGCAACTGCAGTTTGGTGTTAGCACTGCTATCTAAACCTACCAGTTCTAGCTGAGGAGTGGTCTCTTTAAAGACGGGCAGACACAGTGAGATCCTGAATATATATCTTTTTTACACCATGAATCTATATGACCATCATTTGCAGTTTTTTTTAAAAAAGGACAAGAATCATATACATAAGGTATAGGCTTGTGATCATCTCCCAAAAGGAATTATTAAAATAAATATGCTAGGGTTCCCTAGAGTTCAGAGCAAGGACCTCTTCTCTCATTATTTAAGTGGATTGTGTATTCATGAAGTATATCAGCCATGTGAACTTTCTCTAGTAAGTGCTTTGTACTAACTCAGGTGTTTTGGTTGGGGCAGGACAAGCACATTGATAGAAAATTGATCTATTATAGATTATAGTCTTGAGGAAATAGTAATTCTATTAATTTGATTTCCTCAATCTGAATATTTGTGATTAATTTGGTAATTGAATGTATTTATTCAAGTAAAGTTAAAATATTACCCACACTGAACAAAGCATATAAGGAAATTCACAAGTATAGGCCAGTTCTTAGCAGAGAAAAATCTCCTTTTAACATGTAAAGGGAGAGAGAGAAAAAGAGAGAAGAAAGAGCTTGAATGAGCAAGCTGGGGAGGCTTTCACCATGGTAATCGATAAAGGAATAATGGTAATCAATAAATGATTGGTTAGTGGAGTTTTGCAATCAACCATTCTAAAGATAGAGAATTTTGCTAGCTCTTTATAATTATATAGAACTTCATGGTAACTCAAAAGTATTAAAAAAGATCTGTAGCAACACCTTTACAAAACAATGTAACTAAGCAAATAAAATTCTTAAAGCTATCAGTGTAACAATATGATTGCAGATGAGTTCATATGGTACAGAAATTTTTCTGAATACTCTTAAATATAACTCTTCCATGCTTGTCCAATTAAAAGCCTCTTGAAAAGATTACAAGAAAGTGAGGGTAACAAATATATGATACGTGTGGTGCCACATTAATTTCCAAAGGCCACAGCAGACATTGTTAATAAATTTTTCACACTTTTTGATTGAAACAAAGAATTTGTTTTTTAATTTAGTTCCTTATACAGCCACAGCGATTAAAATTGCCATGAAAAATAAACCTTTTAAGAATATTTATGGTGAGTAAGTGTGTGTCACAGTTCAGTGTGGCATTTGAGATGCTTCAAGAAGAAGCCTCTTAAATATAGAAATCAAAAGATAATATTAGAACAGTATTATGTGCTCTGACCTAATTGTCCAAACCAGTTGGAAAGGATGGCATGCATAGAATTTTTCAGAATAAATCTGAACTGTTAGAAGCACACAATCTGGAGCCAAACTAAAGTAGGACAAATATATTTTAAAAGGATGAAGAAGGGAATAAACAGGAAAAATATCTGAGTTTGATATGCAAAGTACATTGTAAAGCTTTTGCACTGCAGAGAAAACCATCAACAATACAGAAAGTTATCGTACTGGCTGGGGGAAGGTTTTTGCAAGTAATATATCCAATAAGGGGTTGATACCCAAAATATGTAAAGAATTCATACAACTGAACACACAAAAAGGAAAAAATCTGACAAAAATGGTCAGAGGACCTGAACAGACATTTTCCAAAGAAGCCATATAGATGGTCAACAGGCTCATGCAAAAGTGCCCAACATGACTAATCATCAGGGAAATGCAAATCAAAACCACAATGACATAATACCTTAAACTTGTCAGAATGGCTAGAATCAAAAAGACAAGACATAACGATTGTTGGTGAGGATGTGGAGAAAAAGGAACCTTATGCACCTGCCTCTGTTAGTGGGATGTAATGTACAGGTGCTGTGGAAAACATTATGGAGATTTCTCTAAAAATTAAAAATAGAATTACCATGTTATCTAGTAATTCCACTGTTGGATATCTAACCAAAGAAAATGAAAACACTAATTTGAAAAGATTTATGCACCCCCTACATTTATTGTAGCATTATTTATAATATCCAAGATATGGAAGCAACCAAAGTGTCCGTTACTAGATGAATGGATAAGGAAGATATTATACATGTGCATGCACACACACACACACACACAGAGAGAGAGAGAGAGAGAGAGAGAGAGACAGAAAGAGAGAGAGAGAGAGAGAGAGAGAGAGAGGAATATTACTCAGCCATAAAACAGAATGGAGTCTTGCCATTTGCAACAACATAATGATCTACAGGATGTTAAGTGAAATAAGTCAGAGAAAGACAGATGCCATATGATTTCACTCATATGTGGAATCTAAAAACAAAATAAATGAGTTAAAAAAAAACAACAAAAACCAGAATTCGACATATAAATACAGTGAACAAACTAATGCTTGCCAGAGGTGAGGCAGGTAGGGGGATGGTGATGGCAAGTGGGAGATACAGGTTGCCTGTTATGGAAAGAACAAGTCACAGGAATAAAAGGCACAGTATAAGAAATACAGTCAATGAAATTACAATACTGTTTTATGGTGACAGATGGAGCTACACTTGTGTTGAGCATAGCATAATGTAAAAGTTTGTCAAAACCCAGTGTTGTACACCTTAAAGTAATGTAATATGTGTGTCAACTATACTCAAAGAAAAATTTTCAAACAAAAATATTATTTTATTTTATCAAAAACTCAAACAAAAATATTATTATTTTTCTAAACTGAGACATTTAGGGGCACCTGGGTGGCTCAGTCGGTTAAACATCTGACTTTGGCTCGGGTCATGATCTCATGGTTTGTGGGTTCGAGCCCCATGTCGGGCTCTGTGCTGACAGCTCCGAGCCTGGAGCCTGCTTCAGATTCTGTCTCCCCCTCTCTGTGCCCCTCCCCCCACTTGTGCTCTGTCTCTCTCTCTCAAAAATAAATAAATATTTAAAACAATTTTTAAACTGAGACATTTAAAAATGTTTAAAACGACTTCAAAAAAGATGTCCCCAAGATGTTCAAATACTTTTAGGTTTTCTCTTTGCCTTTGGAAGTCTTTACAGTTTCCACATACTCATTGTTTGTGTTTATTTAAGAAATTCAGGTTTACTATCTGAAACAGCCCAAAAACTATTCCCTTTGCTTTCACTTTTGATGCATTATATTCTCTACTTATGAGGACTGAGGTATATACCAAACTGTAATAAATATGGCATCCCCTCCTTCCCTTTCTCAAAACACTTCAATGGCTTTACATTGGCAATAAAAAGGAACCCATTAGGCCTGAAAACTCTGGTCTCTTCCCTTCTATAATATCTCAGCACAGGGGTGCCTGGGTGGCTCCATGGCTTAAGCATCCAACTTCAGCTTATGATCTCATAGCTCGTGAGTTCGAGGCCTCTGTCAGGCTCTTTGCTGACAGCTCAGAGCCTGGAGCCTGCTTCAGATTTTGTGTCTCCATCTCTCTCTGTTCCTTCCCCCCTCACACATACTCTCTCTCTCTCAAAAATAAATAAACATTAAAAATTAAAAAAAAATCTCGGCATAGATCTTTTCCCTTTTATTCATCCATCTCGTTCACAAGGTTTACTTTTAATACTTACAAACTCTTTCTCACTTCACAATGTCTATGTATACTGGCCTTTTCCTGGAATGTTCTTTTCCTTGCACAAATGTCTAATGCTAGGGCTTTCTTAATGTGTTGGTATAAACATCTCTCCTTAAAATGATCTTCTGAGACAACCACTCCTGACATAGATCTCTCGCTTTGATATTCTCTCCAGAGCAGGGACCAGGTCTATGTCTATAACCATAACCATATATCTGTATTGCTTTGGACAGTGCTTGGTACCTAGTAAATATTTTTTTACTGTTTCATAAATGACTGAATTCAGTTGAAAAATCATTGTGTTCATGTTATCTGGTACAGCAAGCTGCACTGAGCAGTTCATGGTTTTAATCTGTAATATTTGTGTTGATATTGATTCTTAGAAAACTATTTGAGTACACAAAGGTATGTTGGAAACATTTATTTTTAGGCATATTTTTTACATTCTACTAAAGATGATTAGCATATTGAGGCTATATAGTGAGAAAGTATTCTTATCCCCATTCAAATCACAATGCCTCTGTGAAGACTCCATATGGTTAACAAATATTGATGGATGTTTTAACACCTATGAAGTTACTTAATATAACTTTAGAAATAAAAATTGATAATAAACACCGTATAGTGTGCTATCTTACTAAGTTTACCCATTTTTACATACTGGGCCATTAAAACTATAAAATTTTTGTAAGAAGACATATGATTGGATATTTTAAACAGTCATCAGGGTCGTTTCCCTGACTTCTAAGAAAAGAAAGTACAAGGAAGTAATGAATGCACACTAATTTATGTATTAAATTACTGCTATGAACATTTTCCATTAGATTTTTAATAAAACTGACCTTAATATTCCATGAATTTTGAGGGAGGAAATTGAAAGTCTTTAAATTTTTAATTTTGATTGTTCTGATAAATATTAAATTTGATATTTAATATCAAAACCCCAATAGCAGAGAACACAAAACAATCAGCTGTTATAAACGTTCTTTAGGAAGTGAGCCAAGAGCCAATATGCTGGCTGCTGAGTCTCTTAATGGCTGCTTTCATTTCTTGATTCCTCAGAGTGTAAATAATTGGATTAAGTAGAGGGGTGATTATAGAGTAAAACACAGAAAGAAACTTATCTACAGAGTAACTCTTGAACGGGAAAACATAGATGAAGATAGCAGGACCAAAGAAGAGAGTGACCACAGTGATGTGAGCAGACAGTGTGGACACTGCCTTAGAGGATGCACTGGAGGAGTGCTGCCAGATGGTGACCAGCATGACAATGTAGGATATGAGCAGGAGAATGAAGCAGATCAGGGACAGGAGTCCACTATTTGCAATCACCAAGAGCTCTAGGATATAGGTCTCAGTGCAGGCAAGCTTGATGACCAGGGGAAGGTCACAGAAAATGCTGTCCACAACATTGGGACCACAGAAGGGTAAACCTACAGTGAAAACCATCTGGCTTGTGGTATGTATGGACCCAATTGCCCATGAGAGCAGCAGAAACCCAATGAGCACCCTGCGATTCATAATGGTCTGATACTGCAAGGGCTTGCATATGGCAACATACCTGTCTATGGCCATAGCTATCAGAAGAGACATCTCTCCACCCCCAAAGAAGTGCATAAAAAACATCTGAGCCATGCAGCCCCACAAGGAGATGGTCTTGCGTTTTCTAAGGAGGTCTGCAATCATTTTGGGAGTTGCAGCAGAAGAAAGACATAAATCAAAAAATGATAAATTTGCCAGAAAGAAATACATGGGGGAGTGAAGATGCGTATCAACTATCACAGAGATCACAATGAGGAGGTTTCCTACTATGATGGCTACATAGACAAGGAAGAAGACTGCAAAAAAGAATATTTGAATTTCTCGAGAAGTGGAAAGTCCCAGCAAGATGAACTCAGACACACTTGATCTGTTGTTGGGGACATCCATTCATCCTTTTGTATGAGTTTATCAGAGGTTGCCTAGAAGAGGGAAAAACACACAGAATGTCATAGGGACTGACAAGTCCATAAACTTGATCTTTACTCACATACTGTCTCTTATCCAGGCAAACAACCCTGTTGCTACTATGACTACTTCTTTCGTATTTTACAGGAAATATTTCACTGGACCACATAGTATATAAACTGGAGGGAATGGAGACAACTAAATAAAATGGGTGTATTGGTTGGTAGGGGCAAGGTCAGTTGGACATTAGAGAAAACCTCTCCTTTCTTGTTCAGCTGCAGATCAGACTGTGTGTGAGCATTTAATTTATTAGAATGATATAAAGGAATTTTGGAAGGCAAAAGCAAGATAAATTTTATCTCTTGCAGGAAGTGCATTTACTGACATTTTTTGTGACATTCCAGTATGCAGTAAAAAGTTTGCCATATTAAATATTGCTGAAATCACATAAAGTGCATTATGCTTCTTGAAAAGCACTAATTATACATCATGAACATATTGTTCATGAACATATTGTTGTTAGAAGATTGAATGTGGAAACAGTTATATCATTAACTGAGATCAAACCCAATTACTGAGGAAAGATTAAGGTTTTTAGACTTGAATGACCCAGATTGACTCTCAAAACTACAGATGCTCATCTAAATATTGCCTAACTCTTCATTTCATATGATCAGACATAAAGTGTCCCATCTGTGCATTCTTATCCCGTTGTTGGAAAATTGGATCAAATAACCATTTTTATGTAATATTTTTTAATCTTTATTTTTGAGAGAGAGAGAGTGTGACCAGGGGAGGGGACACAGAATCCAAAGCTAGCTCTAGTCTCTGAGCTGTCAGAACAGAGCCCAATGCAGAGCTTGAACTCATAAGCCGTGAGATCATGACCTGAACCAAAGTCAGATGCTTAACGGACTGAGCCACCCAGGCAACCCTCTGATATTTGTTAAGTCATATGTTATAATATATCTGAGTGTATAGAAATACCTAAATCACTACTAGTAGGACTAGTGAAGTTTTCCTTTGTAGTCTTGTTCCTCTTTCCTCCATTAGTGAGGGATAAAGAGTATGGTGAAACATTTTCTTTGTAAACATGACCTAACAAAACTTAAAATGTGATATATTCTTTGAAGAGAGTACTGTCTTGGATTACTTAGCCTACTTGAACTTGTACTTCCTCACAATTATTTTCTTTAAAGTTCCTTTAACTTTTACCTTTGTCAAACATGGAAAAAAGTCATAGATATTATGTTGCTTGCTGACTGAAGTGGATTCAGCCAAGCTAAATGAACTTTCAAAAAATACACACAAGTAAAAAGAATAGGTCAGTGCTCAATCAATTTAAATTCACCTACTTAAGACCTTCCTTATTTGGCTGATTTTAGCTCTATTTTTCAAGTCTTATTCCAGGCATGTTGTTGATCTTGAGTCTTTTCCTTGCTTTTATGAGAGCCTAGACCCAGGGCTAATGCAGATTGTCAGAAAAGAAAATAGAATATATGTGATTTGGGGAGTATATTTCACCCTTTTAGTTACACAGTTAAAATTTTTAAGAATATAGTATATCTAGATAACCATAATAAACATTTAATCATATTCTCTAGTCTATGCATGGTTACTATCACTAACACACACAGTTCTTGTAAATGGCCCATAATCTTCCATTTTTGACACTATCATTCAGAATAGCATAAAAATTTCTTCTTTAACAAGGTAATAAAACAAAAATGGACATCTTAGTTCTCATTCACAGATGTGAATCTATATTTCTTATTTGTGCTTTGCACTCATCTGTAAGACAATGATCTTATCTAAACTATAGTCCTGGGACCTTCTGTATTTCTCTGAAGTATGAAATAAGTGCAGCTTTAGGTACACAAGGGTCTGGCAAAGACAAAGTTCTAGACAAGATGCTATTTCTAATTTTTTCTGGCTTATTAAGTGTTTAACTACTTGGTCATTTCCAGACTGTTACCATAGGAAAGTTGCATTTTCTCATATGCTTTTCTAGCAATTTCTAACAAGTATAATGATACCACCAATATTTTATGAGTGGTGACATTCTATTATTTTCAAAGTCATGAATCGAGCGTTTTATCCTTGCATTTTTAAAAACAACAAAGGAACTTTCTCTATATTTCTGCTATAACTGAAAGAATAAATTAATTCAACCTGATATGCGTAGCCAAAAAATTAGAACATACCTAGATTTCTCTTCTCTAAGAATAATTTATTTGGCCTGGATTGCTGGATCATAATCTTACTTTCCAGTAATTATTGGTATAGTATTTTCTGATTTTTGTATTTTTTTTCAATTGTAACAAGATCAGGTTGGTTCCAGTTTAATTTTCCCCTTTCAGTCCTCCCCTCAGTTATCATTTTTGGCATATGTATGTATCATTTATGGACACATTTAATGTTACTAATGAAAATAATGCGATCAGTGTGGCATATTGGTAGAGTAGCATGTCAGGATTATGTAACCTACCAGTATGCACTTGGACCTCAGAAGTAACATCAGTATGAAATGGATGCTTAATCTTCATCATTCACTGACTTTATTTTCTTCTCTGGACTTCAAAAGACAGCAGTATATATGTGTATCCCTTGGTAGGAGGCACAAAAGAGAGAACTCATTTGATTGTTTTAGATTCCTCAGAGACTGGCAGTAAAATAGTAATTGGGATTATTAAAAAAGACTTTTCACATTACAGAAATGAGATGCATTTTTTATCTATAAAATTGAAAATATTTTAAAGGCAACAATCCATGACTCAGGTGGTAGTGGAGAGATAGGAATAGAGTTGAATTATGAAAATTTTGCATGATGTTCATTCTTTTCCTGTAGTTTGCTTTCTCCAAAAAGCATTGATAAATGTGATATTTAGGAAAAATATAAATATTCTAGATTATTTAAATTCTACATTTTATTAAGGATGAGATTTTCACATTTAAACTTGAATCTCTCTGGACTTTTGAGAAATAAGGTGAAATGATTTTCCATCATTGCAATTAAATAATACTTCATTCCACTAAGAATTTGTTATGCTTTCTTTATAACCTTTTTAAATTTCCTGATAGATCAGACTCTTCTTCAGGTGCACCCATTTACTGTTTTGTTTCCCTGATAATTTTTGAGGAGGTACTATATATTTTATTACTCATTAGTTTATAGTATAATTAATGTATGGAAAGGCAAGTCTGATCTCATTGCTTTTTTAATTCAGAGTGATCTTGACTATTTTCATAACGTTTTATTCTAAATTAAATTGGTTTATTTTCTAAGTTTAAATAAGTTCCACTGATGTTTTGATTTCACAGTATTAAACAATATGAAAGGTAGAAAAAAGAAACAGAATTACAAAATTGAGTCTTTCTTCCAGAAGGATTATATGTCACTCTAAATATCTACCTACTTGTATGACACAACAAAAATTTCCCATGTTGGTCAACAACACATTTTTGGGGGGGGTAGTAACACGTGTTTTGTTAAATGTAAGTTTGCATATTTCCTACTTTGATGCCCTACTTAATATGGTCTTTTCCTTAAATATAATTGATTTCATTGCTATTGTTTCCATTTTTTTACATATTTACATGGTACATGGTTTCTTTTTTTTTAATATGAAATTTATTGTCAAATTGGATTCCATACAACACCCAGTGCTCATCCCAACAGGTGCCCTGCTCAATGCCCATCACGCACCCTCCCCTCCCTCCCACTTCCCATCAACCCTCAGTTTATTCTCAGTTTTTAAGAATCTCTTATGGTTTGGATCTCTCCCTCTCTAACTTTTTTTTCCCCTTCCCCTTCCCCATGGTCTTCTGTTAAGTTTCTCAGGATCCACATAAGAGTGGTACATGGCTTCTTGTGGAAAGTTCTTTTGTAATTTTTTCCCCAGTTCATTGTCTTCTTTGTTTTAGGTTACTGGTAAAAGGATCAACAAACATTAATAACATTTTTCTAATACATTTCTTGTGCCATATTCCATTAACTAGAATTTTAGAGTAACTTGTTAGTTTCTCAAACATGACACTTCCATCTTTCTTGAAAATGAAAGCTCATTTTCTTGGAATCAGGTGTCTGTGCACTTCCATGATGTTTCCAGCACTGGCCGCAAGGCTGCATCTCACTAACCTGCGCTAATCACAGTTCTTCATTTTCCTCACCAGTGCTCAGTTTAGTAATGTGTCCAGCCCATGTATGCAGTCTGGTGAGTAGATTTCTCCCATCCTTCATTAGTAACAGATGCCTGAATTCATTAAGTGACACTGTGCTACCTTCCTTACAAGTAGAAGTGGCAAAGATGTAAGTAAGTGGTAAGATGTAGGTAAACAGTATTATCACGCAGCTACTTGGTGAAAATTTATTGTAAGGGCTCACTCCTGAGAGAGTTATGCCCTTTGTCTCCCAACTTCACATTTTCTCAAGTCTAATTAGAAATGTGTTAGTTTTTATACTAACATTTAGTAATGTAAATAGTTATAGTTAAAACGCTGTCAGTTAGACAATATACATATATAAAACGGATGTTAAGTGACAAAGTGACAGAAGGATGTCAAGGACTCAAGTGACAAAATATCTGAGTTGTTAACAGTAAATGTTCAGGGAAACCAAAGATGATCATCAGCAGGAACCTACAACCAAAACTAAGCTGGAGGGGCAAGAGAAGACGCAGTCTTACCGCACGCAGCCCAAGAGTGTGATCATGTATTCATTTTCTTCTTCTTGCTTAACACATTTCCATAAAGATAGGGACTTCTTTCAACACAAATTTATTATTTTACAGTCATGTAGGTCCAAAATCCAACATTGGTCTTACTAGGATACAATCAAGTTGTTGGTAGGACAATATTCCCTACTGGAGGCTTTGAGGGAGAAACCATTCTCAGACTCATACTGGCTATGGGCCAAATTTAGTTCCACATTGTTGTACAATAACATCTCCATTTCTTTGCTGATTTTTAGTCAGGGGTTATTCTCACTTTCTAGACATTGCCTATATTCCTTGGTCATGTCTTCTTCCTCTTCAGAGCCAGAAACAGTGAATCAAAGCTTCCTGAAGTCTCATCCTTCCTGGCTTCTTTTTTCTTTGGATTCATGAAAAGTTCAATGCTTTTAAATATTCATGCATTACATTGAGGCCATCCAGACTATCCAGGATAATCTCCCCATCTCAAGGTTTATAACCAATCATATCTTTAAAGTTCTATTTGCCATATTAGTTAACATATTCACACGTGTCCATGATTAAGGTGTGGACTTCTTTAGGAGAGAGTTATTCTGTGTATAGCGTCTTGTGTACAAAGGTGAGAAATGTAGTGGCCAATTTCACCAGGCGAACTAGAGTCACAGAAGTGTTGCTGAGTTCCAGAGTGAGCCAAGGAACTACTGCAGACATTTGGGCTAAGGCAGCGTGTGTGTGTGTGTTTGTGTGTGTGTGTGTGTGTGTGTGTGTGTTCTTTATTCTCCTTTCCTCCCACTCTTTATTAATCTAACATTGATACCCATTTGTAACCATCTGGAGGTCAATTGACTTAGCGTGCTGGAAAAGCCTTCTTCATGGATTAGGGCTTGCAGTAATACAGAGCTAATTTGTAGAAATGGAAAGAATGGATTGGAAGGAAAATGGGTCTGTAATGGCACACATCCTTTTCTTATTCATTCTGTCTGGAATATTAATATGGCGTGTGGAATTTTTACAAATATTTTGTGACAAACTATTTTATTTTTTTCAATATATGAAGTTTATTGTCAAATTGGTTTCCATACAACACCCAGTGCTCATCCCAAAAGGGTGCCCTCCTCAATACCCATCAACCACCCTCCCCTCCCTCCCACCCCCCATCAACCCTCAGTTTGTTCTCCGTTTTTAAGAGTCTCTTATGCTTTGGCTCTCTCCCACTCTAACCTTTTTATTTTCCTTCCCCTCCCCCATGGGTTTCTGTTAAGTTTCTCAGGATCCACATAAGAGTGAAAACATATGGTATCTGTCTTTCTCTGTATGGCTTATTTCACTTAGCATCACACTCTCCAGTTCCATCCACGTTGCTACAAAGGGCCAGATTTCATTCTTTCTCATTGCCACGTAGTACTCCATTGTGTCTATAAACCACAATTTCTTTATCCATTCATCAGTTGATGGACATTTAGGCTCTTTCCATAATTTGGCTATTGTTGGGAGTGCTGCTATAAACATTGGGGTACAAGTGCCCCAATGCATCAGTACTCCTGTATCCCTTGGGTAAATTCCTAGCAGTGCTACTGCTGGGTCATAGAGTAGGTCTATTTTTAATTTTTTGAGGACCTCCATACTGTTTTCCGGAGTTGCTGCACCAATTTGCATTACCACCAACAGTGCAAGAGGGTTCCCGTTTCTCCACATCCTCGCCAGCATCTATAGTCTCCTGATTTGTTCATTTTGGCCACTCTGACTGGCGTGAGGTGATATCTGAGTGTGGTTTTGATTTGTATTTCCCTGATGAGGAGCGACATTGAGCATCTTTTCATGTGCCTGTTGGCCATCTGGATGTCTTCTTTAGAGAAGTGTCTATTCATATTTTCTACCCATTTCTTCACTGGGTTATTTGTTTTTCAGGTGTGGACTTTGGTGAGCTCTTTATAGATTTTGGATACTAGCCCTTTGTCTGATATGTCATTTGCAAATATCTTTTCCCATTCCATTGGTTGCCTTTTAGTTTTGTTGGTTGTTTCCTTTGCTGTGCAGAAGATTTTTATCTTCATAAGGTCTCAGTAGTTCATTTTTGCTTTTAATTCCCTTGTCTTTGGGGATGTGTCAAGTAAGAAATTGCTGCGGCTGAGGTCAGAGAGGTCTTTTCCTGCTTTCTCCTCTAGGGTTTTGATGGTTTCCTGTCTCACATTCAGGTCCTTTATCCATTTTGATTTTATTTTTGTGAATGGTGTGAGAAAGTGGTTTAGTTTCAATTTTCTGCATGTTGCTGTCCAGTTCTCCCAGCACCATTTGTTAAAGAGACTGTCTTTTTTCCATTGGATGTTCTTTCCTGCTTTGTCAAAGATGAGTTGGCCATATGTTTGTGGTCTAGTTCTGGGGTTTCTATTCTATTCCATTGGTCTATGTGTCTGGTTTTGTGCCAATACCATGCTGTCTTGATGATTACAGATTTGTAGTAGAGGCTAAAGTCTGGGATTGTGATGCCTCCTGCTTTGGTCTTCTTCTTCAAAATTACTTTGACTATTCGGGGCCTCTTGTGGTTCCATATAAATTTTAGGATTGCTTGTTCTAGCTTTGAGAAGAATGCTGGTGCAATTTTGATTGGGATTGCATTGAATGTGTAGATGGCTTTGGGTAGTATGGACATTTTGACAATATTTATTCTTCCAATCCATGAGCACAGAATATTTTTCCATTTCTTTATATCTTCTTCAATTTCCTTCATAAGCTTTCTATACTTTTCAGCATACAGATATTTTACATCTTTGGTTAGATTTATTCCTAGGTACTTTATGCTTCTTGGTGCAGTTGTGAATGGGATCGGTTTCTTTATTTGTGTTTCTGTTGCTTCATTATTAGTGTATAAGAATGCAACTGATTTCTGTACATTGATTTTGTATCCTACAACTTTGCTGAATTCATGTATCAGTTCTAGCAGACTTATGGTGGAGTCTATCTGATTTTCCATGTATAATATCATGTCATCTGCAAAAAGTGAAAGCTTCACTTCATCTTTGCCAATTTTGATGCCTTTGATTTCCTTTTGTTGTCTGATAGCTGATGCTAGAACTTCCAACACTATGTTAAACAACAGTGGTGAGAGTGGCCATCGCTGTAGTGTTCCTGATCTCAGGGAAAAAGGTCTCAGTTTTTCCCATTGAGGATGATGTTAGCTGTGGGCTTTTCATAAATGGCTTTTATGATCTTTAAGTATGTTCCTTCTATCCCGACTTTCTCGAGGGTTTTTATTAAGAAAGTTGCTGAATTTTGTCAAAGGCCTTTTCTGCATCGATTGACAGGATCATATTATTCTTATCTTTTCTTTTATTAATGTGTTGTATCACGTTGATTGATTTGCGAATGTTGAACCAGCCCTGCATCCAAGGAATGAATCCCACTTGATCATGGTGAATAATTCTTTTTATATGCTGTTGAATTCGATTTGCTAGTATCTTCTTGAGAATTTTTGCATCCATATTCATCAGGGATATTGGCCTGTAGTTCTCTTTTTTTACTGGGTCTCTGTCTGGTTTAGGAATCAAAGTAATACTGGCTTCATAGAATGAGTCTGGAAGTTTTCCTTCCCTTTCTATTTTTTGGAACAGCTTGAGAAGGATAGGTATTATCTCTGCTTTAAACGTCTGGTAGAACTCCCCTGGGAAGCCGTCTGGTCCTGGACTCTTATTTGTTGGGAGATTTTTGATGACTGATTCAATTTCTTCGCTGGTTATGGGTCTGTTCAAGCTTTCTATTTCCTCCTGATTGAGTTTTGGAAGCGTGTGGGTGTTTAGTAATTTGTCCATTTCTTCCAGGTTGTCCAGTTTGTTGGCATATAATTTTTCATAGTATTCCCTGATAATTGCTTGTATCTCTGAGGGATTGGTTGTAATAATTCCATTTTCATGATTTCATGATTTCATGATTTTATCTATATGGGTCATCTCCTTTTTCTTTTTGAGAAGCCTGGCTAGAGGTTTATCAATTTTGTTTATTTTTTCAAAAAACCAACTCTTGGTTTCATTGATCTGCTCTACAGTTTTTTTAGATTCTATATTGTTTATTTCTGCTCTGATCTTTATTGTTTCTCTTCTTCTGCTGGGTTTAGGCTGTCTTTGTTGTTCTGATTCTATTTCCTTTAGGTGTGCTGTTAGATTTTGTATTTGGGATTTTTCTTGTTTCTTGAGATAGGCCTGGATTGCAATGTATTTTCCTCTCAGGACTGCCTTCACTGCATCCCAAAGCTTTTGGATTGTTGTATTTTCATTTTCGTTTGTTTCCATATATTTTTTAATTTCTTCTCTAATTGCCTTGTTGGTCCATTCATTCTTTAGTAGAGTGTTCTTTAACCTCCATGTTTTTGGAGATTTTCTAGACTTTTTCCTGTGGTTGATTTCAAGCTTCATAGCATTGTGGTCTGAAAGTATGCATTGTATGATTTCAATTCTTGTATACTTATGAAGGGCTGTTTTGTGACCCAGTATGTGATCTATCTTGGAGAATGTTCCATGTGCACTCGAGAAGAAAGTATATTCTGTTGCTTTGGGATGCAGAGTTCTAAATATATCTGTCAAGTCCATCTGATCCAATGTATCATTCAGGCCCTTGTTTCTTTATTGACCCTGTGTCTAGATGATCTATCCAGTTCTGTAAGCGGAGTGTTAAAGTCCTCTGAAATTACCACATTCTTATCAATAAGGTTGCTTATGTTTATGAGTAATTGTTTTATATATTTGGGACTTCTGTATTCGGGGCATAGACATTTATAATTGTTAGCTCTTCCTAATGGATAGACTCTGTGATTATTATAAAATGCCCTTCTTCATCTCTTGTTACAGCCTTTAATTTAAAGTCTAATTTGTCTGATATAAGTATGGCTACTCCAGCTTTCTTTTGACTTCCAGTGGCATGAAAATTAGTTCTCCATCCCCTCACTCTCAATCTGAAGGTGTCCTCAGGTCTAAAATGAGTCTCTTGTAGACAGCAGATAGATGGGTCTTGTTTTTTTTATCCATTTTGATACCCTATGTCTTTTGGTTGACGCATTTAGTCCATTTACATTCAATGTTTATAGAAAGATATGGGTTTAGAGTCAATGTGGTGTCCTTAGGTTCATGCT
This sequence comes from Panthera uncia, assembly GCF_023721935.1. Taxonomy (NCBI): domain Eukaryota; kingdom Metazoa; phylum Chordata; class Mammalia; order Carnivora; family Felidae; genus Panthera; species Panthera uncia. Next base: position 75,245,252 of record NW_026057582.1, on the reverse strand, counting down.
TGTAGGGATGACTCTGGTACTTTGTCTCACAGGATTCCCCTTAGGATCTCTTGTAGGGCTGGTTTCGTGGTGACAAATTCCTTCAGTTTTTGTTTGTTTGGGAAGACCTTTATCTCTCCTTCTATTCTAAATGACAGACTTGCTGGATAAAGGATTTTTGGCTGCATATTTTTTCTGTTCATCACATTGAAGATACCCTGCCATTCCTTTTGGCCTGCCAAGTTTCAGTAGAGAGATCAGTCACGAGTCTTATAGGTCTCCCTTTATATGTTAGAGCACGTTTATCTCTAGCTGCTTTCAGAATTTTCTCTTTATCCTTGTATTTTGCCAGTTTCACTATGATATGTCGTGCAGAAGATCGATTCAAGTTACGTCTGAAGGGAGTTCTCTGTGCCTCTTGGATTTCAATGCCTTTTCCTTCCACAGATCAGGGAAGTTCTCAGCTATTATTTCTTCAAGTACCCCTTCAGCACCTTTCCCTCTCTCTTCCTCCTCTGGAATACCAATTATGCATAGATTATTTCTCTTTAGTGTATCACTTAGTTCTCTAATTTTCCCCTCATACTCCTGGATTTTTTTATCTCTCTTTCTCTCAGCTTCCTCTTTTTCCATAACTTTATCTTCTAGTTCACCTATTCTCTCCTCTGCCTCTTCAATCTGAGCTGTAGTTGTCTCCATTTTATTTTGCAACTCATTGATAGCATTTTTTAGCTCCTCCTGGCTGTTCCTTAGTCCCTTGATCTCTGTAGCAAGAGATTCTCTGCTGTCCTTTATACTGTTTTCAAGTCCAGCGATTAATTTTATGACTATTATTCTAAATTCCCTTTCTCTTGTATTGTTTAAATCATTTTTGATCATTTCATTAGCTGTTGTTATTTCCTGGACGTTTTTCTGAGGGGAATTCTTCCATTTCGTCATTTTGGATAGTCCCTGGAGTGGTGCGGGACTGCGGGGCACTTCCCCTGTGCTGTCTTGAATAACTTGCGTTGGTAGGCTGGCCACAGTCAGACCTGATGTCTGCCCCCAGCCCACCGCTGGGGCCACAGTCAGACTGGTTGTGCCTTCTCTTCCCCTCTCTTAGGGGCGGTATTCACTGTGGGGTGGCGTGGCCCTTCTGGCTACTTGCACACTGCCAGGCTTGTGGTGCTGGGGATCTGGCGTATTAGCAGGGGTGGATTGGCAAGGTGCACAGGGGCGGGAGGGGCAGGCTCAGCTAGCTTTTCCTTCAGAGATCGGCTTTGGGAAGGGCCCTGCAGCACTGGGAGGGAGTCAGACCCGCCGGAGGGATGGATCCTCAGAAGCACAGGGTTGGGTGTTTGCAAGGTGCAAGCAAGATCCCTGGCAGGAACTGGTTCCCTTTGGGATTTTGGCTGGGAGATGGGCGAGGGAGATGGTGCTGGCGAGCGCCTTTGTTCCCTGCCAGGCTGCGCTCTGTCGTCCGGGGCTCAACAACTCTCCCTCTTGTTGTCCTCCAGCCTTCCTGCTCTCTGAGCAGAGCTGTTAGCTTATAACCTTCCAGATGTCAAGTCCCTCTTGCTGTCGGAACACACTCCGTCCATCCCCTCTACTTTTGCAAGCCAGACTCGGGGGCTCTGCTTGGCTGGCGGGCCACCCCTCCACCCTGGCTCCCTCCCTCCAGTCCATGTAGTGCGCACCGCCTGGCCGCCCTTCCTACCCTCTTCCGTGGGCCTCTTGTCTGTGCTTGGCTCCGGAGACTCTGTTCTGCTAGTCTTCTGGCAGTTTTCTGGGTTATTTAGGCAGGTGCAGGTGGAATCTAAGTGATCAGCAGGATGCGCGATTAGCCCAGCATCCTCCTATGCCGCCATCTTCTCTCTCTCTTTTAAAAAATAAATAAATAAATAAAATGACAAACTATTTTTAAAAAGAGCATACATATAGGAAGTTTTGGAGTCTCTGGTGATATTGTGACCCTGCCATGCGAACATTGGACTAAAATGCTATGATTTCTTTTACCCTAGGGAAAAAAAGAACTTCTATTTAATTTAATTGAAACACTATAATCATGGTTGATTACTAGCAAGACCAACAGCTACAAATACAATTCTAGTCAAGGTCATGTGATAAACAGTTACCTAAAAGGAAGTTAAGTGAAATTTTCAATATTCCTATGATAGGGCATAAGAAAAATAACATTTCCTCTCCCCAGATTAAGTGAATGTAAAGGATCAAGTGTGAGGATAAAAACCTCATTCATTTAAGATGGCAGGTAATGCCACATTTATGAAGTTTTGGAGAGTTTATACAGGGCAAGGATGCTGAGGCATCACTTTAAAAGTTAAAGTATTGCATCTTGTACCATCACCATACACTAAGAAGAAAGCATAATTTCTGGTAGTCCTCTCCAAGTTGGCAGTATATTCTAACTTGTATATATTACTTATTTATTGATTGACATGAGGCTTCCAATTTTGTGAACTTAGTTCAGGAAAGACATCTTTGCAGATCTAGTACAGAGTAAATGCAGTCTTACTACTAAGGCCATATATCCAGGTACATCCAACAGTATTAAAGTTACCTAGCTGGAAAATAGACCTTTTATAAGTTATGCCATATCCTAACAGAATCACAATGTAGTTTCATAGGATTATGTAGCATGGCTCTGCCATGTGCAACAGAGAACTTTACATGAGTTGGAAATCAGCTCATAGCATTCTACTATGCCCTAGTAGATATGGACCACCTGATCATGGCACTTCAACTGACTATAGGGATGGAGCTGTCATGCTCTGTGTCATTTTATATTAAGACTGATTAGAGAGCATCACAATTTTTAGATTGTATCCTGCTATCTTGATATGGCATCTTCTAGAATGTAGTGTATGCTCTTACTTAATGGCATTATATGTATTCTTTCTCCCAGTAATAAGATTCTGCAGGCTTGGGAGCAAGGATATTCCTCATATAGCTTCAATCCCTGTAAAACACTTGTACAACTTATGCTTTATTTTCCCACAACTTCATGCTCTCTAGTTCTAGAAGAACTCCTTTCACCAATGACACAGTAAGATTTCCATTAACTTCAGGCTATTGCTGCTACTCATTCACTTTGCATTTTTCTTTCTAAGAGACATGAAAGCAAGGAAAGGTGTCACCATCTTGTAAAGGGTAATTTACTGTAATCATCAGAAGAGATAGTACTGCTACTATGCAGTGATTAAGAATGGTCATGGAAGATTTTTTTAAATCTGAATTGAAATATGGAATTGAACTATTGTACTTCTCAAGTGAAAAAAATGCATTGGAAGGTATTACAGAGATGACAGTGAAGAGGAAAAAAATTAGTGAACGTGAAGGCATAGCAATAACATTATACAAAATGAAACATGAAGAGGATAAAAATAGTTTTTATTATACAACTCTCTTTAAAAGGTAAATGACAGTACACAGTGAATGTAATAACAATATGTTGTTGAATGTATTATCTCAATAGGTAATAGTACTCATTAATATAAAACAGCACAAACAGGCAAATGGAAGTACAATGTTATAACTTTCTTATATGATACCTGGAAATATGTAATATTGAATTTAGACTGTGATACATTAAAATGTACAGTATGTATTATCACCCTAAAATAAACACTAAAAGCTTCAAGAAAAGAGATAGCTAAGAGGTCAAGATTATTACTATGAATAAATTGAACTCAATAATAAATATAAAGAAAGGAAATATAAATAACACTCAGTGTTCAACAAAATACATAAAGAAGACAAAACTGGAAAAAACAGATGAAACAAATATAAAATAAAAAGATGGTCAATTTTAACTGAACTGTGTCTATCTATTATCATGATATCTGTAAATGACCTAATAACCTATTTAAAGGCAGAGATTATTGTATTGGTTAAGATATATGTTACATACAAGAAACTGTATTAAAAATAAAGAGCCATACAATGAGAAAGAATGAAATATGGCCCTTTGTAGCAACATGGATGGAACTAGAGAGTGTGATGCTAAGTGAAGTAAGCCATACAGGGAAAGACAGATACCATATGTTTTCACTCTTAGGTGGATTCTGAGAAACTTAACAGAAACCCACAGGGGAGGGGAAGGAAAAAAAAAAGAGGTTAGAGTGGGAGAGAGCCAAAGCATAAGAGACTCTTAAAAACGGAGAACAAACTGAGGGTTGATGGGGGGTGGGAGGGGGGGAGGGTGGGTGATGGGTATAGAGGAGGGCACCTTTTGGGATGAGCACTGGGTGTTGTATGGAAACCAATTTGACAATAAATTTCATATATTGAAAAAAAATAAAATAAAAAAAAATAAAGAGCCATATAGATGAAGAGTAAAAGGATAGTAAAAGAAATACTATGTTACTATATTACTATTTAACCAGACTGTGTTGTCTCTATTTACTATTATATCTTAACAAATTACCCCAAACTTAATGACTTAAAATAGCAAAACTTTATTCTCATACAATTCTTTAAGTCAAAAGTCTGATCCAACTCTCACTGGGCTATACTTGGAGAGTTGGCAGAGTTCCATTCCTTTCCGGAGACTATAAGAGTATCTGTTTCCTTCCCTTTTTCAATTAAACCAAAATGAAGCAGAGAATGTGAAAAATATAAATAAACATAAAACATGTGACAAGAAAGAAAATTTTAATCCAGTCTATATTAATGATAATCCTATTATGTGTCTATCATTTTTTCATGACTATTGTCATGCATTTACACACACACACACACACACACACACACACATACAAACCCTAAAAGACATCATACCGTTTTTTTGTACAGTGTTCAGTACATATATATTTACATATATCAACATATTTGACAAGCTACCACATTTCTCTTTGTGATATTCAAATGTACCAGTTAATAAAATCTCTGTGCCTTTGTACTAGTCATCTTCTCTGTCTAGAATTTTCTGTCCCTGGGAAATTGCACAGGTATTTCTCTCAAGTCACCTGGATTATCAGCTAACCACCACCAACAAGACCTTGCTTAACAACCAAAAGCAAAGTAACTTCCATCTCCTGTCAAACTCTATCATGGCAGTATTTTCCACTTGCTTCAGAGCACTATCTCTCTTGGATATTATGGGGTTTTTTTTGGCCAATTTAATACTTTAATCTGTTTTTATCTATTTCAATATAACCCCAAGAGACCTAGAATCTTACCTGCCTTATTCACATACCTAGAATAGTGCCTGAAAATTGGAATTGCTTAATAAATTCAGTATTTCCTAAAATGACTGACTCACATAGTACACTAATGAATAAATGATTTAATTAATTCCAACTGAACTTTCTCCTTTGTTGCATGTCTCACTCTTCTATTCCATTCAGCAAACCATGTGACGACTCAGTAACCTCCTCATGGAAGCTTTTACTTCCTGGTTGCGAAGGGTATAAATCACAGGGTTCATCAAAGGAAAGATCACTGTGTGAAAGAGAGAAACCACTTTGTCGGCTGGGAAAGCTCTGAAGGGACGAGTGTAGATGAAGATGGCAGGTCCAAACATGAGAAACACAATGATAATGTGTGTGGTACATGTGGAAAGAGCCTTGTGTTTGCCTTCAGAGGTGTGTCCCTTCACACGATAGAGGATGACAGCATAAGAGGCCAGAAGCCCCAGGAAGCACAGCAGGGTAAGCAGGCCACTGTTGGAGACCATCAGGAGCTCCACCACAAAGGTGTCTGTGCAGGCCAGCTTGATGACCTGTGGCACATCACAGAAGAAGTTATCCAGCTGGTTTGGGCCACAGAAGGGCAAGTGGAGAATAAGGGCTACTTGCACAATGGAATGAGTAAAGCCCCCAAGCCACAGAGCCAACAACAAGGCATAGCAGATTCTAGGGTTCATAACAGTGGTATAGTGCAAAGGATGACAAATGGCCATGTAGCGGTCAAAGGCCATCACAACAAGAAGGAACATCTCCCCTGCCCCAAGAAAGTGCAAGAAAAAAAGCTGAGTGATGCAGCCCCTGTAAGAGATTATTTTCTTCTCAGAGAGGAAGTCCATCAGCATCCTGGGAGCCACAATGAAGGAGTAGGATGCATCCAGGAAAGCCAAGTTGCCCAGAAAGAAGTAGAGGGGGGCTGTGAGGCCAGGGTCTGATCTGATGGTGAGGATGATGAGTAGATTTCCAGGGAGGATGATGAGGTAGAAAACTAAGACTAGCACAAAGATCAGGAGTTGAGCCTGTTGAGACTGGGTGAGACCAAGGAGGATAAATTCTGTCACCACTGTGCTGTTCTCCCTCTCCATCTCTCCTCTGTCTGCAACATAACAAAGAACAAAATATCTGTTATAACTACCTTTTCATCTACTCCATAGCTCTTTTCAGATAAAAGCATTTACCACTTCTAACACTTGCCTAGCAGAAAAAAACACATGCCCATAATTGTCTTATGTCTTGAGTTGACCTTTCTACCCTTCATTTCTTGATTCCCCCCTAAGCCATTGTTCTTATAACCACTCTCATTCCCATTTAACCATGAGCTTCTATGTAATGTTCTCCTCTAGGATTCTGGGCTAGTTTGCTTGAGGTATAGTTGAAATTCCTCATTAAAAAACTTTAATCATGAAATTTGTCAGGCTTGTTGTTCTTTTGGTTAGTGGTGGTGCACTATCTCTAATGTTATAATAGTTGCTGGCTTTTGGTCACTTCTTATTCCCACAGACCAAAGTACTTTGGCAAATTCTTCTTTCATTTCTTTCCTGTAGACTCCCTAGTTCTATGCCTTCTTTTCTAAATGTGTTTCTTACTTGTCCTGCTTTGGTGTCCTTGTGCACCTTTATTCCAAAATGGTTTAGGGTCTCAAACAAGAATCCTACATTCTCCTAACTTAGAGGTTTTCCCCTAGTTACCCTCTTGGTTGGTCCCCATCCTGAATCTACTACATACCCTGTTCTTAAATCCTAATTAATACTAACCCAGTTTTATTTGCTCACCATGTATCCATAACCTCCTTTTCCCTCAGATCTCAGAATGGTAGGCAAATGACATCCTTCCCACAAATATTTTCATGTAAAACTTATCATAATATATAAAATATTTTCAATATCTCAACTAATAAATCAAAGCATGATAGAGTTGGAATTGTCCATATAGAACATAAAGTATGATGTACTCATTGGACAGATGAGAAAAATAAAGGAATTGTAGTTAAGATTTTAATTTTGCAGCAACTTCTTCATTCTCATTTGCAAGTAGAGTAGATAAAAATAAGAGGTATGTATTTCTTAGTTTAAACTGATTAGTACATTATTAATCAGAGTCTGTAAATTGGTATTACTTAATTGTAATATTGCTTGCATAAATATTTACCCTTTCAGGCTGTAATCTGGTCTAAATAAGAACTCTACTTAGATTTATATTTGTGGTTGTCTTCTAATTTGTATGTTACTGTAATAGTAGAAACATACTTTATAAATAAATACTCATATGTTTTGATATCTCTAGATGTTTGTTGGCACGAATGACTTAAAAACGGAAGATTGCTAATTGTAACAAAATATTATAATGTGACATATAACAATATTTCCCTTGATTTTTTAAATTTTTTTTAATGTTTATTTATTTTTGAGACAGAGAGAGACAGAGCGCGAGTGGTGGAGGGGCAGAGAGAGAGGGAGACACAGAATCTGAAACAGGCGCCAGGCTCTGAGCTGTCAGCATAGAGCCTGATGCAGGGCTCAAACCCACCAGCCGTGAGATCATGACCTGAGCCAAAGTCGGATGCTTAACCGACTGAGCCACCCAGGCGCCCCTCCCTTGTTTTTTAATTACATGCAATAGTTGTTTTTAAAAAATACTATGGATACAATGGAATATAGTTTGGCAATAAGAAGGAATGATGTATTGCGACGTGCAGAAACATGAATGAACTCAAAAACATTATGCTATGTGAAAGGAACCAGTCACAAAGGACAGCATATGTATAATTCAATTTATGAAAATCTCCAGACAAGGCAAATCGTTAGAGACAGGAAGTAGAAGAGTGGTTGCCTAGGACTACGATGCAATGGGGAGTAACTGCTAATATGAGTTTTCTTTTTGGGGTGGGGAAAATGCTCTAAAATTTATCACGATGATGATGATACTTTCATAACTCTGTAAATACATTTAAAACCATTGAATTATGCTCTTTAAATTTTATGGTATGTTGATTATATTTCAATAAATCATTTTTTAAGTGCCATTTGATGTGGTGGGAAAAACTGGAGAGAGAAAAATTCCCATTTGAAATTTGTCACGAATTTTTGATAGCATCCCCAAAAGAGAAGGTAGGAAGAGAGGGGAGGAAAAGGAGAAAGACGAAAGAAACCTTAAGAAGTCCATAAAGAAACTCACGGGACACTTAGGCAATATGCTGGTATTTTAGGGCACAATTATTAGGAAACATCAGAACCTGTGATGTTCTATGTGATCAGTAACATTTGTAACTAGCCGCTAAATATTATAGAAAAGGAATTTATAACATGTGTACACATATTTGTACATACAGATACATGTTCACATAGGTATCAACACACACATAGTGAATTTAAGAAAGCAAACAAATGAACAAAGGGGAAAAAAGAGGGAGAGAATGAGAGGCAGTCTGAGAAACAGACCCTTAACTATAGAGAACAAACTGATGGTTACCAGAAGGGGATGGGGTGGGTGGGTTAAGTAGGTGATGGGGATTAAGGAGTCCACTTAGTGTGATGAGCAGCTGGTAGTGTGTGTCAGTGTTGAATCACTATATTGTACACCTGAAACTAATATTACAGTGTATGTTAAGTAACTGGTATTTAAATAAAAACTTAAAAAAAAAGAGGAAAAAAATATCTTTGGTGTCCTTGAAATTAACTTAGAAGTTTCCTTCTGTCTTTTACCCATGTGGATGCCTATTGGTCTCCACCTTTATTTCTTACTCTGCCTATACAAACCTGCTCTTAGGAAAGTAAGTCCACAGCACCCTCTGTCTATTTAGGTTTTGGGCATCCCAGGTAATCACTTACAGTAATTTCATGCTTTGGGGGGGTTGACATTTCAAGATCCAGGGAGCACTCTGAGAGTTACAGTCTCCCACTCTTTTTCTGCTTTTATTTTTCCAGTATCCATCTCTACTCCCTGTTACTAAAAGATGGACTTGCATATCACTGCATGTCTTTAATCCACTTTCTTCTCCCATTCCCATTTATATACCTTCTATTCCCGTGATTCTCAAATTGTGCTCATGATAGACACTGAGGACAGACATGCATCCAACGGACATTACTCTGCATAAAATGGATTCCTGAAAGAAAAAAAAAAAAGCCCCAGGCAATGATTCTCACAGGCACAAGCTTTTGTTGTAGTCAGATAAAGCAAAGAAGTATTGTCAGTGTAGGCTAAGACACAGACCTGAATGTTTTCATCACCCCTATCCTTCCTTAATAAAAAAAAACACATCTGGCATTTTAGTGCATCTTTAGATGCACAGAGAGGGTGCTGGTACCTGTCCCTCTTACTCAGAGTGCAGACACACTGCCTCCACAGGTCACACTGAGCATGCCTGGACTCCTCCTGGAGCCAGGTGTTTGGGGACAGGTCACCTTCCTAGCATCTCCTTCATCTCTCCCCATGCATTTTCTCTTGCTCCTTTCTAAACGTTTCATATTTATCCATTCTCTTCCTACTAATTCTCTTTTATAGACCCACTTTCTCGAATATTCTTTTTACATTTGCCTTATTTTATTTTTCCTGTGGTTTCTCTCCACAGAGCCCTTGCTTTTCCTTCTTCATTACTCTTTCTTGTCCTTCCCTTTCTCTCATTTGCCCACATTCTTTTAGTCTTAATGTATTTTCACTTTGTTTCGTGCACACATTCTACATCATTACTTTCAATACCTGTCTTTCCATTAATTCTGAGACAATAGATTGCTCCAAGGTAGAGGGAGTATGGTAGGTGCTTCCTAAGTGTTCCATTCCAGTGGATTTTTCAACAGATTGAAAAGCTTAACTTGCTCTTCACTGCTAAGACTTTCTTCCTGAACATTAAACCTGCTGAAATTTACTTCATCTCAAACACTCATTAGTTACTTCATGTTGTCTCAAATATTTTGTCTAACTCATTATGATAAAAATAAAGTGATTTATCTTTGTGCTTTGAAGTAAATCCCCTTAAAACCACCCCTGCCAATATGAATCCATTTAATGAAAGTTTGAAAATGACATTGTGTTTTCTGATACTATATTCATAACATTTTCAAATTATTAAAATACACTCTTATCCATTTCTATGAGTTTTGAAAACTGTGAATCAAACCGAAGAACATAAAAAATATTTAATCAATACTAAAGTTGAGGATTATATAAAACTTTATTCAATTGCACAAGTCTTCACCCAGACAATTGCTTATCAGATCAATGGGATGGCTACATTGGATGATGGAAACCTCTATTGTCCTTTAATATTTTCATGTTTTAGATAGTGTCATGAATGTTACAGATAGAACCCTGCTTTGGGAATTATTCTATCTTATTTAAGTTACTATAACTACAATTTGGTAGCTGTAAATCTTATGCAAATCATTTAGTCTTTTAAAATCTGAATTTTTTTTAATCTATAAAGGAGAAATAATATATCCACTCTTTCTACTGTGCAAGGTTGATATGAAGATCAAATGAGTTGATTAGTAGGCATATCACATCTACACAAACTGAACTGAGAAAGCACTCAGTGGGTAAACAAATTCTAGTAAAAAATGGTAAGTGGACCCTGTGTTAGTAGATTTTTGTGTCAGTGTGCTAGAGTTAATCCCAGAGAGGGTGACTGCTTAAATATGAGTCATTTCAAGGTAAACACTTATGTTGTTTCAAGGAAGGGTGCAAAGTTTTCTTACCTAATTCAGCTAGGATTGTGAATCAAGTCTTTCTTGTTTTAAGATCCCTAACTCTGAGCCATATGTAGTGTATCCTGGGACCATATGCAGGGAAAGAAATGCATGCCAACTGAGTGTGGGAACCAAGAGGTTTGCAAACTTGTGAAGTCGTGATGTTTGTCTGTGGACTCAGCCTATACCTTCTGACTTTACAATTCCTGACTTTCATTCTCCCCGTATCTCTGATTTACCATGGGGAAAACCTATTCATTTGTGTGATACCCAAATGGAAGTCCAGATGATTAATCTTCCTAAGATATTGGCATTTTCACTTCTTTATAATAATGTAATTAAAGATTTTAGCCCCCTTAATATACTACTATTCATGAGGAGGACAGACAGGAGGTATATTTGAGGGACAAGGTAGAAAATCCTATATGTCTGAATTTAGATCTTACCCTTTTTCTGTTTCTGCAGGATTATTAAAGCTTTTCTTGTGCATTTTAAGGCAGTAGGTGATGATTTTCTTATTCTATTCTTCCTTTCTGTTTCCTTTACATATGAAGAATGACCAAAAATTTCACCTCCCTAAGGCTCCAGTGCTACTCTTAGACAAGGGGCCATCCTCTTCCTTCTGATGAAAAGGAGATTACCTGATCACTTCTGAATTTTTCCTTTATATCCTCACGGTGGGACATCATAAATTCTGGAATCTGCTCTCTAATTTGTGATGCAGTAGGGAATATGCTTTGGAGTTTTTCAGCTACCTTAAGCATGCAGAGTGATTCCAGTGGGAATTATTAGAATGTCAAGTAGAAATAGAGAACATTTTAAGGATTAAAAATATTCAACAAGTGTGGCAGCTAAGTAAGGCCCGACTGGATCACGTCATCATTTTAAATTGGATGTTTTAACAGTGACAGTGTTAATGGACTGCCACACATGTTTATAAAGCATAATGAAAGTAGTGAGCCTGGGAAGGTTATTCTAGATCCTTCTATTTAATTCATGTAAGTGATGAGAAGGCATTGGTGTTTAAAGTGGTTAGTAGTGAGACTAATGTTAAGTATGTTAGTATGTTCATATTTTGGGCACAAAACAGAGATAAAAGATTTTTCAGAAATAATTCTCCTTAAATAAGAGAACTTCCTGATGTCTTATACACTAGTTCTTTTGATCTTAATATTTATAGTTACTCACTTTTTTTGAATATGTAGTTCCTATGTTCTGCCATAGCAAAATGAAGGTCTTTCTGCTTTTCAATTAAAGAATATTACATGAAAGAAAAAGTATTTAATCATAATAAATCCATTTAATATTGTTTCCTTGTTATACATTAAAAGGGAAGATAGGATAAATCTGAGTGATATTAATACTAAGGTAACAGGGGCACCTGGGTGTCTCAGTCAGTTGAGCGTCTGCTTCAACTCAGGTCATGGTCTCACAGTTTGTGAGTTCAGGCCCTGCGTTGGGCTCTGTGCTGACAGCTCAGAGCCTGGAGCCTGCTTCAGATTCTGTGTCTCCCTCTCTCTCTGCCCCCTTTTCTGCTTGTGCTCTGTCTCTCTCTGTCTCAAAAATAAATAAAAATTTTAAAAAATTAAATTAAGGTAACAAACTTAAATTCTACAAAAGAAATAAAATATACAAATACACTTTCATTCAAATTTATGTCCGGTTCAGTCAGAGGTAGAGTGGGACATCATGAAAATGATGGGATGGAGATAATATTGTTGACCATTTTTTTTCTATTAAATTTGTGCTGCAAATAAATAACTTTGAATGTATGTCATTTTGCTTCTTGAAAGGATAAATTTCCAGAAAGACAGATAGCTAGAAATATAACATCAATGGAAGAGAGAGAACAGAAGGAAAAACATGACAGGACACAAATGGAAAAAATAGGAGAAAAGATAATGGGACAGAGAAACCATGATCACAGAGATACCTGTACCACAAAGCCACATGTACAAATACAGAAAAAGGTTGGGGGGAGAGGGAGGGAAGAAAGGGAGCAGAGGATCAGAGGAGAGAGGAGAGATCTTTGGAAATACAAAGGCTTTTTTGTTTGTTTTTTAATTACAAAACACCCAGGATAATATAGAGAACTTAACTAGTCTACAGTGGGCCTCTCATCTCAGGTGAGAAAGCATTTTAATCTCAGACAATTTTGTAATATTAAAAAGAAAGGGGTGCCTGGGTGGCTCAGTCAGTTAAGCGTCCGACTTCGGCTTAGGTCATGATCTTGCAGTCCGTGAGTTCGAGCCCCGTGTCGGGCTCTGTGCTGACCGCTCAGATCCTGGAGCCTGTTTCAGATTCTGTGTCTCCCTCTTTCTCTGACCCTCCCCCATTCATGCTCTGTCTCTCTCTGTCTCAAAAATAAATAAACGTTAAAAAAAAGAAAAGAAAGATGTATGTGTGTGTGTGTGTCTGTGTATGTGTCTGTGTGTGTGTTTGTCTGTGTCCATGTGTGTTTTAAGAGGTGTATCTTAGGATGACCTGAACTAGTTTACTACACAAGGCATCCAGTAGTGATGAAAATATGAGACTGGAATTCAGAGGACAAGATTGTAGTCCTGGCTCCACCCACGATGGTTGTTTCTTTGGGAAACTGTTGCAGATTCCTCAGATATTTCCCAATCAGAAACCGTGGAAAGGAATTTCTTTCTTTTACAAAATGTTGTAAGTATCTATCATTTGGAAGGCTTAGTGTATGGATGGGTCAGCAATTCAGCACTAGTTATGCTACATGAAGTCCTTGCTCTCAGGGAGTTTATATTCCAGTGGAGGGAGCCAGTCAAAGAGCAAAGAGGATAGGTTTAAAACTGTCAAAAATGAAGAATATAACAGTGATATGTTGGAGAACAAGTGGGGACAAGTAGGGTGTTCTTTTAGGTTGGGTATTAGAAAAGCCCTTTTTGAGGGGGTGACATTTAAGCTGAATAACTAGATAAATCTAGCTATGGGAGGTCTGAGAGAGGGCAGAACAGGCAATGGGAAGAGCAAGAACAAAGACCATGGAGGTGAAAGAGCTGGTGCATGGAGGAACAGAGAAGAACCCACGTGGTGATTAAGTCATGGGCAGATGGAGGAAAAGTATGAGGCCATGTCAGAGAGGTAGGCAGCAGTTGCACAGGATACGGCATGTAGTCATTCTTCTACCTGTGTACTCACAATTACAGTAGGGCTTTTGTAATCTGAAGGCCACTCTGGCTACTGTGGGGAGGAGGGATTTGAAGGAGGCAAGTGTAAAAGCAAGAACAGTTTGAAGATTTTGCCGTACTATGCACAGGAGAATTTGGGGACTTAGCCTGCTGGAGAATGGAGGAAGGAAGTGGGTAGCAGAAAGAATAAAGAGAACTCAACATGTATTTTTATGGTACAGTCATTTGGAGTTGGTGATAGACATGATGTCTGAAAAGAGGAATCAGGATAACTCAAGAATTTGGAGGGATTAACTATGAATAATGGCATTGCAATTTAAAAACTTGGAAATGACTCAGACAAGATGAGTTTGTAATAGGAAAAACAGGAAATATGTATGCGTAGTTACACTTTTTAAGGTAAAAAAAGATAAGTTAGGTGAGAAATCTTCCCATTGCAGTCTGTCATCCATACTCATCCTACCAGAAAGGAAACAATCAATTTCTTGTGTAAATTTTCAAAATTGTTACTGTGTAAATAATATTATATGTACATTTCCCCCTCTTTTAAACATATATTTGAAATATATCACACAATATCTTGTACTTTATTTTTCCCTTACAGGTTCTATTGGGAAAATTTTCGTGTAATGCTTAAAGTATTTCCTAACTCTTTATATGGCTGCTTATTATTTAGTTTGTTTTTTCTCCTAATGGGGAAAATATAAGCTATTTACATTTTTTTGGGCTATCCCAGTGTGTTCTGCAATAATTAAACCTAAATGTGTCACTTTTTGAATGCATGAAAGACAAGTCCTCAGAAATATAAGTAGAGGGTCAATATTAGTGTGTGAATGCATGTACTTGTTATTGTTTTCTGAAGTTTACTGAGTTGTAAGTTATGTACAATAAAATGAGCAAATCTTCAGTATACAGCTAGGGGAATTTTTGAGCATGTATATACCTTCTGACCATGACAAAGAACAAAATATGGAGTATTTCCAACATATCAGAAAGTTCCCTTGAAATTCTTTCTGGCCAATTACATCCCTGGAAATAACCACTATTCTTAAATTTATCAACATGGGTTAGTTTTGTATTTTTTTGAAAATAATATAAATGGGACCACAGAATATGTATTGTTTTGTGTCTGGCATTTTAAATTTATATATTTTTTGATATAGATCCATGTTTCTTTTTTTTTTTAAATGTTTATTTATTTTTGAGACAGAGAGAGACACAGCATGAGCAGGGAAGGGGCAGAGAGAGAGGGAGACCCAGAATGTGAAGCAGGCTTCAGGCTCTGAGCTGTCAGCACAGAGCACGACACAGGGCTGGAACTCACGAACTGTGAGATCATGACCTGAGCCGAAGTCGGATGCTTAACCGACTGAGCCACCCAGGCGCCCCAAGATCAATGTTTCTTACTGATAAATATTCCACTTTCTAAATATATAGCAAGTGAAGAGGCTTTTTGCTTGAATTTAGAGGGAAACATAAATAAAGGCAACCAGAGCATTCTTGTATTAAATCTTTCCATGGACATTTGCTTTCATTTCTCTTGTGCACACACTTACGAGTTGGGTTGCTGAAACATAGGGTCAGGATATTTTTCATGCGTGAGAAATGTCCCTGCTTTTCCATAGTGGCTATGACATTTTACACCCCTGCTGTCAATATAGGAGAGAAACAATTGTTTTGTATCTTCACAAGAATTTGTATTTTTAGTCTAAATTTAGCAGTTCATTCAAGTTAGTGTGTAGTGGCATCTCATTGTAGTTTTGATTTACACATCCTGTTGAGGAATGGTAGTGAGCAACTTTTCAAATTTTTGCTATTTGGATATCATTTTCTGTGTATTGTTCTTTCAAGCCTTTTGCCAAGACTCTGTATTTTCCACTCTGTCCTTTTTAGTCCAATTTAGCTATTGTGTTGCCAGAATAATTCTCTAAAAATTTTTTGTGTGTATACTTCATGCTTCAAAAGCCACATCCATAATTCTGTCTGAGACATATTTGTCTACTTTAAGTGTACTTGGCTAATGTGGACAAAACCCGTAGGATTCTTGATCTTATTTTCCAGCCATGATTCTGCTAGGCACTGTGTCTAGTGTTTCTGAAGACTTAACAAAGGGGCTTGGAGCCTCATCATTGATTTATTCTTTATTCTGAAGCTTTTTCTTACATGAAGTTTTTATTTGTTTGTTTCTGCTATTTGGAGAGACTGTCATGGGTTGTCTACATTTCGTCTAAAATATTTTGAAAACTGATCCTAAGTATATCTTCTTAGGGTCTCTCTGTATTCCTGTACTTTATCCCACACAGTTCAAAATAATCATCTGGTTCTGTTAATATTCTGCCTAGAATACTCTTGAGCTGTATCTTTAAGGAAATTTGTACATTTTCCATTTTTATTCTGAAGACAGTGCATCTTGATTTAGAAAAATAAACTTTCTATTTTTACAAGATATAATAGCAAACAGTCTATCTTTTATATTCAGGTTAGCAAAGAAGGAATGACTAGGTAACAATAAAGTTTTTAACATTTTAGATAAATCATAGAGCTCTTTTGATTTCTTTTCCTCTTCTTTTTTTTTCCATTGAGAGAGAGCATGAACAGTAAAGAGAGGCAGAGGGAGAAAGAGAGAATCTTAAGCTTGATCTCATGACCCCGGGATCATGATCTGAGCCAAAACTGAATCAGACTCTCAACAGACTAAGCCACCCAAGCGCCCCATAGAGTTCTTGATAGTGTAACACAGTATGGCTTAAACTTTTTAAAATTTAATTATAAATTGCTGATATTGAAATCAGGAGACATCAGTATCTAGGAAAAAAGAGAGACGGCTAGAGGAAGAGAGGAAATCAAAAAAGATTTAAAAAGGTGACAACAAAGGAGACAGGTGAGTTGGTTGGTAAGTTTGGTGTTTCACTGGCAGGTTTTGTGGCAGAGATGGAGGCAACAGAGGAAATCCCAGGAATGGCTGTGAGGTTGTTCTCTGATACCTATTTCCCCTAGGCTATGCTGCCTTAACAGAGCTTCTACTAAGCCCATGTCCTCCATGATTCAGGCTTGCTCACTGCTTTCTAGCATTCAAAAGTTTTCTTCTGTTTTGTCTATTTTAGTTCCTGAATCCATATGTTATTTTGAAGGTAGTGATACTTCATTATTCTACAGTTATGTTTGTTCTTGTTTAATCCTGTTGAAAAATTTTAAGAAAGTATCCCTCTGTAATAGCAGTGTACTGGTTTTGAAGATCGTATCAGGCAGTGGTCTCTTTCTGGTAACTCTCGTCATATGAAATATAGGGTGACAAAATAAGCTGAAGTTGAGCTTGCTTAGATCTGGAGATTTGATGTTAAGGTAACAGGACAAAAATAGATACCATCATTTTATTATTTATGTGTATATGTTTTTTTCTTCTTTCTCTCTCTCTTTTCTTTTTCTTTTCTTATTAGATGGATGTTTGATCTTATGGAGAAGTCAGTTGTTTTATCATTTCTAGGCAAAGAAGAGTCAATTCAAAATTCAGAAATTATAACTCAAAATCAGCCTTCCAAATTCTTAAAACAAAAGCTGTATTACTATTGAGGAAAGAAATAGGTCATAATAGTAGATGATTCAGTATAAAGGAAAGAACCCTTTGCCTTCCACATTGCACTTTGACAGGCTAAATTCTCAATTAAGAATTAGAATACTTTTAGATGAATAGAACCTCTAGAATTCTTCTTGTTTGTCATTCATTTTTATTTATAATGAAACTGTGACAAATTTATTTCCCTGAACGGCTTGACACATTACTTTTTAAAATAAGAAGACTAAAGCTCGGTTGAGTTGTATGAAATGACCTATGACTTTGATGACTGTGTTCCTCTGTTTGAACTGAGAAGATGATGTGTATGCTTACAGAAACATGTAGACTAAATGTCAAATGTTCTAAACTACATTTTAATTTGTAAAACATGGTCATCCATTCAGGTGTTAGTGCCAGGGAAAAAGAGATTAGGTGTTAAATACTTCACTATAAATCAGATTATTTTGCTGAAAGGGACATATAAATTGGAAGACACTATTAATTATAGTGCACTGCTAGTTTACTTTTACACATGAGGTAAAATTAGGAAAAAAGAAGTCCACGAAATTCAGAAGACAAACAAATTTAAAATTTAAAAACAATCAAATAGCAAGATATCTGTTAAGCCCAGCCAACCTAGAACTCCTTCCCCCAGGTGACCTTTTACCTTGGAGAATATAATTAGACATTGGTTGTAAGAACTTACAACTGGCTGGAGACTCCACAAGGGAGGAAAAAGAAAAGGTTTCTGGTAAGAAAAAAAGCAAGATACTGCTCTATGATAATTAATATTATTTCCACAATTTGCCAAAGCATTTTCTTTTATTACCAGTACTGGTGATAGTGATGAGGTTTTTTGGGGTTATGGTGGAGCTTACGGGGTCCAGAGCCAATGGCCAAGAAAGAATTCTTGAAGACATTGTTGGTGCAAGAAGGTGATTTTATTAAAGCATGGGAACAGGACCCTTGGGCAGGAAGAGATGCCTTGGGGCCATGAGGAGAGACTGGTTATATACTATAGAGTTGGGGGAGGTAAAGTCCAGGGGAAGTTTCCAAAGGGATTTTCATATGCTAAAGAAGACTCACAGGATACTGGAGGCCTCACTATTGTCAAGTTAAAGTTGTTTTCCCTCTAGCAAAGCATTAGCATTGAGACTGGTGGGAGCCTTGGGGCAGGTGCTCAGGTCATGATCTCCTGGTCTGTGAGTTCAAGCTCCTTGTCCAGCTCTGTGCTGACAGCTCAGAGCCTGGAGCTTGTTTCAGAATCTGTGTCTCCCTCCCTCTCTTTCTGACCCCCCACCCCTTCCCTGTTCATGCTCTGTCTTTCTCTGTCTCAAAAATAAATAAACGTTAAAAAAAAAAAAAAAAAAAGACTGGCCGGAGCCTCAAGTATTTGTCAATGGGCTGCAGGTTATAAGGAAATTTAGTTTTACCTGCCATTTCCTTCTGCCTTTGTTTCCCACATCAATAGGGCACCATCCAAAATCCTACTTTAAACCACTTTATTTGTTTTTGTTATTTATTTTTTTAGTAACCAGTTCCTGTTTTTAATTCCCTTTATGTATGAGAAATATCTTGCAGGTGTTAAGATGAAATGATCTTAAATTATAGATTGAATTTTTTTCCTGTGTGTGCATCTATGAAGCTATTTAACTTATCAAATTAGAAAACATTTATCACACAAAAATTTCCCTTGGGCCCCTTTGTAGTAAATATTCACTGTTAGAGCTAAGGACTTCTCATTTCTGACACTAAATATCATTTTTATCTATTTTTAAGTTTCACTTAAATAAAATCTTACAATATGTACTCTTTTGTTTTGAGTGTCTTCTGACTAACATAATGTTTTAGAGATATATCTATGTTGTTGCATGTAGTAGCTTAAAAAATGTTTTAAAATTTATTACTGACTAGTATTCCACCATGAATGCACCTTAATCCCATCTGGTATCTACTTCTTAGATGACTTAAACTAACATAATTAGTATTGGGAGTGGTCTGAGAGCACAGGTGATATATGGGTATTGTGGTTGGTTCACTCACTGCCTGATGTGCAAATAGGACTCCATTACAATTGGTGTTTGGGACTAGACAAGTACTGGCATTATATAAATGTCCGATTGCTCAAGACTTCAGTGGTGGTGGGGTGTCTGGCTGGCTTGTCAATGGAGCAAATGACTCTTGATCTCAGGGTTATGAGTTCAAGCCCCACATTGAACTTGGAGCCTACTTAAAAAAACAACAACCACAACAAAACAAACAAACGAACACCTAAAGATTTCAGTGGTGGTGACCTGGGGAAACATCTTGTGGAAAATGAATGCTATTATAGGTGAATGATTCAGGCATTTAGTCATTTGTAAAATAAGGGGAGAAAAATTCCTACAAATAGAGGAGTTGTTTGCTTATTTTAAGTTGTGTTGATGCCTTGGAATAATATACTGAAGACCAGAACAAGCAGTTATAGGTTAAGTGTAGGGATCTAAATAACTCTTTTGTAGTTGACAAAGAAGTCCTTATCTCCTGTAGTGGGAATATCTTAGACAAGGAGTAGTCTGAAGATCTAACAGACTTACACAGTTCCAACAAAATATAAACACTCAAGCAAGGCATGTGTGTTACAGTAAGGTCAAGGCACTAGAAGGGAAAATCTAGGACCCTGAAATCTGGCATGAGTACCTCTGGATAAATGCCCCTGAAGACTTTGGCTCTGCAGTCTCCTTCATTTTTGTAATAGCAAGAACTTCCTCCTGCTCAAGGAAGTTCCAGAGCCTTTTCTCCTGTAAGGCAGCAGGTGACCCTGTAGGCATGGCCTAAGTTCCTCTCCAGGGAGATAACTACAGTTCCAGCCTGATTCGGGATACATTGGGCCTGATAAGAGGGGAAAGAAACCTACACAAAAGCAAGTTCAAGAATGAGCTTTCATGTATAAGCAAGAGCTATGTGACTTTTAAATGGGAGTATTGAAGTTACACACTGTTCTCTTGACCTTGGTGAGCATCATTATGGGAGTTGTTTTAATTCTCTGTCAGGTAACTCATATACCTCCATTTTATTAAGGTCAATTCCTGAGGATTTATCTTGTTCCTTTTTTTTGGAACATTGTGTCTGGTTCTCCACTTTCCTCAATTCTCTGTGTTGGTGTCTGCACACTGGACAACGTAGGCACTTCTCTCAGTCTTCACAGATCGGTTTTATGCAGGAAGAGATCCCCACCAATAAGCCTGGCCAGAGATTCTGGGGGGCTCTCCAATGTTTTCTCTCCCCAGGAAGAAGCAGCCTGCTTCTTGGCAGTGATTTTTGTTTTCTCACTCTGTGCAGAGCTTAAGGGAGCATGTAGGGGAAGCTCTGGCATCTATCAGCCCAAGCTGCATCTCTATTCTCCCCCAGCTGGTTAGACTATGCTAGAACCATCAGAGCTCCAGGATTGGTGAGAGAGATGCTAGTTGTGAAGCCCCATAGAAGTTAGGGTGCTGGATGCATGGATCAACTCCTGTACTCTCCTGGGAGAAGCTGAGAGCTGGGATTTTTTAATGTACTCACTTTGTGTTGAATGGGAAGGAAAATCAATGGCATCTACTAGCCCGAGCTACTGCCTCTGTTCTCCCACAGGCAGCTAGACTCTGCCAGACCTGTCAGAGCTCCAAGACTGGCAAAACAGAATCTAGTCCTCAGGGAGACCTCTCTGAAAAGCTGGGGCACTGAACGTGTGAATCAACTCCTTCCCTCCCCTTGGTGAAGCTTGGGGCTAGTGTATCTTCTCTTGATCATATGATACTGTGACAGGGAGGGACTCT
The DNA here is from genome assembly GCF_023721935.1 of Panthera uncia. Classification (NCBI taxonomy): domain Eukaryota; kingdom Metazoa; phylum Chordata; class Mammalia; order Carnivora; family Felidae; genus Panthera; species Panthera uncia. Next base: position 75,223,907 of record NW_026057582.1, on the reverse strand, counting down.
GGTGAGAGGGTGTCCTGAAACTCCTTAATTGCTTCAGTGAGCCAAGTTTTGCATTCTCCTGGGGGGTGCAGGAGACTTTCAATTAGTTTTAGATTTTTCTCAAAAGGAATTTTTCCATAAATTGATGAACTGTTGTGTTTGTGGGTGTATGGAGGCATTTGCTACTCTGCCATGTTGCTGATATGGCTCTTAGCATTCAAGTATTAATTCATGCTGCCATCTGGTTTAATCTTAAAAACATTAGGCTAAAGGAGAGAAACTAGTTGCAAAAGACCACATCCTTGCTCCCCTCTCCCCACACCTAGGTAACCATCAATCTACTTTGTGCCTCTAAAGATTTGCTTGTTGTGGACACTTTATACAAATGGATTCATGCAATATGTGGTTTTCTGTGTCTCTTCTTTTGTATTGTCAAATTTTTCAAGATTCATGCATGTTATACCATGTATCAGTACTTGATTCCTTTTTATTGTCAGATAATATTCCATTGTGTAGGTGTACTGTTGGGAAAATAAGTAAAGTTCTGCACCATAAGATGGCCAACGGGACTAAAACAAGCTCTAGTTTCTAGCTTAGAGAACCCTCTTCCGGGTTCTTCTTCCTGCCCTGTTGCCATGTATGCCAAATTACTACTAATGTGGAATGCAGAAGTAACAGACTATAAATTGCCTCCCATGCTTGTGCTCACGGCTCAGATCTTTGGAGAAATGGTCTCCTCTGAGTCTGCCAGTGTTAAATAAATCTCCAATCCACCAAGATCTCTGAGTGCTGCTTGGTTTTTCCACCAGCGTTCCAGCCTGGTTCCATAACAATACCACCTTTGGTTTATCTATCAGTTAATGAACATTTAGGTTCTTAAAATTTTGTTACTATTATGAATAAAGCTTCTGTAACCATTCATGTTCAGTGTTTTGTTTTTTAAAGTTTATTTATTTTGAGAGAGAGAAAAACACAGCACTCGAGCCAGGGAGGATCAGAGAGAGGAGGAGAGAGAGATGCCCAAGCAGGCTCCTCACCAGCAGTGCAGAGCCCAACACAGAGCTTGAACTCACTAAGCATGACCTGAGCCAAAACCAAAAGTCAGGCGCTTAACTGACTGAGCTGCCCAGGCGCCCCAATATTCAATCTTTTGTGTGGGTGTGTGTTTTCATTTATTTTGCTTTTACATATTCAGAGTGAAATTGCTAGATCACATGGTAGCTCTATGTTAAACATTCTGAGGAATTGCTAAAATTCTTTCCAAAATGGTTGCACCATTTTACATTCCATCAGCAATGTATGAAGGTTCCAACTGCTCTATGTTCTCAACTGTCTTTTTGATTATAGCCATCTTGGTATGAAATGGTTTCTTACTGTGATTTTCATTTGTATAGCTCTAATGACAAATGATGTTGAGCATCTTTTCATGTGCTTATTGCCCATTCATATATCTTCTTTGGGGACCTTTTTCCTTAGATCTTTTGCCCATTTTTAACTGAGTTATTTGCCTTTCAATTCAAGAATTGTAAGAGTTCTTTATGTATTCTGAACCCATGTTCTTTATCAGATCCATGATTTCTAAATATTTTTTTCTCCCATTTCATGATTGTTTTTCACTTTCTCCTGACTGTCATGTTTGCTGGGATGTTTTTGTTTCTTTGTTTTGTGATTTTTGATTGTGAATTTTTATTTGTAAAACCTTTCTTTGGTAGTTTAGTGTAGACTATTTTCAAGGAGCATTTTGCTTTTCAGTGAATATTTGTGTTTACCTTTGCAAATGCCTGAGCCTACATTCTTAAGTAGTAGGTTAAAATAAAACTGTGACTTTGATGTATGGGAACATACAAAGACTATGATAGCAAACCCAGCTTTTGTGAACGGCACATTATTGTCACTACATCCAGATTCAAGTTTGGGTGACATTTTTTTTATTGCTGTCGGCTTCCAGTAGGCAGGTTTTCTTCTAATAATCTCTTTTATTTTATTTTATTTTTTCAGAACCTGAGCACTCAGCATTACCTCCAGTCAGTTTCCATCCCTGTTCAGGACCAAAGCCCAATATATAGTACTCTCTCAAATTTGTAGCTTCTCTAGGTAACAGTATTCAGTAGATGTTCTCAGTAGATGAGCAATGTTTCAGTGCTGGTTTACCCTCCTGGAATGGACCTCAGTTTCATATTGGGACTCAGATGTGATTTGTTTACTTTCTTTTAAAACCTTTTAAAATTGATTTTAATGGTTATTTTAGATGATTCTAGCAATCTTAGATATTTTTTAACCAGAGGGTTTTTGGATTTTGAGTGTGCTTTACTACAGTCACAAAAATCTCATGTAATGTTTAATCAGTTGGAGTATACTCCCATCCACCAGTGGATGTATGTTTTACTTTATAAATGGCTATGATTTGTCTAATATAGGGTGTGCTATAATGTAAGACTGAGATTTTAGGTTTACTGTGTAGAAATAGAATTGAATGTAATTTTTATAGCAAATATTCTAAACTTGCTTTATTTATTCTCTTCCATTTGCCTGAAATTCTTCATGTATTCCATGTTCATTTTCTTTAATTACAAGGCTCTCACCTGTAATTCAATTACTAAAATATATGAGCAATATATGCCCTTATATACTCTAAGTTTTTAACAGATAATATCTCACAGAAGTGCATGTATTCCTTTAAAAAAATTTTTTTTAATCCTTATTTATTTTCGAGAGAGGCAGCGTGTGAGCAGGGGAGGAGTAGACAGAGAGGGAGACACAGAATCGGAAGCAGGCTCCAGGCCCCGAGCTGTCAGCACAGAGCCCAACACAGGGCTTGAACTCACGGACTGTGAGATCATGACCTGAGCCGAAGGTGGATGCTCAACCGACCTAGCCACCCAGGTGCCCTGAAGTGCATTTATTCCTTAAGTGTAAGTCAAATAACTGCTAGAATATAGTTATTTCATCATTTCTTTATTCATTCAGTAGGTACATATGAACTTCCATGAGCCAATATACATACTAGATACTGGAGATATGTAGAGTCTAGTGCCTTAAGATAGAGCTAACATTAACCTATAAGTATACAATTCATTATTGCTATAACTTGTGCAAAGGATGGAAATCGCAGCATGCTATAAATGAGTGAAATAAAGAAATATAAACTGGCCAAGGACATATAGGAGAAGTATTCTAAAATGTAATATCGTGTCCAGGTTCTGTACTCTAGGAAGAAGTTAGCTGGGTATAGAAGTGATGGAAGGTCATTGTAGATGAAGGAAACAGCCTGGAAATAGTCCTAAATTAAGATGCCTGATAACTTGGAAAGTTTGAAAGAAAGTCAGTGTTAATATAACATTATGAAAAGAGGTAGATTAGAGCAAATTTCCAGAGACAGGCTGGGTTTTAAAGGTCAGTTAAGGATGTGAACCTATGTCTTAATGCCACAAAATAATTTTAGCCAGAGAGGAAACATTGGGACCTGCATTTTAATCACATCACTCTGGATAGTTGTAGAGAGTGCATTCAATAGAGGAAAGAACTTATGCAGTAGTTTAGGATCAATAGAAAGCTGTTGCCTAGAGGAAGCAAGAAATGTTGGTGTCTTGAATTGGGAGAGAATACTTAAGATTACTATCAATGAATATGATATTTTAAATTTAGCATGCACTGCCCCCTCCTCAACACTCACAACCAAATCAGATTTAGCTGATAATTGCAACAAGGATTATAAGCTTATCAGAGGCAAATTTAACTGAAGTTTTATGTAAAGCACTTGGAAAGAAAAAGTTACATTGATATATTGCATAAAATCAAGAAATATGCTCCTATTTTTATTTATTGAGGTTTGAAAGTCAACTGTGCACACATACTTATGATATTTCTTGGAGCATTTGGTTTCAAGGATGCTTTATGTAGTTCTACTGAAATTGTCCTTACATTGGTTTCTTCCCTCTGGTATCTCACATTCTCTCTTGCATTTTATATTCATTATGCTGTCAGATTTAATTATTTATTCTTTTTTTTTGTCTCATTGCATCAAGAGATTAGATTCATATTTTTTCTCATTGTTGTTTACATTATCTCAATCATGATTTGTACTGGTCCATCATTTAAAGGTAGTATAACTTTATGAATGTCATTAACAATCCATATCTATTAAAATCATCTCTATTAGTATTCACCATATATATATTTTCATATTTACATCTCCACTAATAAATAATTGAATATCTATGGAAAAGTGCTTGATGATTTAAAATGTTTGTTTTGCTGTAGGAAGTTCATTATCATTATGTGTTTTAACAGCAGTAAATGTGAATTAAGATATTTTATTATTTTCTGCACTGATTGTGGTTCTGCACTGGTCTAAGATAAGAGTGAACTTCATGTATTGTATAGAATCTATGAAAATTATGTTAGCATAATATTTGGAAGTTGTGTTAATTATATAGTGTTCAACTGGGGTGCCTGGGTGGCTCAGTTGGTTGAGTGTCTGACTTCAGCCCAAGTCATGATTTCACAGTTTGTGGTTTCGAGCCCCACATCAGGCTCTGTCCTGACAGCTCAGAGCTTAGAGCCTGCTTCAGATTTTATGTATCCCTCTCTCTCTGCCCTTCTCCCACTCATGCTCTGTCTCTCTCTCTCTGTCAGAAATAAACATTAAAAAATTATATATATATATATATATATATATATATATATATATATAGTGCTCAAGTCTAAGAGTCCTATAAGAGTTCTATGTGGAGATAACATTTTGGAACTGTAATTTTCTCATGGCCTCTTTCATTTTCTGATTTCTCAGGGTATAAATAATAGGATTTAGTAAGGGTGTGAAAACAGTGTAAAATACAGCAAGGACTTTATTTCCTGAGAAGCTATTGAATGGCCAGCCATAGATAAAAATACAAGGTCCAAAGAACAGAGTGACCACAATCATGTGTGCAGACAGTGTGGACAGTGCCTTGGAGAGACCTCCCAATGATTTTTGTTGCACGGTGATCAGGATGACAATGTAGGAGGCAAGAAGGAGGATGAAACAGATGAATGAGAGCAGCCCACTATCAGCAATGACAAATAATTCCAGGGTATACGTTTCCATACAAGCAAGCTTAATCACAAGGGGAAGGTCACAAAATATATTGTCTATGACATTGGGGCCACAGAAAGGCAAGTTTACTGTTAATACCATCTGGCTCATGGTGTGTATAAAACCAATTATCCATGAAAGTATCATAAACCCACTCAACAGCCTGTGGCTCATGATTTTCCTGTAGTGCAGGGGTTTACATATGGCTACATATCTGTCAAAAGCCATAGCTATCAAAAGAGTCATCTCAGCACCCCCAAAGAAGTGCATAAAGAACATCTGAGTCATGCAGCCCCATATGGAGATGATCTTGTGTTCACTGAGTAAGTCTGTGATCATCTTGGGTGTGGTGACTGTGGAGAGACACATGTCCAAAAAAGAGAGGTTTCCAAGGAGGAAGTACATGGGAGAATGAAGGGTGGAACTAAATGTCACTGTGACCATAATGAGAACATTCCCCAACACAGTAGCACTGTAGATTAAGGAGAATGTTACAAAGAAGAAAATCCGAAGTTCCCATTGTCCAGAAAATCCTAGTAAGATAAACTCAGTCACTACAGATCCATTTTTAAGATCCATTTACTTGATTCAGAAAGACTCCAGAAGTTCTTTTATACAAAGAGAATAAAAAAAAGCTTTTATACAAAGAGAATAAAAAAAAGCTAATAAAAAATTAGCACTGATGTTTTCCTATTTCTAATTGATGATAATAATTGATATTATGAGAACACATAATCTTAAATATATCGGCATCACTATCTATAATTTGAAATTATTTTATGGGTTATATCATTCTGAAATAATATTCTCATAGTTATGCAGCAATTAAAAAGAATTTGTAAGAATGGAAGTTTTATTTTCTATTGTTTTATTTGATCACATGATACTCTTATCAGTTGATCTTGACTCACTAATTTGCTCACTTGCAAAAATTGGATAAGTAGTTACATTAGTATTTATTTTTCCTTTTATTATCACAATTTTCTGTCACCTCTTGAGATTATGTTAAAACAATATATAAGGAATATAGAATTCAGAAGATGAGGAAATTGTGTTGTCCTATATCACTGAAGTCATTTTTTAAGGTTATTCTTTATTTCTGAAATAAGTGAAGAAAGTACACACACACACACACACACACACTCTTAGAGGCTAATTTATACATGAAAGAAAATCTTTATGAACTTCTTTTCCTAATTCCTCATATTACTGTTGTTCATAGTGAGAAGTGTACATGTTCTGTGTAAATGTATGTAACTGGTAGTTAAGAGGTAATTAGTCAAATGATTCAACTCTAACATACAGATTTGTTTTTGGTTGTGCCATGTCATACTAAATTGTCTTTACTTAGCTTTTAGACATTGTTCATAGGATCTAGAGTGATCAAAAATAATAACTATTAAGCTATTAGTATGTGCTAAATATTACTGTGTTCTAAGTGTTTCACATACATTAACACATTTAATGCTCAAAGAATCTCATGAGGTGAATATTATGATTATTCTTATTTTGCATATAAGAAAACTATGGCATAGAAATATTTAACGACTTACAGGTACTTACCTAACAAAGTCAAAGCTGATATTCAAGCCCAGTCAGTCTGATGCCTGAATTTGACCTCATACCAATATACATATTGCCTACAAAGTTAAAGGAATGTATTTTTTATGGTCTAGTCAAGTATTGATTGAATTCATATGTTCCATGTGGTTTCCTTAGGAGGTATGATTCGGCAGGTATGTTGGAATCCTTCTGTGTTACAGCTAATTACACTGTGTTTTCTTATAGAATGAATGAATGCCCTATGTCTAGAAACAATCTAAAGATACATAATAATGAAGCTAAAAATACCAGTAAACCAAATAAAAAAACACTTAATTTAGTACATGGTGATGTAACATATTGTAAGAATTTTAAAAGAATGGAGACCAGGGGCATCTGGGTGGCTCAGTCAATTAAGCATCCTACTCTTGATTTCGACTCAGGTCATGATCTCAAGGGTTTCTGAGTTCGAGCCCCACATGGGGCTGCATGCTGACAGTGTGGAGCTTGCTTGGGATTCCCATTCTCTCTCTGCCCCTCCCCCACATGTTCTCTCTCCCTCTCTCTCTCAAAATAAATAAATAAACTTAAAAAAAATGAATGGAGACCAATTCCCAAGGACACTTTTAGATACAGCTTTAAGTTTGGTTGCTGTTATCTTCAAAACATTTAAAAATTAAAAATAATCCCCATGGGAAGAACAAGGCTCAGAGAATATGTGAGGATTTATAGGAAGAAGAGAATAAAGAACAGTGAGTAGGAGGAGTGGTACATTTAGAAAAGGGACTGAATTCAGATATGAAGATGCTTAGGAAGTGTCTGTTCTCTTTTCTCCAATGACCTATAATGTCCTCCTTGTTTTCTTTTCTACTCAAACCCTTGTCAAAATATCCTATCACCATTATCCAACCTTAATTCCCTAAATTTATTTCCTACCTTATATATTTTTAAGAACTGGACAATGAATACAAATTAGGGAAAATAAAGATGAAAATGATGTTCTTGTTGGTCAACCTCCAGGACACAGAGTGGATGCTGAACGATGACGATGGGTCTGGACGAGCACCCAGAGGACAGCCATGCACCATGCTCTCTTTGAAGAGCTGTGTTACATGATTATCAGGTGAGTGAGCAGGAATTTTACTTTGGAGACCTTTATGACAGTAATTTTAATAGTTATATGCACTTTGGAGAAATGACTGGTTTTGATGATTATCAGATGAAATGAATATGCCAGTTACAATTGGGGATGAATACCTTTGCCACATGGAATTTCATGCCCCACGATACACTGACAACAGAAAAACTTGGATATGAAATTAATACTCTTAAGTGTAATGCAATTAATACAAATAAATCCTAAATTACAGCTTTATTTTGCCCTTTTATTTTATTTGAGAGGGAAAGCTGGCATTCATTTATGTTGTTAGCTTTCCCAGCATTTGTTTCTCTTATTCATCTTCTTCCTTTCCCAAGCAAGTTTTTAAAAACTATTTCTTTAGTTCTGTACTTAACATAAATATACCTCTTCTTATGGAGCTAGAGTGTATTATGCTAAGCAAAGTAAGTCAGAGAATGACAAATACCATATGATTTCACTCCTATGTTGAATTTAAGACACAAAATAGATGAACATATGGAAAAGAGGAAAAAGGAGAAAGAGAGAGGAGGCAAACCATAAGAGACTCTTAACAATAGAGAAGAAACTGAAGGTTGATGGAGGGAGGTGGGTGGAGATGGTCTAAATGGGTGATGAGCATTAAAGAGGGTACTTGTTGTGATGAGCACTGGGTGTTATATGTAAGTGATCACTAAATTCTACTACTGAAACCAATATTACACTAAATGTTAACTAATTAGAATTTAAATAAAAACTTGAAAGAACAACAACAAGAAACCCACAAAAAACAAAAAGCCGGAAAGAAGTGCCATTAAGGTCGTGAAACTATAAGGCCTTTTCTTCCTTCCACAACTTCTCTCTTGACTTGTTATGGTGTTTATTGGCTATTTAATCTCATTCTCAGTAATAATAATAATAAAAATATGAATTATTAACATAAAGAAGTATGTAAGTTCTAAGACAAGAAAAGTAATTGCAGCCTCAAAATGTGGGTTTGCTCTATAACTGAAAAGCTGAATGTTGCCTAAGGATCATTTAAAAATGTTTTTCATGAGTTTACTCCCCTTTTGTCCATTGATTCTTATTCTCTATGTTCTGCAGGAGACTGTCTTTCTCATCCTAGCCTCACCACTCTAGGGAACCACCCCTACCCCTCATACCTTAGCACATAATATCTTTCAGTTCTTCAGGTAGCTTGTCCATTCAGCACTCTTACTGTGCAGATGATCTTACTGTTAGACTCAGTGTGACTGTCTGTCTTCAAGAGAGAACAAGAGTTCTTTCTTAAATCATATATTGAGATTACTACTCTTCCCTATATGTTGTAGTTTTTCTTCTCTTTCTTTTTCATCCTACACTAAACCTTAGTAAACACTGTCTCACTGAAGTTTGATATTCTATATTTCAGAGAAAGCTTATCTGGAGAGAATCTGAGCCCAATGCAAGATTCCATAACCTATGCCTTTAGATCTGACATAGTCCACTTCCCCTGATTCCATTCAGCCAGTTCCTGAACTTGACTTGGAATTCCTTTCCTTGACCATTCTTCAGTTATCACCCCAGACTGCTGCTAGGAGGCCATTATATTCTGTCATCTATCTCTCTTCAATTTATAGTATAGTCTTCCTGTGTATCCCTGTATTATTTGCCTAGTTACCTTTTAAGTCAAATAAAGAGCCACGTCCCATTTCACTTATGTTCAGAACTTTGCATTTTGTTGCAGATACTTGTATAGACTTCTAGCCAATGAGACTCTCCAGGGGAAATTACAATCTTCCAACAGAAATTCTTCTTCTTAATTGTGGCATCAGTTTCATAGCTTTGTGTAGGTTTAACCACTGAAGGGAAAAGGATAGAGGTATTTTGAACCAGGGATCCCATTTTTACAAGAGAATTTATTTTAGAATTTCCTGAAAAGCAAAGTTACTTAAATAAAGTTAAAAATTGAAGACTAGAAAAAGAAAAAAAAAGTGTATAAAGGCAACATAAATGAAAAGAAATAAATTATGTAGTTTAGACAGAGATTCTATTAGTGAAGAAAATTTTCTTCCTCTTCAATAAGCAATTGTACATTTTATTATAGTTAACTTTTCCTCAATTTATGAGGTGCTTTTGAGGAAATTGATGGTAGAATAATTATATATCAGAGCTGGGAGGGAACTTTGTAATCACTTATTCCCTACACCTTATTTAGTAAATAAAAATCTAGATCCACATAATTAAGTAAATTTCCCAAGTATTTGATTCAGGACCACCCTAAAGTGATGTGGAATTGGGTGACATGGTGTATGTGTAAGCTCCTGGCCAGGCACAGAATGAGCACAGAGATGGCGTGTGCTAAATCTGAATCAGTCATGTAAATCCAAGATTGCAATCCTGAGAATTTTCCATATAAAAACCCATTAAGAAAGGAACAAGTCAAGAGGCTCCTGGGTGGCTCAGTTGGTTAAGCATCCAACTCTTAGTTTAGGCTCAGGTCATGATCTTAGGGTTTGTGGGTTTGAGCCCCATGTTTGGGCTCTGTGCTGACAGTGCAGGGTCTGCTTGGGATTCTCTCTCTCTCTCTGTCCCTCCCCCACTCACTCTCTCTCAAAATAAATAAACAAATTTAAACAAAGGAAAGAAGCAACCCAAGACTTGTTTTATTAGGTATTTGGATATGAGCATTTCTGCTCTTGCTCATGTGTATACAATACATATTACTTAATATAAAAATAATTGATTTATGTAAATATTTCCTTCTCCTTTCATTATGGGCACTTTAAGAAAAAATAAAATTTTCAACCTTGACTAATTGTATGTTTTCAAAAATTATGTATACTTATGCTAAAGTACTGAAGGACCTCAAAAACATGCTAAGTAAAAGAAGCAAGACACAAAAGGCCACACGTATGATTTTATTATATGAAATGTTTGGTAAACACAAATCTATAGAGACAGAAAGTACATTACTACAAAGTGGTCACCTTGAGCTGAGAGTGCATGTAAGCAGGTATGAGTTTTCTTTCTGTGGTGATGAAATGATCTAAAATAAGATTGTGGTGATGGTTGCATAGCTATGTGAAAACAACAATAATTGTTGAAATGTGTATTTAAAACAAGTAAATATCATATTATATGAGTTATGGTCAATAAAACTCAAACTATTATACATTTTTTGCTTTTATTCTTAAGTAAAAGTATCTTTACTATATTAGAGTAGTAATTCTCAATAGTTTTCTGGTTCTATCCAGCTGCTTGTATTCAAATATAGTTCACTATGGAGCAGTCGATGACATAACTGCAGATCTGATATGCCTTAATTTTTAAATTTCTTAATGTACCCTATTTGAATTTATATTTTTGACTGCCTTATATATTTGGAAAGTAATATTCTCTTTTTGTTAAGTGGTTTTCTTGATATTTTCCTACTATTTAGAATACTCCTATGAGTTTCCTAAATTATTCACATTTTCCTTCATTTGCTTGCGTATGAACATCTTAGAAGGACTTCTTTTTCCTAAGATCTCATTTGTATGAGATAAAACTGATGGTCAGTTTTATTCAGAAATTTTCTACCTATTTGTTCTGGTCATTAATTCTCCTTTGCCAGCTCCTTCTCCAGCTCTCAGTAGAATGTGCTTGTTACATGTCTGTCAGTACCTAAAATGATGAAAATAAAAATATCCCCTTTTCTATGATGAAAATAAAAATATCCCCTTTTCTATGAAAAAATTGAGTTTCCAGCAATTGCCTTGTTTTCAAAGATAGTATGAGTTATCTGGGTGCTCACAATTTACCTTTCTTAATTTCACTCAAAATTGGTAATCACTGAACACCTACTGCCAGGTTTTACTCTTTAGTATCATTTTGAGAGCATATATTTTATACATTTGTATGGAAACTCTTGGTCATAGGTTGTTGTGAAGTAGTAATACAATCTCTCAGTGAGAGAGCATTTGATGTCTCAAAAGCCACAGCCTTTTCCTTCCAGCCAACACAAAATTAAAATACCATCTTCAGTATATTAACCCTCTATTGAATTAGCTCTCTATGACATTTCCACTTACCTGCTCTAAAGGCACAATATGAAGAAAAATGTGTTCAAGGGGTTATTCAAAATTAAAAATCTGCTTTTCACGCTCTGTGATGCTCCATATTATGAATGTATATACTATCTTCTGGTTCTTTTATAAAAATGTGAATCACCTTGGAGGCAGATTTGTTGGAGCTCTGGGAATCCAAATTTCAAGTGGGAATTGTTAGGATACTGAGGCTGCTGCCCTAGCATGACCAGGAGAGATGTTTACACTTAATTTCCAGCCCTGCCACATGCTGTCGTTCTCTCTGAGCTTTGGCTTGATTACAATGGACATGAGAGTATTGGTTGATTAGCTGTGCTATAGGAATTGTAGACATCTTTGAATTAGTGGACACTTGCTTTCCCTCATACTACTCCAGTCTATCCTCCTACCCTCCTAACATCTTTGGGTAATTTTTCAGGTGAATAATCTCTAGACTTTTCTGAGCATAACATCCCCAACATGAAAATAGATTTCTGTATGTTATAATTTACTATTGACAGCATATAATATGTACAATATTAATATATTCAGAAAGTAGAAATTTTAAAATAGTTATGTTAAAGTGGTGATGGGCATTAAGGAGGGTGCTTTTCTAGATGAGCACTGGGTGTCATATGTGAGAGATGAATCACTGGGTTCTATTCCTGAAGCCAAGACTACACAGTATGTTAACTAACTTGAATTTAAATTAAAAAACGATTGGCATTATACATTGATAGTATAACTTTTTTTATGCTCACTAAAATTTCAATTATTTTTTATATTTAGGTAATTTGCTATGAGATTTTCAAAAACTATACGGCACAAAATAGTTTCATAACATTGTCCCTTTACTATAAAATATTGTAGTAAATTCTTGTTATACAAGGTGTTTCTTTTACAAAATTAATAATAACCGATGATCTTGGTGTACTTTGCACCGCAGTCTTCAAAGATTGTTTCAGTTACTTGCCAAAAAAGATGTCATTAATAACTTTCAAATTGACTGATATCCGTGTCACTTATGTCATAGTCCATTTAATTACAGTCAAATTCACCACTTAACCCATGGCTTAATGTAGATTTCTGTCACAGACATTGCTTTTCGTATGGGATTCTTACTAAAAGTCATGAGAGTTTTTTATATACAATTTTTAAAATCACTGATACTTTTGTGTAAAGCAAAACTCCTTTCTGTAGGACATAACTGATTCTATTACAGATCATTAGATTTCCAAATCATTAAAAGTAGTTTCTATGCACTTTTTGATACTGTTTACTGGTAAAGAATGCATTTTATTTATTGTCATACTGCTCATACTGGCAGAAATGAGTTTTTGGTTCTTTTGCTATTAGTAAGAAACATCCACAACACTTTTTATTGCCTTTAATGAGAAATTTAAAATAATTATTTATTATCCTGCAAGTAATAATACTGCAAAAATTATAGAGTTTTATTTTATGTGTTGATTTATATATCTATATATGTCTTTTGCTAATTGTGATCACTAGCTAATGTATCAAGGTACAGTATACATTGTCAAGTTCATTATTTATTATAATGGAAGTAAATCTGTATTATAAAATAATGTTTCTTAATAATTTAATATGTTTCTATCCAGTTTATTATCAGTTCTGATAGCTTGTTGTTCTCTTACTTTGTGATTTAGTTGGCAAAAGTTTATATTATGGGTAAAATTGTCAACTCTATTATTGTATCACCATTTATGTGATTTTTAAAATTAGAATTATCTTCAATACAAGGCTAATTAGCATAAATCCATTTAAGCTCCTTATAAAGTTTTGGAGAACAAATTAAGTTAAAATAAAATAACATAAACTTTAAGTGTCCCCTTCTTCTATTTTGGCACACCTAAGCTATAATACATAGCAAGGTGTTCAAAGCAAATAACTGCTCTAAATCTCTGTCTTTTGGTTAACTCACATGTTTTCAGATAACTTTAAATATTATATGTAATGTAACCAGGTATTATACAGATTAATTTAGATTACAAAAAAAATCTTAATATTAAATACTGGTAAAGCTTAGTTATCTTCTCCAATTAAAAGAAACAGAAGTAGATGTTCACATTTTTTGCCCTATACTTGATCAATTGGTTACAGCCAGCTTAAAATACATTCACTCCCCTTTGGGACAACGGGTTTAAACAACTTTTAATGACTGCTTAATTAACTCTTCTCTTTTGGTTCAACAATGTATTCTGACCCAATTAATACTTCTCTAGGTCCTGTATTTTCTACACTAATAATTCTTTACTCCTTGATTAAATACTCACCCAACGTTATTGGCCAGGGTAAAATTCTATGATTTTTGACATATTCTTTCCCTGTCCTCAAATGTTTAATATTCTCATTTCTATTACTTTACTGTATATTCCTTGTTGGCAGAGTTTTTATTTAGCATTCACTTCTACCCTTAATTTAATTTCTTACTTTTGGTTGATTTATTGAGTGAATTTGCTTTTTGTTCTCTTATATCCTTCAACTCTCTAGTGTTGAATATAGTGTCATTTGATTCCTTCTAAAGAAAATTCTGGGGACAAAATATAGGTATTCTAACTTCAAATTTTTTATTTAGAAGCATAAATATTTATAGTATAGATTATTGCTCTAAGAAATAAGGAAAATCTGTATATGCAACTAGTTCTCAAGTGACTAAAATGAGGCCTTGAAATAGATATTGAATTCAGCAAGTCTCCAACTTTCCTGGGTCCATACTGTATGTCAGAAACCTGTCTGTCCTCAAGGATCGCAGAATCTTATTATTCAATACTTATCCCAAATAATCCATTGCTAAGTGTGATGATATGCATGCAATAAATCACACGTGGTTTTATGGAATTTGCAAATTTCTCCTAAAAGAGGTACCTATCCCCAAAGAGGCAACTATGCCTTTAATGATAGGTATTGACTGGCTGCACAAAGAAGCAAGAAGAACAGTCTAGCAGAGATAATCATATGTAGGGAGATATGGAAGCATAGACTATTCTGACATATTAAGTGACAAAAGGAGAGAAGCTGGTAGACTCTCTCTGCAAGAAAACAAACACTTTGCTAGTGAAACTTACAAAGAACAATAAATAATGTGGAGTCTCCAGAAATTGTCCTAGGGCATAGAGAAAATAGAGAAATGATCATTTAAGAATATCTACTAAATTTTAAGAATAGTGAGTCTAGCATTTAAGCCACACCATATCCCATGTCTCCTTTCCCTGCTCTCCCAGCTCCATATTCTAGAAACCCTTTTCTACTTTACTATGGGTACTCTGCTCTAGGAACATATGGTCAGGAAGATAGGAATTCTCCCTTTCTGCACAGCTTCCAGTCTAGGGTTGTGGTCTCAGGTTTTACCTTGGAAGGGTATGGACTTAAGTGTTGAAGAAATTCTATTCTAGGTGAGCACCAAGGAAATGAAGAGGCTATCTTTCCCCATTCCACACCTACTTACAGGGCAGAGATTCCACTTACATAAGGTATTCAAAGCAGTCAAACTCATGGAAACAGAGAATGGTGGTTGCCAGAGTTTGGACAGGAAGTAAATGGGGAGTTGCTGTTCAATGGGTATTTAGTTTCAGTTGTGTAAGATTAATTATTTCAGGAGATCTTCTGTGTAACAGTATACCTCTAGGTAACAATACTATATCATGCACTTAAAAATGTGTCACGAGGGTGCTTCTCATGTCAAGTCTTCTTATCATAGTAATTACTGTTACTACTACTACTAATAACCAACAACAACCACAACTCTACTCCAGACAGGGCAGGCTAAGAACACTAGGGATCCCCTCAGCATCCCTATCCTCCAACTTAGTTAGAGTGGAAGTTCATGGCAGAAGGGGCAAGTTGAGATGAACAGGACCTTTGCTCCCCTAGTGCCCACTCATACAGCAGGGATGTCACTGGGAGAAATAGGCTGCCGCCTCTGACCTCAACTCCTATGCAGTGGTACTCAGGTTCTGCACAGAAGGACAGGCATACTATAAATATGAAGAGCTCCATAACTCTACCTGAGGAGGCATGGCTTTATGTGGAATGGAGCTTGGAGAGTTCCATTTAAAATTCAATGTCAGAAACAATGGAGCTCTTGGTGAAGAGCAATTAAGAAGGCCCTGATAGCATCACTATACAGATATCAACAAATCACATTGTATGGCACACAGAAGTTTAAAGGATAGAAGCAAAGTGAGAGACACAAGAGAAACTCTACTGGGATCATAATCAACCCGTGGGGATAAAGGAGGCTGTGTACATGCAATGGCTGCATCCACTTAGGAGAACTCAGACAAAGGTATGGAGCAGAAATGAAAACATTCTGTAAGCCACACACAAATCTATTAACAAAGGGTGGAAGCTTCAGTGAAACAAGAAGGTTGAGCACAACCTCTAACCCAGTATTGTCTGAAAAATAAGCAACACCATACCAAGGGCAACTCCTAGGAAGCCAAGCTTTTAAAAAAGTCACACACATTCCTGTTAATCTGGAAGACGGTGTGAGTGCCCAAGTCTGTGCACCTCTCAGGAAACACTGGAGAGGGAGCATTCAGTTATTAGTCCCTGACTAAATGTGGGGCAAAATATAATCTCTTTGAACTGTGAGAGCAGCCTCTAAGCCACACTCATGACTACTAGCAAAGGATAACATTCTACCTGGCCTAGGAGACTTAAGCAAAACCGACCAATAAGTGGCTTATGATGTCCCAAAGGTAACCAAGCTGCAAGGTTAAAAACAAGGACAAAACCTGAGCAGGATCATCAGAGGCAACACACTGCAGGGGCAATAAACTTCAGGGTTCCTTCAGCCAAGGAACTAGACACCCAACCAATCAGACAATTTCAAGAACATCAACATTGGAGACGAGAGGGATCAGCAACCAGAGTTGCTAAGATACATTATAAAAAAATGTCCAATTTTAAACAAAACTGATGAGACATGTGAAGAAAAACACAATTATGCCCCATATATGAAATAAAAGATCAATAGAAAAATGCTTTTGCAGGGACCCAGATGTTGCATCTCTCAGAAAAAAAAATTTAAAGTAGCTATTATAAATACATTCTGAGAACTAAAGGAAAGCATGTCTAGAGAAGTAGCAGAAGGTATGACAATATCTCATCAAGTAGAGGGTATCAAAAAAGATATAGAAATTTTTTTTAATGGAGATTCTGGAGTTGCAGAGTACAATAACTCAAATGCAGAAATCACTAGAGAGATGACCCATAGATAGGAGCAGTCAAAGAAAGAAGCAGTGAAGTTGAAGATATATCTATAGCAATTATGCAATCTCAAGAACAGATAGTAAAAAAGAAAATGTGGAAAAGTCAACAGAACCTCAGAAGAATGTGTGACACCATTAAGTGCACCAAATTATATGTAATTATATGCACCAAATTAGGATGTAAATATTTGCTTCTAGATTGAATCATTAAGCTGAACGTGATCTTATTACTTCACGTAGGGAGTGCAGGAAAAATAGCAGCTTTGGGAAGGTAGGTAATTAATTTGGTGTTTACATTTTAGGCTTGAGATGTCTGAGATACCCAGGGAACAGCTCAATGGAAAGTTGAAAATGAAAATTTCACAGCTCAGAAATGAGGAGCAGAAAGGAGAAAATGATATTACTGGGGGTAAGTGTAAACAACAACTACCACCTTGAAGGCTGGATGAGCAAAAGAGGAAGAGACATTACCCAGAATCCCTAAACGCTGCTGGGAAGGTGCTGCCATTACTGATGTTGGAATTTCTATCCCATTACTGAGTAAGAATATGCACTTGCACTTGGTGAAGCTTTAGGGGTCTTGGACCCTTCAACCTTACTGATGCTGCTGAGCCCCACAAAGTATTTCTGGAGTCCACGGTTGCCTGATATTGCTGCTGCCAGAGTCCAAAGCAGAGGAATGTAAAGCTTCTGCCTTTTTCTTGCCTTCCAACATCATGTTAGTGTCTTCCACTGATAGAACCTGATAGAAATAAGTTTGCAAGGGAGTTCAGGAAAAGTAATTTTCAGGCTTGTAGCTATGTACTAAAGAGAGAGGACTGTAGAAAAGCTAATATGGGGCAGAGAGTCACCAGAGAAATATTCTGAATCATCCCATTTTGTTGCTTAGACTCCATGCACACCACTCCACCTGTATTTAAATTTCCAATAGAAGAAAATTGCTTCAGCTGAAAGATTCATTTGTCCTGCATACAAATTAAGACATTCTCCCCTTCTACTCCAAATGGCAAGCTAGAAGTTCTCATAGCTTCCTATATCTATCTCAGTGTTGTTTGGGATTTCCCCTAGTTTATTCATAATCCCATAGGAATATTCCATAGCCTAGAGACTAAATGATAAAGTTAATCACCAGCATCTTCTTGGTGAGGAAAAAGAAAGGAAAAAAAGGAATTTTAAATTTCTTTATAAATACACAGTTACCCTAATACATAATTCAGGAGGAAAATATTCTTAATTTCTACAATCATCATTTTATTACTAATGGGTCATGAGACTCAGTTGTCCATGGCTGTCTTCTTTTACTGCCAATTGCTTTCTTCTTTTCTCTTCATCAAATAAGTCTGATGATGATGATATGTAACTTGGTGGAATGTATCAAATTTAAAATTTTATTGGGTTATGTCATTCTCATTTATTTTACTTAAAATATACTCATTTACTTTAAATATAATAAATGTGCAATTATTATATTAGCTTCAGGTGTACAATAAATTGATTCAGCAGTTTTATACAGTACTCAATGTTCATCAGGATAAGTGTAGTCACTGTTTGTCACCATAGAATGTTATCTTTGTGCACTGTTGGTGGGAATGTAAATTGATGCAGTCAATGTGGAAAACATTTTCATTTACTTTTATTACTTGAAATGAAAATATTTTGAGGCACCACAGAGAATCACTTGAGTCTCATACGTTATCTTCCCTACCCTTTTGAGGAATATTAATCTTAGTGTTGATTAACACCTTCATTATTGGGATCACTGTTTTCAGACAACTTAATATGCTTTTCTATTAAATCAGAGGTATGAGGCACTGAAATGGCTCGTGACTTTTTATTTTCAGATCAATGGGAAAATTTTTTTTGCCCTTGTTGGAGTTATTTATTGAGAACATGTGAAGGAGGGGACAAGAAATAAATTTATGAAAGTTATTAAAATTTAGATAAAAATCTATTATAAAAGCATAGATTTTGAAGTTAGAGTTTGGATCTGATTTTTGGTCTAGTACTTGGAATTTCTGTGGCAACCATTAAATTTTATAATGCTGAGTTTTCCACTGAGAATAATAATATGCCCTATTTTCATCATTGTGAAGTGAAGAGAAAATACATGCTAAGTGCCTCATCCGTGGTTAAAACTCAATAAATAGTTATTTCGAATCTCATTTAGTTTTCAAAAACCTGAAAATTACAACATACATGAATGGGATTATATTGGAAAGGTTTGTGTTTAGATACATAATTCAGGATGTTTTATTGCATATATATGTTGTGTAGGGAAGGATTGCCAGTTCTCAAGATGTGGCTTATATTTCATACAAAATCGTATACCTCAGTGTCTTCGGATGATGGTGGTGGCAACAATGACCATGATGTCTTTCATGATTGTAATGTTTCAGTTAAAAGGTCGATCTGGGACTCACATCCTTCTTCTTTATTTTTCTTATTGCTTTTCTCATGTCTTTATTCCTGAATGTGTAGATGATTGGATTTAAAAGGGGAGTAAAAATGGTGTAAAACACAGAAAGGATCTTATCTATGGATATCTTGCTGAATGGCCATATGTAGATAAAGATGCAAGGTCCAAAGAACAGCACCACCACTGTAATGTGGGCTGAGAGAGTGGACAAAGCCTTGGAAGACCTGGTGGAGGAGCGACGCCGGACAGTAATTAGAATGATGCTATAGGAGATGAACAGAAAGGTGAAACAGAACAAAGCGAGTAGTCCACTGAATGCAATGACCAATAGCTCCAGGATATAAGTGTCAGTGCAGGCAAGTCTGATGACCCGAGGCAGATCACAAAAAAAACTATCCACAACATTGGGACCACAGAATGGTAAAGTCACTGTGAACACCATTTGGCTCATAGTGTGTACAAAACCAGTGGTCCAGGAAAGAAGTGCAAGTCCAATGCAAACATGATGGTTCATGATATTTTTGTAATGGAGAGGTTTGCAAATAGCAATGAATCTATCAATTGCCATGGCTACAAGCAACATCATCTCACTTCCACCTAAAAGGTGAAGGAAGAACATCTGGGCCATGCAGCCTTTATAGGAGATAGCCTTATATTCACTAATTAGGTTACAGATCATTTTAGGAGTAGCAAAGGAGGCCAGGGACATATCAATAAAGGAGAGGTTGGCCAGCAGGAAGTACATGGGAGAGTGTAATTGAGGGTCCAGTTTTGCTACAAAGATAATCATGAGGTTACCTAACACAGTGACTACATAGATAATGGAAAAAAACAAAAATAAGCAAAGCTGTAACTCACGAAACTCTGTGAGGCCCAGCAAAATAAACTCAGACACGATGGAATGATTTTGTTTCTCCATTTGTTTGGTTGTTGGCATATGGTACCTAAAAGCAAAAACAAAGTGAATTAAAGTCTATGAGTTAAAATTGAGAGATGTAATACATATTCACTTAACTTTGCTTCCCATCATCTACTGAAATGTGCAAAAAAAATCAAGTGTTGAACAACACTGAATCCAAATTTTTTAAAAAGAATAAACATAATTTCTTAGCAATGGTTATGAGGAGTTTCTGCCATAAACCAAGATGTTTGAAGAAAATTGAAGCCAGCAATACGTAACTCATATCTGCACTGATCTTAAGAAAAGTAAGTATCTGAGTTGGTGAGAGAATTTAGAGATTCTTTGCCTCCTTTTTAGAATATTTGGTATAGATTTGTTGGTCTCCATAGGAAAAGAAGAGGACGCTTCCATCTCAAAATCTATTTCCACAATGCACAATAGTAAGGGGCATATCAGTGAAGGAGAGTCCAGCTGTTTTCTAACTGAGAGACAGGACTAAAAACAATGAAATTAAGTAGATGGAATATAGAACATTGAGAATCTAAGAGTCAGTTCGCAAGCTGTTGCTGAAAGTCAGATGAGCAGCAGCAGTATAAACCCTAGGAGTTTTAGACATTTGAGTCTATGGTTGGCCACATGGAGATGGCTTCTCACCTTCTTTTTTCTGTAAGGTGGAAGAAAGGCTCAGATATGTGGGTCTTCTCCAAAGCACTCTGACTTTACCTCTGGGCCTATGAATTGAGTAGATTGGAAGGTACAGTGCTCAGATATGGCACAAATGGATGCTTGCTGCTGGCTTCGCACTGCCTCACTTAATTTATTTTCTCTGTCAAGTGGCTAAATGTCCTAACAGATTTAGTATAACACCCATATCATTTATATATGGATGGTATAATTGTAGAGCTCTGATAAGCAAAAGGGGATCTGTAGGGAATACATCTATGTGGTTCTAGATGACATCCATGTAAACATGAATAATGCCAGCCATAATCTTTGAAGCAAGGTATCGAGGCAGATATATGATAGGTATCTACAAAAAGATAGTAGTAACAGAACAGTTTTTTTGAGGCTTGAGAAAAATGTGACATCTGAAAAAAATGAAAAAAAGTGGGGAAAAAAAACCCACAAAAGAGTTTATATCTGACTGAGACCTCATTCATAGAAAAAGACACAATTAGTTTTAAATATTTTGATATTTTAAATATTTTGAAATGTTTTAAGAATTTAGATAGTATAAGAAAAACATAATTAAGATATTCATACTATTATTCAGAATTAACAAATATTTGTATTTTATAATTTTGCTTCACAATTTTTAAATAAAATAAAAACTACTGGCATAGGTAAAGTTCACTTATCATCTTACTGTTTTGTGTGTGGCTTAAAAAATGAAAAAATGATATCCTATCATAACAACATTTTGTGAATAAAAATTTTATTTTTACTGAGGAATTACTATTATTAAATGGTACAACCATCAGTTTGTTCTCAGTTTGTATGTATAGGTCTGATTCTACTTTCTGTTTCTTCATTTGTTTTGTTTTTAGATTCCACATATAAAAGAACATGCTGATGGTTGCCAGAGGGAAGGGAGTGGGAGGATGAGCAAAATGGGTGGAAGGGAGTGGGAGGCACAGGATCCCAGTCATGTAGTGAATAAGTCAAGGGTAATAAAAGGTCAGCACAGGGAATATAGTCACTGGGATTGTAATAAGGTTGCATGGTGACAGATGGTAGCTATGCTTGAGGTGAGCTTAGCATAACGTATAGATTTGTGGAATCACTATGTTGCACACCTGAAACTAATGTAATATTGTGTGTCAACTAGACTTAAGTTTTTTAAAATGGTGCAATTAATGTATATCTATTTGTTTATTTACATGTGAAAGACTTTTCCAAGATTAAATAACTAGAAGTAGAATTACTAGGTCATTTTCAACTAATCTAATAATGTCAAATTCTCAACAGAGGGTTGTACAAATTTACACAGACACTTCCCTACAAATCTTGGTATTTTGTTAACTCTCATTCCAACTACTATTTTTTGTTGGAATTAAAAAATGGTTCAGTATTAGAAAACTCTAATTAACAATATTGAAGAGATAGGTAGACAACATAATTTTAGTTGACAACAAAATACCCATTAATAAAAAGATATATTAGGTTCATGAATTGTAAATTTGCCGATTCTTAATTTTAAAAAAATTTAATATTTATTTATTTTGAGAGTGAGAGAGAGAGAGTGCAAGCAAGGGAGGAGCAGAGAGAGAGGCAGAAAGAATCCCAAGCAGGCTCCACACTGCCAGCACAGAGCAGACGTGGGGCTCGAATTCACAAACCATCAGATCATGACCTGAGCAGAAATCAGAGTCAGATGCTTAACCAACTGAGCCACCCACGTGCCCCTGTGCCAATTATCTTTAAATTCATGTGTATATTCAACATAGTCCCTATGTCAATCCAAGGTGAGTTTTGGAAATCCACAAGTTTATTCTGAAATGTATATTGAAATGCAAAAGGCCAAGATGAGCCAAGGCAATTAAAAAAATTTTTTTTTAATGTTTATTTACTTTTGGGACAGAGAGAGACAGAGTATGAATGGGGGAGGGTAAGAGAGAGAGGGAGACACAGAATCCGAAGCAGGCTCCAGGCTCTGAGCTGTCAGCACAGAGCCCGATGCGGGGCTCGAACTCACAGACAGTGAGATCATGATCTGAGCTGAAGTCAGACACTTAACTGACGGAGCCACCCAGGTGCCCCAAGCCAAGGCAATTTTGAAGAACACAGCTAGAGGATTTATACTATCATATGTCAGGGACTACTTTGAGCTATATAATAGAGTTTGATGTTGGCTCAAAAACCTAAAATTAAGCCAATGAAACTGAAAATAGTAGAAAAGCTCTACTTGATGATGACAGCAACAAACAATATAGTAAAAGACATTTCTGGAGAGGCAAACAGAATTATTCAATGGTAAGCCAGGAGGGTTGTACTGTAAGAAGTTAACTGGTGCTGATGGCCCTTCTTTAGAAAAAGAAGCTCTTCCTGATGTCAGAATTCCATACTATCAATAAATGCCAGCAGTTGGTTTTATAATATTCTCCTGAAAAGCTGACTTCAAAATTCGTATTGCTTACCTTCTGAGGTTTGACATTTTAATCTTTTCTCCTGAGTTTGTTCTCAGGTTTGCCTGATTAAAACACAGAGTGGGGAGCAGGTGAGATCACCTTCCTAGGCCCCATTACAAGGCTGTATGCAACAGTGACCCAGCATCTGTCCGCTTCTCCATGAAATGAAAGAAGGAGAAACCTTGCCAGATTTTTACTTATTAAGTTTTCCTATGAAATCTTGCATTTAAAAAAAAAATTTTTTTTTTAATGTTTATTTATTTTTGAGACAGAGAGAGACACAGCATGAACGGGGGAGGGGCAGAGAGAGAGGGAGACACAGAATCAGAAGCAAGCTCCAGGCTCTGAGCTATCATCCCAGAGCCCGACGCGGGGCTCGAACTCGCGGACCGTGAGATCATGACCTGAGCTGAAGTCGGACCCTTAACCAACTGAGCCACCCAGGCGCCCCTGAAATCTTGCATTTTTGACATGTGACTCTGCCATGTGAGATTGTGGTGTTTGCCTTCATGCACTACTTACTGTGCAAATTATAGAGTTACAGCATTTCCAAGAATGAGGACCCAACACAGGAAGAAAAAGCAAAATACAACAGAAAGGCTTGTTCAGACCTACATATAAATTCATATGTAACTGTAATATATAACAGAAATAGATTTTGGGATAAGTAAGGAAAATATTCAGCAAATGCTGATGAGGCAACGAATTTGCAATCTGGGATTGGAGATCAGATTCCCAGACTGATTTTTCATTTGAAAATAAATTTCAGAGATGTTAAAGATTTATTTCCCTAAAAATATAACTTCTATGAAATGAAAAGCAAACACAGGTAAATATTTTAACATTATGGAGCTGATAAAACATTTTAGATAGGATACAAAAACTAGAATCAATGAAATTTAGACAGGATGCAAAAACTAGAATCAGAGCTGACTTTCCGAGAGTGAAAATAAAAAAAGTGAACATACATTAAGAGATGAGAATATATTTTCTACAAATGTGGCAAAGAGCTGTTAGCTCTGATTCATAAGAAAAGGTTAAGAAAGAGTGGAAAAGTGGAGAAATCATCTGGATTGGCAATTCACAGAAGTAGAACTATAAATATCCTTAAACACAAAAGTGTTCAACCTTATGATAATTAAAGAAATGCAAGTAAAAGTAACAAAAGAATGGGAGTTTAAGAACTCCTTTTTACCACTTTTTGTATTTTGGCATGATATTCTTTTGGAGAAATTTGGTACTAAATTTTTTATATGAGTTTTGTCACATTTTTATTCTTTAAAAAATTTTTTTTAAATGTTTATTTATTTTTGAGACAATGCGAGACACAGAGTACAAGCAGGGGAGGGGCAGAAAGAAGGAGATGCAGAATCTGAAGCAAGATCCAGGCTCTGAGCTGTCATATCAGCCCAGAGCTCGATGTGGGGCTCAAACTCACGGACTGTGATATCGTGATCTGAGCCGAAGTTGGATGCCCAACCAACTGAGCCACCCAGGCGCCCCAAGTTTTGCCACATTTTTAAAAAGAATCTTCAGTTCTGTGATTTTTAGTGTTAAGTTTCCAAAGAAAAATGGCTGAGTGTTCATTATCCTATTGTCTTTAATAACCTAAAATTGGACAGCTCCTCCAAAACCCATCATTAATGGCATGACTTAAAATAGAAATCTAGGTTCTTCAGTCAGTTAAGTGTCCGTCTCTTGATTTAGACTCAGGTCACAATCACACGGTTTGTGAGTTGGAGCCCTACATCAGGCTCCTCACTGCAGGTGTGGAGTCTGCTTGAGATTCTCTGTCTCCTTCTGTCTCTGCCACTTCCCCTGCTTGCATGCTCCCTCTCTCAAAAATAAATAATAAACTTAAAAAAATGGAAATCTATATGTGGTCTTATAGAAAAATGTATTAGATATATTATTAAATTTTAAAATGTCATTATATTTTGAATAGATTATTGTAGCATGTTGTGGAACATTATGCACCTATATACAAATTTCATACAAATCTCAGAGAAACATGGATGCATTAAAGTGCTTGCTTACTTCCGGTATATTAGCTTATAGACTTAATGCAGATTCTAATTTTTATAAGGCAAGTTCTATAAAATAAAATAAAGTTGAATTAGATTATAGCCCTGGATAAATGTTCCCTAAAATGTAGTTGGTATTTAGCTAAGGACTTCAAATCAGAAAATCATTTATCTTAATATAGCTCTAAAGGAACTTAAAAATGTGTAAATAACTTGCTGCTTGTGATGGTGATAGGCTATGCTGGTTTATCATCTAATACCTAAAACATTCAGAGGTGCAGCAGCACTAAGGTTGATTTTATGGATTCGGCAATCTATTACAGACAGCCATGGCTGCAAACACGTTCTAAATCACATATCCGTTTTTGACAAAGTAACTTTACCAAGAAAGATGGGAAGATGTCTTCTGCAGTCTTTTCCCTTCAGCCCTTCTAATATGTCCTCTAAGAATTCCTAGGAAAATTCTTGAAAAGGAGAACAATAAGGGAGACACATCTATTGATATTTAAATACGTTATAAAGCTAAAGTAATGGAATGATACTTTACCTTCTTAAGAATAGATAGAATAAATAAAAGGATGTGAAAAACCTGAGACTTTAGTAAAAGAATCATATATTAAAAATATGCTGTTTAGGATAAAGGTGGAATAACCTGGGAATAAATAGGCTGGTGAGCTACATAAAAATGAATTCAATAAAATGTCTTAAATAAAAATGAATACAAATATTTTAAATACTTAAATAATAGTTCAAGCAATAAAGGATATAGAGAAATGTAGAAGTGAATCATATGCTTTGTTGTATTTTATAATATTGGCTTGGGATCATGAACAATAGAAACCACAGAAGTTAGTTAAGTGAAATGAATAAGCTCTCTCATACTTAAACAACATAAGCCGCAAGAGCTGAAATGGAGAAAAATAGGCAAATGTTTCTATTTCATTAATATCAAATTCTTGTAAGTCAATACAGAAAATTTCAAGAACCCTATATAAAAATAAGCCAAGGTCAAATACAAAATGTTTAAGAAAATATATATATAATGGTTGAATATGTGAAAAAGGGAGTGTAATTTCAGTAAAATATAGCTTGAGGTCATACGCATCAAAGTGTTTCAGGGCTTTGCATTGGGTGCTATAATTATACACCTGATTATATTTTTCTATATTTCTTGATTGATCACAAATATTCTTATTAAACATGTTCTCCATTTGAAATTGCAAAAATTTTTAAATAAATTACTTTATTTAATAAAATGCATACGTAGAGATATCTTTAACGTTTCTTATGCATACCTTTTTATTGCTTTGGGAGTTGTGACTGAAAGTCACTGAGGCTCTGGAGTTTTTCACTTGCCCCCACTTCCTTCCATGTTCTTTTTTTATGTCCCCGTTTTAATGAAGGAGAACTCCCTTTTATTTTGAAACTGCAGAAGACCAAATGAGGAATATGTCAATTAATGACCCTGCGAAAACCTTGCATCTTATAAATGAATTCCCTCGGGAACTAAATGCCATCATTTGGCAAGCTAGATTATTCAGTATCTCTCTTTAGTGTGTAGATTTTCCCCATAAAAAAGAGACAGAAAGAACCATTACCAACCGAGCGATATAACCATGTTCCTGTGAATAGACACAGATATACAAACTGTGTGTCTCTTTAAAATGTAATAAGTTTGATTTTTTGAAAGTCCAAAGTAAGAAGAATTTAGAAACATAAGAGATAAAATTCATTGTGTTATATTTCACTTTATTATGTAAAAGTCTTCATAAAACTTTGATGGCCACATAAAGCTTTCTTTAATCCTATCATCTGAAGAAAGGTGAAGAGTACCAATTTAATTAGAAATAACTGATTCCTCAGAGTCACATCTCTCTGATACCTTTTTAATTTTCCTCTATAATTAGTTCCTCTTGGATTTGTGAGCTCTATTGGTACTGCATTGTGCCAGAATACTTCCTGGTTAAAATGAAAGCAATTTGCTATTGTTTATTTGATCTCTTCCTTGTTAAACAACAGCTGACTAATGTCTTCTTTCTCACATTGGACTGCCTGTGTTTATGAAGTCAACTAATGGCCTGTACAACCAACTATTTTGCCTAATCATGCTAATATTTCAGTAAACAGCTTGGTCAATAGTGTCCAAAAATACTTTATTGTTGTCATCTCTGAATTGATTACTTCATTCATTGATTACTTCATACATTTGTAGCTTAGACACTTAGGAAAATAACACTTATTAATGGGGCTTGTGTATTATTTCCAATGCTGCTATAGTCATTCTTGTATATTTCTTATGGACATAACCACTCATTTCTCTTGGATACATACCTTGGAGTGGAATTACTGGGTAATAGAGTAGGCATGTCTTTTAGAAACTACCAGAGGACTCCAATGTGGTTGTACCTATTTACACTTCCACAGGCAATGTGAAGAGGTCTAGTTGTTCTACATCCTTACCAGACTTTGGTATTGTCAAGACTTTTTAATTTTAGCAATTTTGTTAGGTAAATTATAATCCTCACTGTGGCTTAACTTATATTTCCCTGATTGTTCATAATGTAGAACATTTTTTTATATGGTTATTAATTTTTTGAATATTTCCTGTTGTGAAGTATCAGTTTACCTCCTAGTGTCCAATGCTTATGAGTACTTGCCAGGAGAGAGAGGAAAACCAAGAAAACCTTTTAAAGTTTTATTTATTTTTGAGACAGAGAGAGACAGAGCATGAGCAGGGGAAGGGAGAGAGAGAGGGAGACACAGAATCTGAAGCAGTCTCCAAGCTCTGAGGTGTCAGCACAGAGCCCAATGCAGGGCTCAAACTCACAAACCATGAGATCATGACCTAAGCTGAAGTCGGATGCTTAACTGACTGAGCCACCCAGGCGCCCCACCAAGAAAACCTTTTAACTACAGGGAACAAACTGGTGGTTACCAGAGTGGAGGTGGATGGGGGGATGGGTGAAATAGGCAATAGGGATTAAGGAGCACATTTGTTGTGATGGACACCAAGTGTTATATATGGAAGTGCTGAATCACTTTACACCTGAAACTAATATTACACTGTTATTACCTAACTGGAATTTAAAGAAAAACTAAAAAAAAAAGAAAGAAAATTAAAAGGTGCATATACTAGAGAAGACATTTCAAATATGTATTTCTAACAATTCTCTTATTTTCAAAATATATGAAAAACACAATAATGTAATATTCACAATGTATGGTATTGTTTTGGCACAATTGACATTTTAGGCTTGATAACTCTCTTTTGTGGGAGATTGCCTTGAGCATTGTATGATATGTAGCTGCATTCATAGCCTCTATCCATTACATCCCGTAGTAGCCCTGACACCCAAAAAGGTCCCCCGATGTTACCAAATGTCCCTTGGTTGTGAACCACTGATATATCCCATTGGATCAATAATAAATGCAAATATAAGGATATAGATTTAGAGTTATTGTGTTATGTGCAGGTTTCATGCTTGCAGTGATGTCTCTGGTTCTTTTTGTTCTCTGCCATATAACATTCCACTCACAGAATTCCCCCTTAGGATCTCTTGTAAGGCTGGTTTTGTGGTGATGAACTGCTACAGTTTTTGTTTGTCTGGGAAAACTTTCCTCTCTCCTATTATAAATGACAGCCTTGCTGGATAAAGGATTCTTGGCTGCATATTTTTCCTAATCACCACATTGAATATGTCCTGCCATTTCCTTCTGGCCTGCCAAGTTTCAGTAGATAGGTCTGCTACTACCCTTATGTGTCTACCCTTGTAGGTTAAGAACTGTTTGTCCCTAGTGGCTTTCAGAATTCTCTCTTTATCTTCGTATTTTTCAAGTTTCACTATTAAATGTCCTGCAGAAGATCGATTCCTATTAAATCTGAAGGGAGTTCTCTGTGCCTCCTGGATTTCAAAATCTATTTCCTTCCCCAAATTGGGCAAGTTCTCAGTTATGATTTGTTCAAGCACACCTTCTGCCCCTTTCTCTCTCCTTCTTCTGGAACTCCTATGATATGGGTATTATTACATTTCATTGAATCACTTAGTTCTCTAATTCTCTCCTCGTGTTCTAGAATTTTTTTATCCCTCTCAGCTTCCTTTTTCCCCTAATTTTATCTTCTATTTCACTTATTCTCCCCTCTGCCTCTTCAATCATTGCTGTCACTGCCTCTAATTTATTTTGCACCTCATTTACAGCATTTTTTAAATTCA
Organism: Panthera uncia; assembly: GCF_023721935.1. Classification (NCBI taxonomy): domain Eukaryota; kingdom Metazoa; phylum Chordata; class Mammalia; order Carnivora; family Felidae; genus Panthera; species Panthera uncia. Next base: position 75,194,232 of record NW_026057582.1, on the reverse strand, counting down.
TCATGACTATTTTTTAGTTCCTTGATCTCTGCAGCAATATACGCTGTTGTCTTCTATGCTTTTTTCAAGCCCAGCTATTAATCTTATGACTATTATTCTAAATTTTTGTTCAGTTATATTGTTTATATCTGTTTTGATCAATTCTTTAGCTGTCATTTCTTCCTGGAATTTCTTTTGAGAAGAGTTCTTCCATTTCATCATTTTGGCTAGTTTTCTGTCCCTTATGTGTTTTAAAAACTTGTTATGTGTCCTGCACCTGTGAGCACTACTGTATTAAAGAGGGGTCATACATTGTCTAGGGCCTGGCCTTTCAGTAGGTGTTTGTTAGAGTGTGTTACTAGCTGTCTGTGGTTGTGAGTCTGGTTGCTTTATCTTCCTACTTGTAATTATGTTTCAGGCCCTACACCAGGTGTGCCTTGATTTGTTTGTTGAAGTAACCCTGGAAAAGAAAACAAAAACACAAAGAAAAAACAAAATCAAAACAAAACAAAAACCCAAAACACCAGCAACAACCAAACAACAGGGTGGGGATGGTGTTGATGGAAGAGGCCTTATCCCATACAAAGAGAGAAGTGACCCGGGTGAGGAAAAAGAAAAGAAAAGAAAATTGACCAGGAAGAGAAACTATACAGCTTAATCCAGAGAGAGAGAGAGAAAGAGAGAGAGAGGAAAATACAGAAGGAGATACAGAACAGGTATAAAGAGAATATATTAAATATGTCTGGTTAAACAAACCAACAATAGAATAACCAGACCAGAGGAGTGAAGAAATAAGGAGGAAAGGAAAAAAATTATATATATATATATATATATATATACACACACATATAAATTATATGTATATATATACATATAAATTATATGTATATATTTATAAATATATGTATATATATAAATATATGTATATATTTATAAATATATGTATATGTATACATATAAATATATGTATAACATATATATATTATATATATATTATACATATATATATAATAAGAATTGTCCAAGAATTAAATCAGAAAATCCAAAACCGCTGGGCGCCCTGGAACCAATGACAGCACTGTTCTCGAGGAGGGACTGTCTGTTTCATTGGCGTCAATCCTACTCCAGTAGATACACAGTTACCAGGCAAGGAGGGGTGTGTTTAGTGTAGGCTGGTCCCGCCTCCACTGTGGGCCCGCTGTTCATTCCCTGAAGCCATACCTTGTTGGTGATAGGGAGAAAAGTAACACCCCAGTCTCTCCTCCAAGGACCGGCTATCCCAAACCATTCTGTTCAGGCTGTCCTCACAGTTCAGTGGGCCTGAACAAGGCAGTTTGTCCCTCTCCGCTGACTCCTGCGCCTCCCTGGGACTCAGTTGGGACTTAAACCCCGATGTCTTTAAGGTTCCTACTCCCTTCGCCCGGTTTTGGGGAAGTGCCACTCCTTTGACCGGTTATATAACTTCTTCCCACAGCACTCCAGGCAGGGAATTGCTTTCTCCCACTGCAGACTGTGTCTCTGGACTAGTTACTGAGCCCTGGGCTGGCTCCCCTCCTCCCCAGGTGTGCAAACAGGGCAGCCGGCCCCACTCCAGAGAAAGCCCTGTAGTTAGAGATTGGATCTTTCTCCCTCTCGGTCTGTGGTTTTTCTCTTGTCCATATAAATACTTCCACAGTCTCTCTTTCTCTTCCCTTTGGCTCTCTGCACAAGGGGATCCTTCCTATCCGTGTCTACACTGCCCGTTTTATCTCTCCCAGTTTGCAATCACACACCTATGGCCTGCCAGTTTGTCCCCGTGGGCCCCTGAAGATGTCTCTGTCATGTCATAGCCTGGATTCTTGGAATTCAAAGTCCTTTGGCCTCAACTCTGCTGTGTTTGAGGGACGAGAGAACTTCAGGTCCCTCTACTTTGCCATGTTGGATCTCTGCCCCTATATATAACCCTACAATAGGCATTTTTTAAATAATCAGGGAATTTACAGGATGACATAAACATGAGAAAAAAAAATAAAAATATTAAAAAAAATCAAATGGAAGTTTTAGGGCTACAAAATACTATATAGAAACCAAAAAAATCCATTCGAAGGACAAAGGAACATCAACAACAAAAATCCCTGGATAGAAAATAGATACAATTTGGAGCACCTAGGTGGCTCAGTCAGTTAAACGTCCAATTCTTGATATCGGCTCAGGTCATGAATTTGCTATTCCTGAGACTGAGCCCTATGTGGAGTTCTGAGCTGACAGCATTGAGACTGCTTGGGATTCTCTTGTCTCCCTCTCATTCTGTCCCTCCCCCCACTTTCAAGATAAATAAATAAATAGTTTTTAAAAAGTTAAAAAGAAAATGGGCACCTAGGTGGTTTAGTCGGTTAAGTGTCTGACTTCAGCCTAGGTCATGATCTCACCATTTCTGAATTTGAGTTCCATGATGAGCTCTGTGCTGGAGCCTGGAGCTCAGCTCAGAGCCTGGAGCCTGCTTTGGATTCTGTGTCACCCTCTCTCTCTGCCCCTCCCCTGCTCACATTCTGTCTCTCTCACTGTCTCTCTCTCTCAAAAATAAGTAAACATTAAAGAAAAAAAGTTTTTTTTTAAGTTAAAAACAAAATAAAATAGAAACAATTTAAGCTAAAGCAGAAGCTAAAACATTTGTGGAAAAAATTAACAGAGCCTCAGTGACCTATGAAAAATGTCAAATGATTTAACACATGTGGTATTGGATTTAGGGATGACAGGAAAAAAATTTGAAGAAATGATGTTTAAAGAACTCGAATAAAAAGTATAAATTCACAGAACAAAATTAGGTTTGAATGCCTCAGGAAAAACAAAAAAGAAAATCACTTCAAGACATACAATAATTGCTGAAAATGAGCAATTTATAAAATATTAAAATCTGTCAGAGAAAAAAAGATACATTTTATACAAAAGAACAAAAATTGATAACTCTAGACTCTTTTCAGAAACTATGCAAAGTATCTTTAAAATATTAAAAGAAAAAACCCTCTCAAACTAGAATTCTATACCAAAATTAAGGGTGAAATAAAGACATTTTCAAGCAATTAACGATTACATATTTCATGGCCATCAGAAATATTAAATAAAGCTGTAATGACAACTTATTGCATTTATAATATGTACAAATAAAATGATGACATGATAATATAGTACAAAGGGGAGAAGCAGTAGAGAAGTTCAGTATGTTATATGTGAAATGGAATAATATTATTTGAAGATACTAGAATGTGATAATTTAAAGTTGCATAATATAAACTCTAGAACCATGAAAGAGAGAAAATGGGGCTGGAAAGGCAGAACAACCGAATGAAAGAAAGAAGAAGGAAGAAAGGAAGGAAGGAAGGAAGGAAGGAAGGAAGGAAGGAAGGAAGGAAGGAAAGAAGGAAAGAAAAAGTAGTTAGCTAAAATAACCATGTATGTGTAGTGGCTCATAACTTGGACGGCCCAGGTTTAAACCATTTTATTCCCTCTTGGTCAAATTAAAACATGCTCCTTGCTTATTGATGTAGTTTGCAAAATGAAGGCCATGTTATTGTTTGTAAATCAACCACTGTAAGTCCTGAAGACAGTAAAACTGAGGAAGAAGGTAAGGGAAAATCTGCATGGTGGATGCTGTCAAGTACCCTTACTTAGCATTGCAGGAGGAATTAGGTTCATGGGCCAATGACACCTTTAGATGTTGATAGTCTCTTAAGCCAGGGCTCTTGCTATAGGGGCAAGTATACTGGCTCTAGGTAATTGGAAAATAAAACTATTCTCACTTCCAGCATTCAGTCATGTAAACATTTATGGGAACTTAGAGGAAGATTAAGACAAATCATACAGAAACCACCCAAAAAAGACCTGGTGCTGAGCCAGGAGATTGGAATGTTGAGGTTTATGTTAAATGGTTTAGGGATTCCTGAACTAGCTACTGAGGATAATGAAATAAAATGACATGGAAATATCCAAACAGAGAAAAGGTGGGCATACTTCTCTCATACCCACGGAAGCCATTAGTGTGAACACTGTGGGCTTAACTCAGCATCCATAGGAAGAAACCACCTACTGATGATTTTAGGCAGATTTCTCTGAAGTCAAGGGTCTGCACAAAACCAGCAAATAAATCATACTGGACTCCTTCCAGAAGCCCCAGTGGTCTAAAAACAGGGATTCAGTAGAACTGACACCTACTCAGCTCTAGGATTTGGTTATCCTTTTGTTAGTGAGACTTCTTGCTCAACTATAGACCCCAACAGTTATATCGCACTTTATTAGAACATTGACAATGAATGAAACATTCCAGTCCCCTTATCAGAAAAACCCTGATAGCAATGGAATGCCTAGAAGACATCCCCCCATATCCCCTTCCTTGCTCATGATCAGGGGCTAAACATATACTGACCTCATCTTTGATCATGTGCTCCCTGCCTTCTCTCCTGCATGTAACCCCCTAAACCTGTCCTAAAAAATTCTAGGTGTCCACCTTGCAAGCAGAGAGCTCAGTTGTTAAGGCTTGAGCCTACCAGTTCACACAGATATAGGCACCTGGAACTAAAATTTTCCCTCTTTTCTAAACCCTTATCTCTTGAGTTATTGTTTTCTCTTGCAATGAGTTTATCCAAGTTTGTTTAGCAATAATGTTGGCAAACCCAGCCAGGACCTATGCTTTCAATCTGTCCAGCCACCTCAGGGTTCTCTGGGACAGAGCAGTTGGCTCCATCAGTTCATCAGGGCTCACTCACTAATTTCCTGAGTTAATGGCTGTGATGCATGGTTTCTTATCAATCTTACAGAAGCAGCCAGCGAAAATACAATTAAAGGTTTATAATATTGGAGAGTCTATCAGTGTATTTCATGTGGAACAATTCCTCTGATCAAGAAAGGCACTTTGCTTTTACTAATCTACAAAAGGGACCAAAGTAACATTGGATTATCTGGCTATATCACATTTCATATCACATTTGGAACAGTGGTCTCATTAAACACAGAAACAGAAATGCAATGTTACTTTAAATAGGCATGGAAAGAGGCATGAACATATGGCTAATATATTGGATAGATATATTTTTCAATTGGATATGAAAGAGAGCCAAGGAGATACTCCACAGGAAACATTTCTTAGAACCAGAGGTGGGACTAAGGAAATGGGGAGACTGCAGTTCCCGAGCTTTATATCTTTATATCTTCTGTTTTGATAGACCCAGTTATGCTTATAATAATGCCAGGCATAAGTGTAATATACAGTAAAAGGTAGCTATGTGTTTGTGATTGACCTTTTTTAATACTCTTCAAGTAAGTTTTCATTTTGGAACATTCCAGACCTGATAGTGGTTTTATAGTCCTCTGCTTAACTGTTGTTGATAGTAAAACATGTCAATTCCTATAAGTGTGCAATGCCATAAAAAGTTTTCTCTGTTGTCATTCAGGGAAAACAACATGGCATCTTTAATAATTCCCATTGGTATTTATCATCAGTTGGGTATTGTTAGGTCTCAAAATACATCACATCTATATTATTACCCTCTCAATATATATGACTCTTTATGGAGAAAATAGAGAAAATATTAACATTTGTCATTATTTTAGGGAAATACTATTATTTTTGGAAAGAGAACCTCTCCAGGTTTCAATGTGTCTGACTCAAGTAGTGCTCTGAAACACTGTAAAACTGGTAAGTTGTAGGGGAAGCTTTAACATACATTAAAAAATATAGAACCATTTCTAGATATTGAGTTTCAATCCCGTTGTTCATAGGTAGAGTCAAATGTGAAAAGTTCTTTAGGTGAACACCATGATAACATTAGAGAATTCTAGAAGGCATTATCATTCTAGTTGTCATACAAATACAGCATATTTTCATTATAAGTGTGACAGTATGGGGCAAATTAAATAATTGAGTACACTTTGATATACTTCAAGTGATGTTATTTTCCATTTGTTAAAGAATTTTCATGTCAAACTTCATAATGTCCATATCATTACTAATATACATTTGAGAGCATTTCCAATCCATGCCAAATGGTGACGCCTCAAGAAGTAGGTAGCTGAATGAAATCTTTGCTTTTTTTCTTTTTTCCAAAGAAATGTGTTATTCCCTGTGCTTATAAACCTACTAGACTTAACACTTCAATTTATCCTGTTCTGTTAAGCAAACAAACAACAAATATCAGCTCAGATGACTAGTATCATGTGGACAAGAATATGATTTTTGGCAAAACTAAGCCATAATAGATTTTATTTCATATTCTTCTGTGTTAAGATTACAAAACTTTTTAAACATTCATTTTAATGGAATAAATTACTCATATATTCTCAAGTAGTTTGACAGATTGTTCTCTGTAGATCAAGCAACTTGTAGATCAATCACAATTTGTCCTTTTTCTTCATAATATGATGCCTGTGATCTGTGATTAAATTTCTACTTCTAATACTCAGCTCAACTATATTTTCTGCATGGTGAGTCTGTGTCTTAGAATTAAGAATCAAATGTTGATTTCATTTGTTTTTTATAAAATGCTGTTTATATATCTTTCTCCTCAGCCATTTTAGAACAGTTTGAAAGTTGTTTACAGTAAGAAGAAAGCTAAAGAACTTTTTTTCTATGGGAAGGGGGGATGCTGGGCAGATAATCAAAATGATTCCCTTGAAAACATAAAATTTTTCTTTTTACTCTGTCACCCCTTGCCTCTTCTACACTTGTAGGGAGTGTGTGGGAGAATGTATATGCATGTGTGTCTATGTCTATGGTTTAGAGTAAAAACTAATATGTAAAAATGTGCTTTAAACAAATATTACAGATTGGTGCAAGTTACACTATCAAAGCAGAAAAAAACATAAAAAGTAGAAAAATTCTTTGACTTTGAATAAACCTATCTTTTCTACAGTTATCACTAATGCATTATTCCAAAGTTTTTCTCTTTAAATATCTGTCAGCTTTCACTCACTTCATCAACATCTCTATTGATGACCCTTGTAACATCTATTATGGAGAATATAAGAATAATTGATCTATTTTCAAGGAGCTTAAAAGTGATCTGGGGAAAGAAGAATCACAACACCAAAAATGAGAGACCTTGGATTAGAACAAATTTCCATAGCTCTTAATCTAGTGTTCCTTCAATTTCAGAATATTTACACCTAATGCACACGGCATACCTAGTGAATAAGTAAATGGTAGAGCACATGAAATGGACCATAAATACACTGGAAATTGGTATGGGTTTTATAAAAGAGAGGCCTCAAGGTGTCCTGAAGGATAAGGCTATATGGACAGGATTTGTCTACCTAAAAAGAAAAAAACATGTACGGATAGAAAAAAAGAAATGGACGGGGAATACAGAAAACCACAAATTTGTTTTTTTTACCAAAACAGAAGTTGTATTTTGGCACTATAAGAAAACAATACTGGATATTTATAGTAGATGAGAGGCTGATTGTGAAGGACTAGGTGAACTTGGGGATTGATAAGGGAGTTAGGTAATTGTTTTGTTAAGGAGACACTGATAGGATGAAAACAGAATTCTTGAGTAATGTTCAATTCCTAAAAGTAAACTATATTTGTGGGGTAATTACATTATGCATCATCAATAAAATGCAATTCTATATAGCCATAAAATGATTTGGATTTTCATGTGCTCTTAGAAATGTATTTTTAATGTCAATTTTTAATGTCAATTCCTTGTCAAACCCAAGGAAAATAACTATACATGTGAACACTATTCTCTCAATAAATAGCATTGAACACTATGGTTTTAATAAAAAGCATATAAATGTAAACATATACTAGTACCCACAACACACAAAGAACACACACACACTGTACTAATGTGTATATTACTGTTCTCAGAGGATATCCAGGAAATAGATTGTTTATCCAGGAAATAGATTGTTATATCCTGCTGCTATGTGTGCCATGTTTTCTTTTCCATTCACATAAGCTACTTTGATCCTTTTCAGAAATAAATTAGGGAAAAATACGTACTTCTAACAATTTTATTGGAATGGTTATTCTGTTTCTGTTTAAAAATGCTTCAACATCCAATTTGACATTTAAAAGTAAATATGCTTAAAATTCCTAATTTACATGGATTTTGCTTTAACACTGATTTTAATGTAGATCCTGAATATTCATATATATTTTATTCATTCATTCACTCCTTCAATAAATATTAGTAATATGCAAGAATGTGTATAAACTATTTCATGTATATTTGAAGTCTATCCTGTTCTCCTCAAATGCAGTTTTAAAAATGAGATTTCAAAAAGCGTAGTGTGGATATTTTAAATATTACCCATAAAACTGAAAGAAGATACAACTTTTCTAAACATGAAAATAACTTTATGTACTTAATGTGGCTTAGTACCAAATTTGTGTCAATCCAAGTTTCTCAGAGTAAGAACTTGGCCAGAGGATATGTCTATGTAGGAAAAATACATCCCCAGTTGGATAAATGTACCCATGGGATTGCCTCAGAGAAACAGAGTGTACAGCATTATGATGCTTCTTCCTTCTGTTTCTGATGATTGGGAGCATAAATTGCAGGAAATTGATGGAAATATGGGAAAAGGAGATGCAACGCTATTCCTGGGATTCACATGAGGCACTTTCCTATGAAAGTATTTTCCCCTCTCTGGTAAAAAACAATGGCACAAAAGGAAGGCTTTAATTACTGCAGGAGCTTTTTAAGAACCTAGATAACTGAGGAACTATTATGGTTGAAAATATTTTTTTAAGAACAAAGCCAACAAAACCAGTGTTGTTATAAGGATGGGCTGATGGGAAAGCTATGGTATAAATTTAGATGACTGTAGTGAAAGAATGGTATTTCTATTACCCACATCAGTCAGTTACCTCAATTACCTCATTTTATCATTTTGAAGCTGTGATAAGTAAACATGCACAAGCTAACCAGTGGTCCTCTGTATAGCACTAAACAAATGAATGAATGAATACACACTGAAAAGAAAATAAATTCAGTTCCATTTGGCTGGGGACTTTCTACATCCTTGGTATATCCTGCTTAAAATTACAGAAGAGGCATTTGAGGTGAATAATGTTAAATTTTGAGTGAATGAATTATGTATGCAATATATATATTATGTATACATATGTAAATTCATGGTTTGACTCTACTAATGTGCAGTGACCATCACTGGTATTAGCATAAGCTGTGAGGGATTCATGCAAGAATGGAGCAGGAAAGAGAAGATGTGCTTTTCTCAAGGACCTAAAAACTTATAAGGAAGACTTAATATAAGACATTAATTAATTGTTCTTTACCAGAATCTCTTTCAAAGTATGGGTCTCTAGAATCCTTGCTATATTTTCTACATTTATCATTTCCAGGTTAAGAAACTCAATAATATTCTGTGAATGTGGAACCCACCATGATCCTTATCTTATTTATGGAGATCTTTATAGCACAAACAGGCATTCAATATCATGGAGTTTGATTTTTTGTTTGTTTGTTTACTGAGGAGGAAAAATAACCCTCAAAAGGAGATACTCGTCATATGTTGCCCAATGAGTAACTCAGCTAGGTGTCATATTGAGGGCTTTGGAATCCAAGTTCACAGTCTATATGATTGTGATTTCATGTGCTGTTTTTGTTTTTGTCTTTCAGAAATGTATATTCTGAATTCTTCTTACTGTTTGGAATGCTGCTCTGGGCCATTTGTAATATCACTGACCAATAAAATTTCCCAAAAGTGGGAGGTGCTTTAAGTTCACCTGTCTGAGTATCAAAATTAGACACCAACATGAACCATCCTTTGTGTAAACACAACTTTTCTGCCCACAATTCTTACTCATTTTGATTATGATGACATAAAGTTGATAACATGGAAAGGGTGAACCATTCAGTGGTTTCTGAGTTCATTTTGCTGGGACTTTCCAAATCTCAGAATCTTCAGATTTTATTCTTCCTAGGATTCTCTGTGGTCTATGCTGGGATTGTGTTAGGAAACCTCCTCATCTTGGTCACTGTGACCTTTGACTCACGCCTTCACACACCAATGTATTTTCTGCTTATCAACCTCTCCTGTATTGATATGATCCTGGCTTCTTTTGCTACCCCTAAGATGATTGTGGATTTCCTCCGAAAGCAGAAGACCATCTCTTGGTGGGGATGTTATTCTCAGATGTTCTTCATGCACCTCCTAGGTGGGAGTGAGATGATGTTGCTCGTAGCCATGGCAATAGACAGGTATGTTGCCATATGCAAACCCCTCCATTACATGTCCATCATGAACCCCCGAGTGCTTGGTGGGCTGCTGCTATCCTCCTACACAGTTGGATTTGTGCACTCATCTAGTCAAATGGCTTTCATGTTGAATTTGCCCTTCTGCGGTCCCAACGTGGTGGACAGCTTCTTCTGTGACCTTCCCCTTGTGATCAAACTCGCCTGCAAGGATACCTACATGCTACAACTGCTGGTTATTGCTGACAGTGGCCTCCTGTCCCTGGTCTGCTTCCTCCTCTTGCTTGTCTCCTACACGGTTATCATACACTCAGTCAGGCACCGTGCTGCTAGTGGTTCCACCAAGGCCTTCTCCACTCTCTCGGCACACATCACGGTTGTGACTCTCTTCTTTGCCCCATGTGTCTTTATCTATGTATGGCCCTTCAGCAGATACTCTGTAGATAAAATTCTTTCTGTGTTTTATACAATTTTCACACCTCTCTTAAATCCTATTATTTATACATTAAGGAATCAAGAAGTAAAAGCAGCCATTAAGAAGATAAGAACTCGACATATAAATTCAAAACCCACTTTGTAGATGATGTTTTCAAAGAGGCAATTTTTTGTTTTGGACATTATTAAGGAATAAACTTTTAATGTATTTCAAGTTCTGTATAAGGAAACAGTAGATGTAATTGTTAGATAGGAAACCCCTCTTCTGTCATCATCAATGGTTAAAGCATGACATCTCCATTCTGGAAGACATGCATTTAAATCCTCTGTTCACTGGGGCACCTGGGTTGCTCAGTGGGTTAAGGGTCTGATTCTTGATTTCGGCTCAGGTTGTGATCTCACTGTTTGTGAGATGGAGCCCTACTTTGGGCTTTTTGCTGATAGTGCAGAGCCTGCTTGGGAGTCTCATTTTCTCCCTCTCTGCTCCTCCCCGACTCATGCTCTCTCCTTTCTCTCTCTCTCTCAAAATAAATAAATGAACTTAAAAAAAATCTTCTCTTCACTACTGTTTCTAATGCAAATTTGAAAAAATGAATAAATTATCTACTTAGCTTCTCTATCTATAAAAACTTCTTTATACATTTCTTTTATAATTTTGGCGTGTTTTTAAAGTTTATTTATGTATTTTAAGACAGAGAGAGAGAGAAAGAGAATGAGTGGGGAAAAGGCAGAGAGAGGGAGAGAGAGAATCCCAAGAGGTTCCACAATGTCAGTTCAGAGTCTAACTCCGGACTCAAAATCACGAACTTTGAGATCATGACCTTGGTCGAAATCAGGAGTTAGATGTTTAACAGACTGAGCCACCCTGGCACCCCAGCGTGTTTTTAATCTTTACAAAATACATTATTAGCGTTGCTATTATACTTGTAGTTTTTGTTGGGAATCTGTACATAGAAAATGCACACAGATGATGCCTCACATTGCTATTTGGCTGAGTGCCTGGGTAACTGCTCTTTGGTGCTGGAAAAGTACATTTAGTACATAATCCCTACTTACTGTGTATTAACTTTGTTACTGAGTTGCCCCAGACACAGTGCCTCCAACCATCCTTCACATATGTTGTGAGCCTGGCACAGTGTGCCAGAAGGCTCATCCAGGGTTTCAGAAAGTTTACAGCCCATGGATGGAAAGAGTGAACTAAATTTGCAGTTGTGCCGTGGCATGAACAGTACTATGGTACATGGTTGTAAGTCCAAAACAAATTTTTCAGTAATAACACCAATATTTGTCTCTTCTTTTTTTCTGAGTCCACTGATAAATTGATTCATGGGGCCTACATGGGGTAGGGGTGATTGATACCCCTGAAAAGTCTATAATCAATTCTTTGTACCAGTATCAAGCTTTTTTGTTTTTAAATACGGTTTACAAATAGAAAAAAAACTCAATGTCTTTAGTATACAATTTTGTGAGTTTTGACAAATGCATAGCCATGTAACGAACGATCACAATGAGATTATAGGAAAATGTCCTCAACCCTCAAATTCCCCTGTGCCCCTTTGTGGTCTATCCCTCTCTCCTATCTTCTGGCTCTGATAATAGAATCTGTTTTTTTGTACCTACGTTGCCTTTTCTAGACTGTCATGTAAGTGAACTCATATAGTAAATGGCCTTTTTAAAATGTTTTTATTTTATTTCCAGTTAGTTAGCATATAGCATAATATTAGTTTCAGGTGTACAATATGGTGACCCAACACTTCCACACAATACCTTGTGCTCATCACAAGTGCCCTCCTTAATCCCCATCACCTATTTAATCCATCCTCCCACCTACCTCCCCTCTGGTAACCATCAGTTTGTTCTCCATAGTTCAGAGTCTATTTCTTAGTTTGCCTCTTTTTTTCCCCCATGCTTGTTTGTTTCGGTTCTTTAATTTCAGGTATGAGTGAAATCAGATGGTGTTTGTCTTTCTCTGACTGATTTATTTCTCTTAGCATAATACTCTCTAGCTCCACCCACATCCTTGAAAATGGCACAATTTCATTATTTTTTTATGGCTGAGTGATATTCCATTGTATGTATACACCATGTCATTTTTTCCCCTCCAGATATGTGTTTAGAGTTAGGGTCAGGATTAGGACCAGGGTGAGGGTATGTTCCTGGTATCCTGCAGTTCAGAGATTTCTCCAGAGGGTTAGGTTAGGGTTAGGTTTAGTGTTAGGGATTAGGGGCTTGGGGGAGTTATCATTCGGGTAATCGTTAGGTTTAAGTTAAGGGTAAGGTTAAGTTTAAGGTTAGGTTTAGGATTAAGGTATGTGCCTGGTATCCTGCAGCTCAGAGACTTCTGCACAGAATAAAACCCCAGATTTCTGCTGGGGTAAGAATAGACATGGCAGCCATCCACTGAGCTGGGCAAGGAGGACATTTGTGGCTGTAAATACTCTTTTGTTATTGTTTCTAAGTTTTTATTTAAATTCTAGTCAGTTAACATACAGTATAATATTAAATTCAAGTGTACAATATAGTGATTCAACATTTTGATACAACACTTGTTCAGCACAAGTGCACTCCTTAATCCCCATCTTTGGGGATTTGACCCTATTTGATCCATCCCCCACCTCTCCCTTGGTAACCATCAGTTTATTCTCTATAGATAGGAGTCTGTTTCTTGGTTTGCCTCTCTCTTTTTTTCCCTTTTCTCATTTGTTTTGTTCCTAAATTTTACATATGAGTGAAATCATACAGCATTTGTCTTTCTCTAATTTATTTTGCTTAGCAAAATACTCTCTCACTCTATCCATGTCATTGCAAATGTCAAGATTCCGTTCTTTTTTATGGCTGAATAATATTTCATTGTATATATCTAACACTTCTTTATCCATTCACCAGTTGATGGACATTTGGGCTATTTCCATAATTTGGCTATCATAAATAATGCTGCTGTAAACATTGGGGTGTATCTTTCCCTTTGAAATAGTGTTTTTGTATCCTTTGGGTAAATACCTAGTAGTATGATTGATTGCTGGATCCTAAGGTAGTTCTGTTTTTAACTTCTTGAGGAACTTCCATGTTGTTTTCCAGAGTGGCTGCACCAGTTTACATTCCCACCAACAGTGCAAGAGGAATGGTTCCCCTTTCTCTACATCCTCACCGGCACCTAATATTTCCTGTACTATTGATTTTAGTCATTCTGAGAGGTGTGAGGTGGTATCACATTGCAGTTTTGATTTGCATTTCCGTGTTGATGAGTGATGTTGAACATCTTTTCATGTGTCTGTTAGCCATATGCAGGGCTTCTTTGGAAAAATGTCTATTCATGTCTTCTGCCCATTTTGTAATTGGATCATTAGTTTTTCTGATGTTGAGTTGTAGAAATTCTTTATATATTTTGGTTACTAACTTTATCCAATATGTCATTTGCAAATATCTTCTCCCATTCCATAGGTTGCCCTTTAGTTTGTGCACAGTAAGTAGCCTTTTAAGCATGACTTCTTTCATTCAACATAATGCCTTTGAGATTCCTTCCAGAGCAAGTTGTTTTAATTATTATAAATCTATGGTACATTTTAATATCTATTAAATAAGTATCCTCATTGCTATCCTTCCTCAAATTGTCTTGAAACCAGTTCAGTTATTTATTAGTATGAACTAGAATGATTTTATCAAATGACATGAATACTTAGTAATTATAATTGCGTTAATCTTATACATTGATTTAGGGAAAAATATGATATTGACAATACTGGTCTTTTTAATCCTACACATGGTTTATTTCTGTACTTTTAAGGCCTTCTTTTGTATCTCCCAGTAAAGTTTTATAACTTTCTTCATTAAATACTGAAAATATTAATGTTATGAATTATTTTATTTTAATGTTTATGAGGTCATTTTAAAAAATGTTTATTTAAAAATGTTTTTAATGTTTATGCATTTTTTGATAGAGACAGAGCATGAGTGGGGGAGGGGCAGAGAGAGAGGGAGACACAGAATCTGAAGCAGGCTCCAGGCTCCGAACTGACAGCACAGAGCCCAATGTGGGGCTCGAACTCATGGACTGTGAGATCATGACCTGAGCTGAAGTCAGACACTCAACTGACTGAGCCACCCAGGCACCCCCCCCCCAAAAATGTTTATTTTAAGAGAGAAAGAGAGAGAAGGGGGTAAGGGCAGAGACGGATGGATAGAGAAAATCCCAAGCAGGCTCCACGCTGTCAGTGCAGAGCCGGATGTAGGGCTTGATCCCACCAACCGTGAGATCATGGACTGAGCCAAAATCAAGAGTCAAATGCTCAACCGACTGAGCCACCCAGGTGCCCCAAGGTCATTTTTAACTGTCACTTTTTGATAATTCTGTAATGAAGAAAATGTGTAGTTTTATATAGTTATGTGTATATATATATAGTTTTATATATATATTTACTTGAAATTAGCCACCTACCTGAACACTAAATAATTGACATTTTTAGTCGATTTTCTTGGGCTTAGAATATAATGTTTCAACTATGATAATCTTATGTTTTCCTATTATTTTCTAATATCTTATTTCATATTTTAGCTCATGACATTCTAAGACAATACTTTTTCTGAAATTTTTCTTGAATTCCAATGAACACTATATATATATATATATATATATATATATATATATGTCATAGATGTTCTGAGATATGTATGGAGAACTACTGATTTTAATATGTTTATACAATATGATGAAAATGTTATACATTTTTATAAAATAACATATTTGGGATGATAAAAACTAACATTTGCACTTCGCCTATTTGACATGGAAAAATTTACTAATTTCAGTCTATTGTCAACATTTCCAGTGGGTATAAATAAATGTTTTTTAATTGTAGAAGAAATGAATCTAAAGTTCGGTGTGCACAGCTCAATAAAAACTGGAAGTTTACAAGAAGCTTCACTGCCACCTAGTGGCTGAAATCACCTGTTTCTCTTCCTACCTTTAACGAAAACCAAGAATTAGGAAGGAGGATTTATAAGAATGGTCTGGAGTCTTTTCAGTCCTCCAGTAGGCAATCTATATGCAGCTTATACCTTTCAAAGAGGCAGTCAAGTTGATTACCATCTCACCATTACCCAAAATGGCCATTTTCTCAGACAGATTTTAATGTTACTTGAAGGGTTTTCAGTCTGCTAGTACCCGTCAGGTAAGTCCAGAATTCTAGGGGACATCATAACATATTAAGTCACCATGAGGAATTAGAATATTCTGAAAAAGGTAAGGCAGACTAGGACCAAAAATTTATCTATATGTCAAAAACAATGTTCATGATTTTTAAATCTATTGCCTACCATAGATTTACAAAGCTAAGTCTTTAACCTCCCTAAAGTGTGGATGATCCTTCCAAACTGCAAGAGGAGCTAAAAATATATACTACTTGTCATCATTTTAGTCTGCAAGGCTAGAACACTTTGCTCAGAGTTGTTCTGCCATATGATTTTACTTTGAGCATAATTGGTCAGATAGGTTGATGTGTCTAAAGGAAAGTAAGACTCATTTGAGGCTACTAAAGAGAGAGTGGCCTAAAGCAATTCTTCAGTCTGTATCTAAAAGACAGTATTTGAAAAAATAATTAAGTAAATAATTAGGCTGTCTGGTGAAGTCTTTGGCTATCTCAGTCTTATGAGCTAGGTGCTGTTTTCATTCCCATTTTATGTATGAGAGGACTGAGGCAGAAGACTTTTATAACTTACCTAACTGTCCATAGCTAGAAGAAAACAGAACAAATTTCAACTCAGTCTGTTTTTAGAAGCCATGCACCTCTTTATAATTTTCTATGTTGCCTCTACTAGCGTTAGCCAAATTCTGGAAATACATTAATAAATTACCTCTTCCCCAAATTCAGAAATTGTTTAAAATATAATAGAGGGCTGGGAAGCTGACTCCATGGACAAATAAGGCAAAGGTTAATTTATTGCTCTTATAGGCTAAAGTCAAAGAAAAGTGATATAGAAACTTTCAACTGTAAGATTTACTTTCAAATGGCAATATTTCATTTTTTTGGTGGCTGAGTAACTTTCCATTTCCACATATATACCATATTTTTTTATCCATTCACCAGTTGATGGACATTTGGGCTCTGTCCATAGTTTGGCTATTGTTGATAATGCTGCTATAAACATTGAGGTTGCATGTACCCCTTCAGAGCTGTATTTTTGTATTCTATCGGTAAATACCTAATAGTGCAATTGCTGGATAGTAGGGTAGTTTTAGTTTTTTTGAGGAACCTCCATACTGTTTTCCATAATGACTGCACCAGTTTGCATTCGTAGATAGAGCTAGAATGTATTATGCTAAACAAAAAAAGCCAGTCAGAGAAAGATACCTAATGATTTCACTCATGGAATTTAAGAAGCAAAACAGATGAACACATGGGAAGGGACGGGGAGAGATGAGAGGGAAACAAATCGTAAGAGACTCTTAATGATAGAGAACAAACTGAGGGTTGACAGAGGAAGGTGAGTGGGGGATGGGCTAGATGGGTGATGGGTATTAAGGAGGGCACTTGTGATGAGCACTGGGTGTTGTATGTAAGTGGTGAATGACTGAATTCTGCTCCTGAGACCAATATTGCACTGTATGTTAATTAACTAAAATTAAGTGAAAAAAAAAAAAAAGAGAGACTCACTTGTTCACAGTTATTGGGTTTTGAAAATGACTACATATAATAAAGAGGATAAAATTTACAAATAGTGTTGATTGAAAAAAGTGAAATGATTTACATTTCTGTCCTTGGAAGTCAAACTTGTCCATGCACCCAATGTCCAGGAAGCCAAATTCTGAGACACTCGTTTTGAAACAAAGAAACATGTATTATGAGAAGGCAGCCCATCTCAGAAGCTAAGCAGAGTCGGGCCTGGTTAGTACTTGGATGGGAGAAGGCAGCCCAAGGAGAAGTCAGGGGATTATTCCCAAAGCTGCCTTGACTTGTTGACCCTAGGGACAGCTTATATACATGAGAGGAGGGTCATGAGTTTCTTAAAAACTTGTTGGGAGGGGGGTCCTTGAAACAACCTGGGGGTGAGCATTCTTCTGGTCAGTGAGGAGCTTTTTGGGACCTGGTATGATCAGATACATCAACACCAATGCTAGTCTCCAGCCCCATTACGTTTCTAGAATCAGTGGATAAACAGGGAATAAAGGTAAAAAAGACAAAGGCAAAGTTAATGATTGATTGGAATGAGGTTAAGAGATTCACAAACGATGGTTATGTAGAGAGCAAACAGAATGCAGACCTAAGTTAATAATGCAACTAATAGAACTATAGTTCCCCTTAGGCCTTCAAAACAGGTCCAGGAACCAAGCACCTGCCTCAAATCCCCACTCTTATTTTATAGTTCTTCCATCTTGGAGAATAGGGACAATGACCGCTCTGGCTGCTTCCTGCTGCTGAGGGGCAAAGAACAATAGCCAAGGGAGTGGAAATGGGAAACCTGTCTTCGAAGACGTTCTCCAGTGTCTGGGCACAGGGCTTGGACCTCGGTTTTCACCGTGACTGTTTCTCAGGAGACTTTCCTCAGGTGGCCACAGCTAGCAAAGTAGCATGCTGTCTCATTACTCTAGTTTGTTTGCTTCTCTGTTTTCTGGACTTGATCCCAGTTACTAGAAACGTTAAAGGCAATCCCTACCGATGCCCAAATAGCCCTCTCTAAAACTACCACTACTTTTTGTAATTTCCTTTGACTATCTGGGACACTTTGGCTAATAAAAGTCATATGTATCACTTTTAAATTGTCAGGTGCTTCAGGGTAGATGTCAGCATACTGACAATATGCTTGATGGATTCATTCAGGAAAAGATGAAGCGTCTTCAAGAGGCAGCTGATTAACTTATTGAAACTTATTTAAAATTTTTTTAAAGGTTATTTATTTATTTTGAGATAGGGAGATGGGGGAGGGGCAGAGAGAGAAGAAGAGAGAGAGAATCCCAAGCATGCCTTGTGCTGTCAGTGCAGAGCCTGACACGGGGCTTGAACTCATGAATGGTGAGATCATGACCTGAGCCAAAGTCAAGTCAGATGGTCAACCGACTGAGCAACCCAAGCACCCCTTAAAAAATTTTTTTTAAGTTTATTTATTTTGACAGAGAGAGAGAAAGAGAGAGAGAGAGAGGAAGCGCACAAGTGGGGGAGGAGCAGAGAGAGAGAGAGAGGGAGAGAATCACAGGCATGTTCCCTGCGCTCAGCACAGAGAGCCTGACATGAGTCTTGATCCCATGAACCTTGAGATCATGACGTCAGTCAAAATCAAGTCGGGTGGTCAACTGACTGAGGCACTAGGCAACCCAAACCTTATTTAGATTCTTTTGTTGAGGTACCTCTGTTTTTTAATCCTATCAGGATACATTCTAGGTAATTTTGAAGTCTCAGGAGTACTCTTGAGTTTACATATTGATTTGGTTGCAGTGTCTCTGGTGCCTCTAATGCCTCTGTTTGGTAGTATTGTTTGAATCTGGTCGATGAAACTCATGGGCTTGTTTCAAGTTAAAAGAATGGGAGGAAATGGGAAACCTTAGTTGGGAGAGTCATAGATGTTCAAAGAAAGCGGAGGAATATAGGATCCAGCCCAGCTGTATGGGCAAATTGCACACATGCAAAGACAATTAATCAGAATTAGAATTTAACATCCACAAAGGTGTGTTATTGAAATATAATTTTTCTCTCTAAATTTACACTCCTTTTTATTGAAGGTAGCCACATGAAGTCTAATTTGCTGCAAAATAAATCCAATTTTAACAAACCTGGCCTAATTATTCACATAAGCACAGCAAGAATAGTGATTGGCTATATAGGGTCTTTTAAATCTGCTTTGCTAGATTGTTTCATAAGGAATTTCAGATTAACTTTTAATAGTCTTTTGAGGCCAGAAGCCAAGCCAAGTACTTATCATTATTTTTCTCTGCAATACGTGTAGATGTGGGTTGTTTCCTTTCTTCTCGAGGTCCCTAAAATATCCTGAGGTTCCTGTACCTGCCAGCAAGTGACATTCTTTACTGTCCTGGTATGGGTCCCGGGAGTCTGCAAGCAAGGGACCAGGCTAACATTTCCAAGGGCTTCATTGGCACCTGAAGTCAACCTTGTTTCTTAAAGCTGGTCATATCTGAGTTTATGTGTGCCTCTCTCAACTATGACATTCCAGTCAAAGTCTTAGTAAAATAACCAGTGTTTTCAATGATGTTCTGTTACATGAAAGATTCTTACTGAACTAATGGAAATAACTATAATTGCCATGAAAGAAAGAATACTTACTGAGAGTTTCTGAATTCTGGAGGGTTCAGGTAGGGAGAAAAGATCAATGTGTTCACAAAAGAATATTTTATCAAAGTTTCTGTAAGTCATAGATCTCTTAAGAGAAAATTGTTTCTTAAGTCTGGAAACGCAAACATTCAGATAAGAGTAATCAAAACTGTAACTCCAAAAGACATGCTTATTTTAATTAAACCAGCAAACTCAAGCTTTCATTTATCAGAGGTTATGCCAGATCATATGAACCTGAGAAGAATTTGAATTAGTTTCCATCTTTGCTTGTAAGGATGTCCCATTCTTAAAAGTGCTTGTTTCTAACTAAATAGAGCTCTTTTATCATTAATTTTAGTAATATCATCCAGAGGTAGACAACACCATATAAGACAGGCAAAAATAAGAAATTTTAAATAAAGATTTGTATTTTTTCTTGGCAAATAACCTTATGGAAATTGTGGGATTGATTTTGAGCAAGGGTGTTTTTTGAGTCATTTGTACTTTTAAAAGTCCTTTTTCTTTCCTTTTTTTGCTTTCAGTCTCAGGGATGCAAAATGATTTAGATAAGTAGTTTCCAGAGAGGTTAAAGGACTTTGCATTGTTTCAGGGGCAGTATTCCTGGTTTTGCAAAACAACAGTTCCAATTGTATTGTGGCCAAGATACATTACAAAAGAATATGATTGTTTTCTTTTGATTCATAGAAGCATAGCTAAAAGAAGACCAGTTTGCATAGTGCAACCCAAATCACTACATTCTGGATTGAACTGGTGTTCCCCATAATACAGATAAGGCAGACAGACAGGACTAACAGTATTTTAGCACTGTGGGAGAAAAACAAAAGCAAATGATCCATCAACAAAAGCAATTAAGGATGGCTGTACAACTATTCCATCTTGCAAAATGTGAGGGTCCCTCTTTAAAGGTCTTCTTTGGAAAGATTTCTAAAAAGAACCGAAAGCAAATGAGAGGAAATGCAGTTGCTGATTGCACACACACAAACACACTCTTCAACAACAGAAGCTCTCCCAGAGCCCATGGAATATGTCTTTGCTTCAATTGAGGCTTGGCCTTGAGAAGAGGCCATTGTAGGTCTCTGGGGCAGCCAGGGGAATTTCCTTGGATTCAATGGCAATCCAAGCAGCTGTGGGAAATTCCCATGAGGTCACCCCTCTGGCCAGGGCTGGCCTGCTTGGGACACAAGGCTCCTGGCTGGCTCACCAAATTTCTTAAGGAACTCAAACTTGTCAGTGTGCCTGATGCATAGTTAGTCAATGTCTGAGACATTGGTTTTGATCAAAGAGAGCTTTATTATCAGAAGGGCAGCACAAGGAGAAAGCAGGGGATCATTCCCAAAACTGCCCTGCCCTGTTGAGCCTAGGGATGGCTTATATACATGAGAGGAGAGCAATGTGTTTTTAAAAACTTGACGGGGAAAAGAGCATTTGAAACAATCTGGAGGTAAGCTGGCCATCCTCTCAGCCACCCTGTGCTCTCAAATCTGCCAGAAAGTCCCCCAAGTAGTTACAACACTAATCATAGTCTTGGTGGGGAACTTGCTAGTGTCCCCAGTGCCTAGACTAACATCTGGCACACTGAAAATGAAACACAGAGAGGTTGAGCAATTTCCAAAGATCACACAGCAAGTCAGGAGTAGAGCTAGTCTACAAATCTCATGTTTAATCACAAAGCTGTTTCAAAACCCTGTTCTTGGTGTCTTTAAGTGGAAGTGGATAGGAAGGCTGTGCTGTTGGTCGAGACAACATCTGGGGTGCATTCTAGCTCTGAGGTACTAGAGATAACAATTCTCCACTGAAATGAGATCTCAGCACCCACTAAGGCAGACCATTTGTCATTTCCTTGTGCTTTGGGGTTCGTTTTAATTATTAAAAAGAATTTGTTTTACTCTCCTGAATATGTGCCTTCAGGGAAAACTTGGCACAGATATACAATGTGGTAGAGCAAAAATGTCCTATAGAAATATCCCAAAATCTTGAAAGTGTTTGAGATTACCCAAAAGTAAAACACCACTCAATCATAATGCCTAGAAAAATTTGTCGTACAGTAAGAATTAAATGTTTGTCAAAAAAATGCCTTAATAACATTTCTCATTATGTGACAAATGAATGCAAATGTTACATTTGTTCTCAGCAGAACCTATAAAAGGATATGGGAACCATCTAATGTCTTAATTAATTAATTAATATATAGCATATGTCTTACAGGGAGCTACAGGATTTGGGCACCACCCACAATTGTTTACCGTCCCAACGACTCTGTACTTCATTCCACTGTAGTCACGGGAATTGTTTGAACATAGTCGGCAGCAGCCACCTAAGTGCCTCTTCACTGGCTGTTTTCTCTGTTTCACTTTCCGCATCTAGATGTACTCCTGGAGGATCCCATCGCCTCCTTTAAGTCTTTGGTCAAAAGTCACGTTTGCAATGAAGCCTATTCTCAACATCCTATTTAAAATTAAAACTCTGGCATTTCTTTCTTTTTTTTTTTTAATTTTTTAAAACATTTATTTATTTTTGAGAGACAGAGAGAGACAGAGCATGAGCAGGGGAGGGGCAGAAAGAGAGGGAGACACAGAATCCGAAGTAGGCTCCAGGCTCCAAGCTATCAGCACAGAGCCTGATGTGGGGCTGGAACTCACAAACCAGGAGATCAAGACCTGAGCCAAAGTCGGACGCTTAACTGAGCCACCCACGTGCCCCAAAACTCTGGCATTTCCATTATCTCTTAACCTGCTTGATTTTTTCCCTTACATTTATTGTAAATTACTATTTTGTTTGTGTTTATGTGTCTTTGTTTTCTGTGAGAATGTAAGTACCGTAAGGGAAGCAATTTTTATCAGTTTCATTCACCAATGCATTCTACAAATGAACACTACATGTGTAGTGTAGCATCCTTTTTTGTTTTTAAACAAAACACCATCATCCTTTCTTAACATATTGAAATATGTATTGAAAATGTTATTTTTCTTGTCATTACCTTCTATACACTGATCTACTTTAATTGATATTACGTATTGTGGCAAAATTAAATTGTTATAATTTTTAACATATTAATCCACAACTCTGTAATAGACATCTTTTACTATAGAAATGCCTAGGTCAAGGTCTATTGGCATTTTTCAAGGAACTTGATTTATATTTCCAAAGTGGCTATCTGACAGTTGTACTGACATTCTTTTTGTTTACTTGTTTGTTTGAAGTTTTTATTTAAATTCTAGTTAGCTAACATATAAGTTAATATTCATTACTGACATACAATCTTATTAGGAGTGGGGAGGCAGCATTCCACAGTTTAAGAATATGGATTCTGTGCCTGGGTTAGAGCAACGACTCTGCAGCTGACAGTGTGTGCATCCAAACATGTTAGCTTCAGTGTCCTCATTTGTAAACTGGGAATGATAGTGTTTCTCTCATTAGAATTTTGTGAAGATTAATTGAAAAAAATCAACATAGTGCTGGCATAGAGTAAGCCCTCAGTAGATGTCAGGCATTTAAATTTGTATTGTTACTTTCATTACTAAATTATCCATTTTCATCAGACCTGACCATGAGTTTGATATATTTATTACAAATTGATATGTGAATACAAGTATCTCTTGTTATTTTTGGTTATTGAGGTCAACTTTTTAATGTTTATTGGACTATTAGTTCTCTTCCTTTTAAAAAATAATTTTTTTTGAATTCTTTCCTCATTTTCCTCTTCAGGTTTCCCTCACTTATTGATTTATAAATACTTTTTCTGTGTCAAGGGTATTAGGACTTTGTCATCAGGGCTAATGTAGCCACACTGGAGCTTTGTGTGGGTTAGGAAAAAAGTACTTCCAAAGTACTTCCAAAGGCCTGGTCAGGATATATTGTTTGTTGGATGGGTGGGGCACAGGCTAGATATTAGTCCCCACAGACCTTGGCCCCCCAGTAGATCTTGAGCAGTTAAAGTCTACACAACACTATGTAGTGACTTTGGGGGTCACAAGATTGGAAATAGAGTTAACTAGTTTGTAGTTGGATATAAGTGACACTTCCTCAAATACAAAGGATTTTTTTTAATTTTACATATTTTTGTATATTGTTATTTTGCTTTCTGAATTCTTCTATTACTGAATTTATAGTTAGCATATCAGTTAAGGTTTTCAAGAAAGAGAGAAAGAGAGAGAGAGAGAGAGACAGAGAGAGAGAGAGAGAGAGAGAGAGAGACAGAGATGGGGGTGGGGAGATATTTATTACAAGGAATGGTTCATGTGTTTTTCAGAGGCTGGCAAGTCCAGAATCTATACTGTAGACTAGAAGGCTAGAGTCCCAGGAGAACTGGTGATGCAGATGAAATCCAAAGACAGTCTACTGGAGAATTCTTTCTTGCTTGGGAAGGCCAGTCTTTTTGTTCTAGTCAGGTCTCCAAATGATTGGATAAGTCCCACCCACCTTGTGAAGGGGAATCTATTTTACTCAGAGTTCAGGAATTTCAATGTTAATTTCATCCAAAAACACTTCCCCAAATTGACACACAAAATTAATCATCATGTTTAGGAAATCTTACTCTACCTTCAAATCAAACATTCACTTGTTATTTGTCATAAGCTTCTCCATAATTCTTGGCTTTACATAGCATATTTGTACCTGCATAATGACTGAATATCAAAAACAAATGACATTGATGCATAGAAGTTAGTTCTACAATTTTTCTTCAGCAATTATTGTGTGTTTTAAATAGAGAAAGAGAAACTTAGAAAGGTTTTGTGATTCCTTTACAGCGAAACACAATAATCTAAAGCCAGTTTAGAACATGAAACATCTTATTATACCCAGATACTGATTTGGCACTGACATCCCTTCTCAACTGGGTTATGCTCAAACACCTAATATGGAATTGAAGGTAATGTGAATAGTTGCAAACATGACGATCATTCACCAGAACATTCTAGGATATTTGCAATTGACATATGGCCATTAGCAAAAGAATTTTGAATTAACCTCAAAATGATTCAGGGAGGTAAGTGGGATAATAATCATAAATAATGTACAAAGTAACCCAGACAGTAAGAAATTTCATTATACATGACCATACGAATCTGGAGAAATATTTGGCACATACAAATCTGATGCTCCAAAGAACTTTGCATGATCAAAGTTACATTAAAAAAAAATGTACAAGGTTGGCAGATTTTCAATATATTTTTTTAAATGTATGCTGTTGGGGCATCTGGGTGGCTCAGTTGGTTAAGCAGCTGACTTCAGCTCAGGTCATGATCTCACAGTTTGTGAGTTCGAGCCCGTGTTGGGCTCTGTGTTGACAGCTTAGAGCCTGCAGCTTGCTTCAGATTCTGTCTCCCTTTCTCTCTGCCCCTACTCCACTTGCACTGTGTCTCTCAAAAGATGAAAAAATGTTAAAAAATTAAAATAAAACATATGTTGTTAATTTTGCCATCTAAAGGAAAAGCACATTTTCAGTCTATTAACTGGATAAGTATACATTAAATAATTGCAAATGTGTTTATAGAATTTGACATCTTTAAAATCTTTCTTTTTTGTCACTTGGGGAAATGAACATGATTTATTAGCACAAATTTCTACTTGAAGATAGTTTATTCCCCAAGCTCCATTACGGTAATTGGCCATCAATGTCCCATCTTTAAGGGATTCTTAGCTTGAGGGAAAGAAGAGATAGATATTTATATCTAAAGTTAAAAGAAGATTCACATATGAAGTTCTCTAGCTTCTTAAAGTGATGCTTTTCCTGAATTATTTTCCAGGAATAGGAGAAAGAGATTATTAAATCCTCTACAGAAAAAACAAACAAACAAAAACCGCATGTTTTCAAAAGTTCCATTCAAACATAGTAGATTTGAAATACAAATTGAGAGATCTGCAGCATCAGCAGTGAGCATCTTAACTCCAGGTTAGTAAACAGCCTTTGATAGATATTTAGTGAATATGTGTCTGAATATACAAGTTAGCCAGAGACTAATTTATTGTGTTGTATTTTTACAAAAATCATTGGAGGAAATAAATTAACTTGTCAGTTAAAATCAAATTTTGTTATTGTTTTATTTTATTTTTTTTCATTTGAGAGAGAGAGAGACAGAGCAAGCGAGCACAAGTCGGGGGAGAAAGGCAGAGGAAGAGAGAATCTTAAGCAAGTTCCGTGCACAGTGTAGAGCTCAACATGGGACTCAATCCTATGATCCTGGGATCATGACCTGAACTGAAATCAAGAGTCAGAATCTCAACTGACTGAGCCACCCAGGTGCTGTATTTGTTTTTTAAGTAGCATTTATAAGTATGCAAAATCAACCGTAATTGTTTCTGATTACAAATTTAACATTCATTGAATAATGTTTAAAATGCCGTTGTAAATCACAAAGAGTTCTCTGAAATCAGAGCCCTACTTAAGTTCATTTATTCTGCTTCTTTTAACTTACATTTTTAAAAGAGATTTATTGGTATATAATTTACATACCATAAAGTTTACTTATTTTAAGTGTACAAGTCAATGGTTTTTAGTATATATACAGAGTGCAATTATCACCAATATCTAATTTTAGAGCATCTTTAATTCAATAGAAAGTTAAACATTTTTAAAAAATTTTTGTTTCCTGAGTTTTCCTTTTGATTATTTCAACTTTCCATTCACTTAATCTCTAGAAAACACTAAATTAAACCCAGTAATATGTATGCTAGGATAGTGTCAGGGTCATCTAACTAAACTTGTGAACAGATCCTGAATTGTGATTATAGCTATTGTGTCCACAGTGGTCTTTAACTTCAGATTTATAATTTCCTCCTCCTCCTCCTCTTCTGCCCCCTCTTCCTGCTTCTTCTTCTTCTTCTTCTTCTTCTTCTTCTTTTTTTTCTTCTTCTACTTCTCCTTCTTCCTTCTTGTCTTCCTCCTCTTCTCCTTCTCCTTTTTTTTTTTTTTTTTAGAGGGAGAGTACAGCCCAAGTGAGGGAGAAGGGCAGAGAAAGAGAGAGAGAGAGAGAGAGAGAGAGAGAGAGAGAGAGAGAGAGAATTTTAAGCAGGCTCCATGGTCAGGATGGAGCCTGACTTAGGTCTCGATCCCATGACCCTGAGACCATGATACCAACCAAAATCAAGAGTCAGACACTCAATAGACTGAGCCACTCAGGTACCCCTATAATCCCCTTCTAAAGAGGGGTAGTACCTATTCACAGAAAGTTTGCCATTAAATCTTTTAAAATAGTTGATTTGGAAAATGTCAAGTTGGAACTAAAGAATTTGAATTCCTATTATCCTGACAAAAGCCTGGGCAAGATGGGTGCTTTTTGAGTAGACTAAAAGAGATATAACAACCATGAATTCCTCTAGATTTTTAAATTCTATCACTATATCTGTTTACATCATTGGAATATTTCAGATATGGAATATGTTACTTTAGTTCCCTGTAGAAGTATTACCAACTATTATTTCATGTTATATCCTTCAATTTTAAAAAGGGCCAACATAAAAAAAACTCAAACGAGGACAATTCTACATCTTTTGTGAAATTACCCATGAAGAATTCTGTTCAATGTCTTTATAAAACATTTTATACAATATCTTCCTCCTAGTGAGAAGACTGGGGTGCCAGTTCATTTCTCATGATAAATGGATTAGACTTATTCATCCCATCTCAGTTCTTATGGAAACTCAGAACTACATTTTTAATCAAATGTTGAATTTATCAGCCACTCATGTATATTGTAAAAGCTACGCACCAAGATATTATTGCATGTTTTATGCTCTGGTCCTTATTGAGAGGTCTTGGAAAACATCTTTTGCATTGAAGCCATCCCCAAATCCTATCATAAGTAGTCAATTTATACAAAATAAATCTACAAATGAATTGGATCATTGGCTTTTTAATCCCAAACCCAATGGATTAAAAGAGATTAAAAGAGATTAGGGAACTATATAAATCCTAGGTTAATTGATTTATTTCTCTTTATGCTAATTGCTTTAACAACTGAATTAAGTGAGAATGAGAAACTGTCAATGTTACATAGATATGGTCTGAATGAGTGAGCTTGTGAATGAGCAAACAAATACAGTAGAAGAAGATAGTCCAATGACTACCAGGAGAAATCTGGAAGGAGTCTACATTGTCAAGATTTCAAAACAAGCATTATGGGAATGGTTGCATAACTTTGTAAATTTGTTTAAAAATCGTTGAGTTTTACACTTAAAATGGGTGCATTTTGGTAGGTAGGTACGTTTTATTTTAATAAAGTGGGTTTTTTTTTTTAAAGGAAGATTCCAAGCAGCCTGAACATGGGAGAAAAGCAAACTCCGCTGTTGGATTTTGTTTTAATCTTCTCTGTATTCTATTTTATGTTATGTCTTACAAATTAAAATTATATTCTGATAAAATTTAGTTGATCACTTTCATGTGCCTGATAGTTGACAGGTCCTTTCATATCCATCTCTTTTCTTTATATAGATTCAGAACAAAATCTGAAACTTGAGATAATGGAACTGCAGAATTATTCCTTGGTGTCAGAATTTGTGTTGTATGGACTCTGCACTTCACAGCATCTCCAACATTTTTTCTTTATATTTTTCTCTGGGATCTATGTGGTCACTGTGTTGGGTAACCTCATTATTGTGGTCACTGTAATTTCTGACCCCCACTTGCACTCTTCCCCTATGTACTTCCTGCTGGGAAATCTAGCCTTCTTGGACATATGGCTAGCCTCATTTGCCACCCCCAAGATGATCAGGGACTTTCTTAGTGATCGAAAGCTCATCTCCTTTGGAGGATGTATGGCTCAGATCTTCTTCTTGCACTTCATTGGTGGGGCTGAGATGGTGCTTCTGGTTTCCATGGCCTATGACAGAAATGTGGCTATATGCAAACCTTTGCATTATATGACCATGATGAGTCGGAAAACCTGTATGGGACTGGTGTTGGTTTCATGGGTCATTGGATTTGTGCACTCCATCAGCCAAGTAGCCTTTACTGTGAATTTACCTTACTGTGGCCCCAATGAAGTGGACAGCTTCTTCTGTGACCTTCCTCTTGTGATCAAGCTTGCCTGCATGGACACCTATGTC
Source organism: Panthera uncia (assembly GCF_023721935.1). Taxonomy (NCBI): domain Eukaryota; kingdom Metazoa; phylum Chordata; class Mammalia; order Carnivora; family Felidae; genus Panthera; species Panthera uncia. Next base: position 75,165,299 of record NW_026057582.1, on the reverse strand, counting down.
TTGGGTATACTCATGATCTCAGATAGTGGGTTGCTCTCTATGAGCTGTTTTGTGCTCCTCTTGGTCTCCTACACTGTTATTCTCATCACTGTCCGACAGCATGCTGCTGGTGGGGTATCCAAAGCACTCTCTACTTGCTCTGCACATATCATGGTAGTCCTGCTCTTCTTTGGGCCCTGCATTTTCATTTATGTGTGGCCTTTCAGTCGGTTCTCTGTGGACAAGCTCTTATCTGTATTTTATACCATTTTTACTCCTCTCTTGAACCCCCTTATCTACACATTGAGAAATAAAGAGATGAAAACAGCTATGAAGAAGCTGTGTAACCAACATGTGACTTCTCACTGAATTCCAGCTTTCCATAGAGCTACATGTTCTTACTCATTCAGTGTATATAATTTCTTTAATATGATTCTGTTCAAATATTTCAATCTGATGGTTTATTGATAGAATTTGTATTGTGTTATATTTCAGACAAATAGTTGATTTCAACAAAAATCATATATATATAGTTTTATTCTATATAATATAATTTTATATTATTAATATAATTTTATAATATAACTTTATAATATCACTTATTATTAGTTTTTGTATATCACAATATTATATAATTTTATATTATAAGCATAGTTTATAACTATAACTCCATTGTACTATGACATTAGTATGATCATATAATAACTATATAATATAAATCTATATGCACACACATACACGTACATACACGTTTAACCCAACAATTTCACTTTGTACTTGGCGATTTTCTTTCTCTGTTTTTTTAGAACTTTTTTTACATGTTTATTGATTTCTGAGAAAGAGAGCACAAGTTGGGGAGGGGCAGAGAGAGAGAGGGAGACACAGAATCTGAAGCAGGCTCCAGGCGCTGAGCTGTCAGCACAGAGCCCAACGCGGGGCTTGAATCCACAAACCATGAGATCATGACCTGAGCCGAAGTTGGTCACTTAACTGACTGAGCCACCCAGGTGCCCCTCTTCAACTCTGTTACAATGAGATTTCTCTTACTATTTTATTTTGTCTAAAATATTTATATAAAATGGATTTTATTTTCCTAATCATAGTCCAACACAGCAAGAGCTGTCAGTTCATAGGCATTCAAGACACGAGACATTCAGCACAAGGAAACTAACCCAAGAATAAAATGCTCTATGAATCTTTCTCCTGGCTTTGAAAGACTGCAAGGAGGAAAAAAGACACTATTTCAAGATCCTATTGATTTAAAAAGTGTACTTTTTCTTATGAATGTGTATTATGCTTAACGTTTTTATTGAAAAATATGAATGTATGCCAGTGAAATTCAATTACAGAAGTTAATTTTCACATGGGAAGAATCAGTATTTTATGGCTCAATATTTCATGGTATAAATTAAGGTATTGTGTTACTATTTAATATGCACTGGATCAGGAAATTAAAACATTTTTACCCACAGATTTTTAAACACTGGATCTACACTGCATCTTAATGAGTTGATCTGTCCCTTGGGGAGTCATCTATTAGGAAGTATGTTTGAGTATGACAGATTCAGATCTTATGCTGAGCTTTTAAATGTCTTTGGAACCTAAAAAGATAATCATAAGCAAGAGTTAAATTTTATATTAACCAAATGGTCAGAGAATTTAAACAATTTTCTTATATGTTGATTCTGGAACACCAAACCAAAGGAGAGAATTGGGTAATATTCAAATTATGTGAATAATTGGATGAAGCTTCCAGTAATTTTAGACAATGTTTTTAATCAGGAGAAACATGCTCCTGGGTACTTCTGGCTTCTCTAATGACTGTAATCTTACACATTTGCATAAACACTAAAAGAACACAGTTTGAAAACATCTGCCTTAGGAAAAATTTCTCAACACTCCCCTTGCTTGCTACTGCAACAATACTGTGTTTTGGTTTCATAGACTTTAGACAGTTAATTTTTTTTTATGTTTATATGTAAACATTTAAAGAGTTTAAAAACTCCAAAGAGATATATACACCCCTATGCTCACTCAGTATTATTTACAATAGCCAAGATTTGGAAGCCACCTAAGTGTCCAAGTTTAGATGAATGAATGAAGTAGTTGAATATATTTATGGTGGAATATTATTCCACCATTAAAAAAGGAGGAAATGTTACCATTCAGAACAAAATAGATGGACCTAGAAGGTTTTATGGTAAGTGAAGTAAGTCAGAGAAAGACAAATGCCATATGATTGCACTTACATGTGGAGTCTCAAAAACAAAAGAAACAAACAATGGAGACCCAGACTTATAGATACAGAGAACAAACTGGTGGTTGTCGTATGGGAGGAGGGAGAGGGATGGGCAAAATAAATGAAGGGAAATAGACACAAAGTTTCAATTATAAAATAAATTTCAGGAATATGAAGTACAGCATAGGGAATATAGTCAATAATATCATAGTAACTTAGTATGTGGACACCTAGCAACTAGACTTCCTGTGGGGATCCTTTTCATAATATATCAAAATATCAAATCACTGATGTACACTGGAAACTAATAGGATTGTGTACATCAATTATACTTAAAACAAAGAAAAGAGTGGTTATAAAAAGCTTTCAGGAAGATGACACCTTATTCCTCTCTTATATTGTTGAAGAGAGCAAAAGAATGCCTAAAATCTGAAGGATAAAAGTTATATTTATAAACCTGCTAGAATACATTGAAATAAAAAAGGAGGAAACATATGTCGTGTCTTCCAGGTTAAATCCCATTTTGAAGAGAGCAAAAGAAGGCCTAAAATCTGAAGGATAAAAGTTGTATTTATTAAATTTTTTTAATGTTTTTATTTATTTTTGAAGGAGAGAGAGAGAGAGAGCATGAGCGGGGGAGGAACAGAGAGAGAGGGAGACACAGAGTCAGAAGCAGGCTCCAGGCTCTAAGCTGTCAGCACAGAGCCCGATGCTGGGCTGGAACCCACAAACTGTGAGATTATGACCTGAGCCTAAGGCAGCCGCTCAACTGACTGAGCCACCCAGGCGCCCCTAAAAGTTGTATTTATAAACCTGCTAGAATACTTTAAAATAAAAAAGGAGGAAAAATATGTCGTGTCTTCTAGGTTAAATCTTTTTATAAGTAAACAGCATTTCTATGGGACTCTATTTCATTTTTTCCTCTTAATGGCTTTATTGCAAAATTTTGCAGGGACACTTGAGTTTCCCTTTGAAGAAATGGGACAAAAAGTGTTGGTTGCCCTGACTCCTCTCCCCACCCTCTGGCCAAATAAGTTTCAGCTGTTTGGGCATTTCTGTTGCCTCTAAAATCAAAAGAAACAGCAGCAAGCGTTACCGCGCGGAGTAGGACCCAGAAACCTGTGAGGCGGCGCATTCCCAGGTGTGCTGAGAATGCAAGGGCTGCAGGCCTTGGTGGAACCTCAGGTGGGCGGCGCGCAGGCGCCGTGGGGAGTTGGGCCAGGGCCCCGGGCGCCGCCAGGAGGGCTGCAGACAGTGTGGTCAGGACGTGGTGCCCCTGGCTTGCCTTCTTTCGGACCTCTGTGCTTGCACGTCTATGGCACCACCTGGCTGGGCGGCCGGTGATGTCCAGGGGGTCTCCGGGCAGGATTGGCCGCTGGTCGAACACACACTGGGGGGAAGCCTGGCTGCCTCCGTGAGACCTCAGGTGGGCGTGGACGCCTGGAGGGCAGATGGGCCTTCCTGACAACGTGGGGGCGCTGGCCAGCGGGGACTCCTCCGAGGCGTGGCCTGCTTCCTGTTGAGGATCCTTAGATGTCAGCAGCCACTTTTTGGGGACCCTGGATCTCGGCCAGGTAGGTGGACCGTCAGCACGCAGGTGTAGAGGCGGTGCCGGGCCGTGGAGAAGAAGCGTGTGGCGTCCACGGGCGGGTTCTTGCTGTGGAAGAGCGTGCCCCGCGTGTTCTCCTCATGCAGTGTCCCCTCTTTGTGTGATGTTCCTGCTGGGCACGTTCTTGATGGGTCCCACATAACGGCTCCCCGTAAGGGTTGTTCTCTGGGTCGGCCTCTGGTACAGCCCTCCTTCCTCCTGGTCATGTAGTTGGGGGCCTGTATTGTGATGATGATTTCACAGTATATACAAACGGATTTATTACGTTGTACACCTCAACTTTGACCCAACCTCAGGCAGCTTTCTGTCAGGGACATGGCAGTGATTTCTCAGTTGTGTGAGGCAGACAGCAGTTGTGGTCAGTCTGGTCCCAAAAATGAGGGGAAAATAAGTTGTTGTGGTTGTCCCAGTGAGGGGGTGATTAGTACTCTTTTGCACGTAGTCCTGGTTAAAATGCCAAAATTGAGGGCTTTCCAGAGAGTTCATGAGAATGAGACGCAGAGAAGGGACTAGTCTTGGACTGTCTTCCACTTGAATTGAGACAGTGTTCTTTTGGGACAAGAATCACATCACACACACTTCAGCTTCTGCAGTGCTTCTGTAATGCCTGTAACGGGGAGGGGGGGGGGAGGGAGGGAAAAGAACTTAAAAGGAAATCTGCCTTAGGATTAATTTCCTTGGTTTTTAATGTTGTAATACTAATTATTGACTTTGTAGACATTACACATAGCCATTTTTTTTTTTTTTACCATCAAGGTATATTTAATACTATTCACACATTTATTTATGCAATTAAATGTTTGTCAAGCATCTGCTGTGTTTCAGATTCCATGAATAGAGCTAGGGGTGGATATAAAGTATTTAGGAACACACATTCCCAGTTTAGTGGAATTAAAGCAAGTATATAGTCACAAAATATTCTATCAGGTGAGAGCTATGATAGAGATAAACATGATGTCTGAGAGTATAGGAGACGGAAACTTAATCCAGTCCTGATGATTAGCGAAGGCTTCCCTTATTACCTCAATTTTTCTCTGATTCCTGAGGACCCTGTATTTTGTCCGGTTACTATGCACACATACACACACACGCACAGCATGTTTAGCACAGAACCAGTCCTAGAGTAAATGCTGAAATAGATGCTAGATCCCACAGGTGTTTATGACTTTTTAGAGGTATCCGTGGCTCTTGTCTCATCCCCAATCTCTGCTCAGCTCTTCTTGCTTTGGTCAGATCCATGAAGATGGATATGAACCCTGCACCCTCGCTTTAGGCACAGAAATCCCTGCAGTTGAGGTGTCTGGACTGGGTAAGGATGGCTGCTTGCCATGTTAGTGAAACTTGAGTGAGTAAAGTCACCAGTTTTCCCCACTGTGGACTTTTGCAGGGAACTTGTCATTGTCAGTGCACAGAGAGCCATACATTTATTTTATTTTTTACACATTTTTATTTAAATTCCAGTTAACATACAGTGTAATGTTATTTTCGGGTGTACAATATAGTGCTTCAACATTTTCGTACAACACTGGGTGCTCTTTGCAAGTGCACTCTTCAATCCCCATCACCCATTTTACCCATCAACCCACCCACTGGTAACAGTTCTCTCTAGTTAAGAGTCTGTTTCTTGGTTTGTCTCCTCTCTCTCTCTTTTTCTCCTTTGTTTCTTAAATTCCACTATAGATTTTAAATAAAGGAATTTCTTTGAATTTTGAAGAAGGGTTTATGAAACTCACTTTCCTATTTTGAAATAAATTAAAATACAGAATACAATGTTTTCAAACTGTAATTTGAAGACTATTTACATTAAAATCACCTGAGATGCTTTTAAAATGCAAACAATCTGGATGCATCATTGCTTTGCTTAATTAGAATTCTGGGAACAAATCCCAGAAATATGCTTTTTACTATAAACTACTTCAGGTAATTCTAATTCACAGTCGTGACTGAGAACCCCTGGATAATTGTCACATTATCCATCTATAAGAGTAGTTGCTATTAAAGGATGGTTAGAATAATTTGCTTATGTGAGAAGTCTCTGTTAATGGACCATGATGCATTCTTAGAAATACATCACTAGGATATATTAATTCTAAAACTGTGACCTCATAAAAAATGTTGTTTATGGACAGAAGAGTAGGTCACTGAGAATTTGCTCAGTGAAGTTCAAGGCATCTTTTTCTATTTTTAAATAATTAGCATGAGTGGGAGAGAGGGGAAGAGGGAGAGAGAGTCCCATGACCCTGCTATCATGATCTGAGCTAAAATTGAGTGGGGTTATCCACTGACTGAGCCACCCAGGCCCCCTGAAGTTGAAGGCATCTTAAATATTTATTTACCTGTAGTCACTAAGAGATAAGCTGCTTCCTCTTTTAGTTCTCTGTGCTTTATAAATGTTTTTCTTTAACATAAATATTTAAATAGTCTTTAAATCAAACTATTTTTGTCTAAAGAATCCTTCAAGTAAGTAATTTAAATGCCAAATTCTTAAAGCAGGACCCCCAAATTTAAGAATTACCATCTGAAGTACAATTTCATTGGATACTCTCTCCTGCTTTGTCAAGGATTAGTTGGCCATACATTTGAGGGTCCAGTTCTGGAGTCTCTATTCTATTCCATTGGTCCATGTGTCTGTTTTTGTGCCAATATCATACTGTCTTGATGATTATAGCTTTGTAGTAGAGGCTAAAGTCTGGGATTGTGATGCCTCCCACTTTGTTTTTCTTCTTCAGTATTACTTTGGCTATTTGGGGTCTTTTGTGATTCCATACAAATTTAAGGATTGTTTGTTCTAGCTTTGAGAAGAATGCTGGTGCAATTTTGATTGGGATTGCATTGAATGTGTAGATTGCTTTAGGCAGTATTGACATTTTAACAATATTTATTCTTCCAATCCATGAGCATGGGATGTTTTTCCATTTCTTTGTGTCTTCTTCAATTTCCTTCATAAGCCTTCTATAGTTTTCAGCATACCGATCTTTTACATCTTTGATTAGGTTTATACCTAGGTATTTTATGGTTCTTGGTGCGATTGTAAATGGGATCAGTTTCTTTATTTGTCTTTCTGTTGCTTCATTATTGGTGTATAAAAATGCAACCAATTTCTGTTCGTTGATTTTGTACCCTGAGACTTTGCTGAATTCATGTATCAGTTCTAGCAGACTTCTGGTGGAGTCTGTTGGGTTTTCCATGTAGAGTATCATGTTTTCTGCGAAAAGTGAAAGTTTGACTTCTTCTTTGCCAATTTTGATGCCTTTGATTTCTTTTTGTTGTCTGCTTCCTGATGCTAGGACTTCCAACACTATGTTAAACAACAGTGGTGAGGGTGGACATCCCTGTCATGTTAGTCACTTAACAAATGGTGCTGGGAGAACAGGACAGCAACATGCAGAAGAATGAAAGTTGGCCACTTTTTTACACCATGCACGAAAATAAATTCAAAATGTATGAAAGACCTGAATGTGGGACAGGAAACCATAAAAACCCTAGAGGAGAAAGCAGGAAACAACCTCTTTGACCTCAGCCACAGCAATTTCTTACTTGACACATCTCCAGAGACAAGGGAATTAAAAGCAAAAATGAACTATTGGGACGTCATGAAGATAAAAAGCTTCTGCACTGCAAAGAAAACAATCAATAAAACTAAAGGCAACCGACGGAACGGGGAAAATTATTTGCAAATGACATGTCAGATAAAGGGCTAGTATCCAAAATCTGTAAAGAACTCAGCTAATTCCACTCCCAAAAAACAAGCAATCCAATGAAGAAATGGACAGAAGACATGAATAGACACTTCTCCAAAGAAGATATCCAGATGGTTAATGGACACATGAAACGATGCTCAGCATCACTCATCATCAGGGAAATACAAATCAAAGCCACACTGAGATACCACCTTACACAAGTCAGAGTGGCTAAAACAAACAAATCAGGAGACTATAGATGCTGGAGAGGATGTGGAGAAAGAGGAACCCTTTTGCACTGTTGGTGGGAATGCAAACTGGTGCAGCCACTCTGGAAAACAGTGTGGAGGTTCCTTAAAAAATTAAAAATAAAACTACCTTATGACCCAGCAGTAGCACTGCTAGGAATTTACCCAAGGGATGAAGGAGTGCTGATACATAGGGGCACATGTACCCCAATGTTTATAGCAGTACTTTCAACAATAGCCAAATTATGGAAAGAGCCTAAATGTCCATCAACTGATGAATGGATAAAGAAGATGTGGTTTATATATACAATGGAATACTATTTGGCAATGAAAAAGAATGAAATCTGGACATTTGCAGCAACATGGATGGAACTGGAGGGTATTATGCTAAGTGAAACAAGTCAGTCAGAGAAAGACAAATACCATATATTTTCACTCATGTAGATCTTGATTAACTTAACAGAAGACCATGCGGGATGGGAAGGGGAAAAGTAGCTACAGAGAGGGAGGGAGGCAAACCATAAGAGACTCTTAAATACAGAGAACAAACTGAGGGGTGATGGGGGATAGGGGAGAGGTGGAAAGTGGGTGATGGGCGTTAAGGAGGGCACTTGTTGGGATGAGCACTGGGTGTTTTATGGAAACCAACTTGACAATATATTTAAAAATAAATAAATTAAGTAAAATTTCATTTCTATACAATGGGAAAATTAGTTTTTTCATTTCTGTGTTTTCCTCCTTGATCTCAGATGCAGTTTGAAGAAGAAAAGGTTAGGGAGACTTTCATAGAAAGAAATGTATGTCCAGCTGTTGGATCTCCTGATATTGCCACTTTCTTCCATTAGAAGGGCCCTGAGGATCTTGCTGAAGGAAGGGCCACTTGCAGTTTTATGATTCTGCTTAAGAAACACATTCTTCCCAATTCATTCCTTTAAATCAATTATCAGAATTCTGTAAAGCTATTATGTAAATAATATGTAAATAGCTATTATGTAAAGCTATAATGTCTAATTCCAACATTAACCTGTAAATCTCCTGAAGTCAGGATCAGTGTTTTACCTCAAAACTTTACATAGTACTAGGCAAATGGTAGATGCTTATTAGGAATAGTAGTTATTAAGTATTTTAGCCAAATGGATAAGTTAACACACTATTTAAAAAAAAAAAAAAAAACCTTATAGCTTTAACGAAGATTTCTTCCTAAATCAGATTTAATAAAAGCTTAAATGTGTGTTTTTAAATAATAATTTTTGATAAATTCTTTATTATTTTGCTTTTGGTCTTTTAGGTATCACTAGATATAGCCAATATGTGAAGCAAATTACTCTGAAGTCTTAATTTGTATTCCTGGGACTTTCTACCTATGGACCAGTGCTACATTTTCTCCTTGCTTTCTCTACCAGGTTTTCTGTAACAATGGTCCTGGGAAACCTCCTTGTGTTTACAGTGACCTTTGATCCTCATTTACATTACCCCCCATGTACTTCCTTTTAGCTAAACTCTCCTTTATTGATTTGTGTCTTTCCACCTTAAGGGTTTCTAAGATGATTGTGACCTGTATTCTGGGCACAAAACCACATACTTTCAGGGGTGTGTCACCAGATGTTTGCCCTTCATGTCCTGGGTGGATCTGAGATGGTCTTGCTCATTGCTCTGGCCTTGGACAGATATGTGGCCATATGCAAGCCCCTCCACTACCTGACTATCATGAGCCCACAGATGTGCATTTTGCTTCTGTCCGGTGCTTGGGTTATTGGACTCATTCATGCAGTGGTCCAGGTAGCTTTTGTTGTCCATTTGCCTTTTTGTGGTCCTAATGAGATAGATAGCTTTTACTGTGACCTTCCTTGGCTTATCAAACTTGCCTGCACAGACACCTACAGAATGGAATTCATGGTTAATGCCAACAGTGGGTTCGTTTCCATGGGCACCTTCTTCTTATTGCTCATCTCCTATATCTTCATCCTGGTCACTGTATGGAAACATTCCTCAGGTGGTTTGTCTAAAGCCTTTTCTACTCTGTCAGCTCACATCACTGTGGTGGTTTTGTTCTTCGGACCGTGCATCTTTGTTTATGTGTGGCCATTTCCCACAGTGCCAGTGGATAAGTTTCTTGCCATTTTGGACTTTATGATCACACCCATTCTGAATCCCATTATCTACACGTTGAGGAACAAGGACATGAAGCTGGCAATGAGGAGATGGAGTTTGAGGATGATCTTCTAAATAGTTCTAAATGAGAAAACAAGTCATGCCTTCTGCAAGCAATACTGTATGCACAAGTATTGAAGGGTTAAATATTATCTTAAGACCATTTGTTTTCTTTATTTCAGTAGCACAAATATCTTGGGTAGTTTATTTCATATTAATGGCCAATAGTGTGATTATAAATTTATTTAAGGCTATTTTGCATATTTTAAGATTTTAAATTACTGAAATACACTTTTTTGTTTGACTTACATATTGACTGGTCTATAGAATCTTGGAAAGTTTTTTGAATTTCAAGGCACATTTGCAGAGGTACCGGTGTATGCTGATATTTTTCTCTGTCACTGGGTTGAAAATATTCTTATGTAAAGGATGATTGGTTCTCCTAAGTTATTTTTGGCAAGCAAATCAGGCTTGTCCTTAAGTTGATTCAGGTGTGTTGTTACTTTTGTTAATAGATGCACTCAGTTACATGAATATAATTTTTGTCATATATTAAGTATTGTCTGATAATCGTATATGCAGAAAGTAACACATTGGGCAAAGAAATAGTTAAACAGTTATTAGTGTTTGAGATCGTATTAGGATCTGGCATCTAAGAGGACAATGTTTTATCTTTTTCATCTCAACTTTGCTTTCAACTATTCCCTTTAAATGTATAAAGTGACAGCAAAAAGATATGACTTAAGAAATAACATTCATTAAAGAGAGTAGAACTAGGATGGGGTTTAGAAAATGTTAAAGAGAAGGAACTCTTATGTAGTATTGCTTAACCGTGGATACAAAGCAGCACTGAACACTCCATACTCAAGCATTAAGCCTGTGCTGTTTAGACTTGCAGGACTGACAGTTCACCACCCCACGAAGCAAAACAATGCCTTTTTAAAAACTTTATTTGTTGAAATTTTATTCTTATAGTGGAGTGAAATTTACTTCCCTTTGTATTTCATATTTCTTCTTTTTAATCTACAATTGTGCAGAATGAAATATCTTCCATGATGTCTCCTCCTTTTGTGTTTGAAAATTACACATTTGGGGCGCCCGGGTGGCTCAGTCGGTTAAGCGTCCGACTTCGGCTCAGGTCACGATCTCGCAGTCCGCGGGTTTGAGCCCCGCGTCGGGCTCTGGGCTGATGGCTCAGAGCCTGGAGCCTGCAGCCTGCTTCCGATTCTGTGTTTCCCTCTCTCTCTGCCCCTCCCCCGTTCATGCTGTGTCTCTCTCTGTCTCAAAAATAAATAAACGTTAAAAAAAATTTTTTTAAAAAGAAAATTACACATGATGATATATCTTATAACTTTAAGAATAAATATTGCCTCTGATGGTAAACATCTTAAGTCTTTTTAGGCAAAATTTCCCAATTTGGAAATTTCATGAGATTTATTTTGAGGCCACCTGAAATGTCCATTTAATTTTCTGTTAAAATCTGTTTCTTTTGGAACCTGGGTATAAGCTGATATTGATTCCAGCCATGAAGCAGGGAAAAATATATGATAACATTCCATCATAAAATGAAATGTCATTAAATCTGTAATACAAGATCTGTAAGAACATCTGAATCAGAAATTAAAAATATTTGACTACAAAGGACTGAAAATTTGGAAATAAAAGTAAGAGTCATCTGCTACTCAGAAGATAATTGAACAAGACAAAATTACCATTTACAGTAGCCAAACTATGGAAGCAGTCCAAGTGTCATTTAATAGATGAGAGATAGATAAAGAAGCGGTGGGGTATATATACCCACCTCTGTGTGTGTGTGTGTATATATATACACACATATATACATATATACACATGTACATATACATACATGTATATGTACATATACATATACATAATATATATACATGTACATATATATAATATTTATATATACATATACATAAAAAATGAAATCTTGCTAGTTGCTACAATGTGGACAGAGCTCAAGAGTATAATGCTAAGTGAAATAAGTCAGCCAGAGAAAGACAAATACCATATGCTCTCACTTTTATGTGGAATTTAAGAAACAAAACAAATAGGCAAAGGGAAGAAAAGAGAGAGACAAAGTAATAGACTCATAACTATAGAGAACAAAGTGGTGATTACCAAGGGAAGGGTAGTGGGGGATGGGTGAAATAGAGGATGGGAATTAAAAAGTACACTTATCATGATGAAAAAAATTAAAAAAAAAAACCCTACAAATTCCTTTTACAAAAACCAGGAAAAACAATAATCAAAAAACAAAAAACCTTTACAGAATAGAGCTGGTCAAACTGTCACTTTCTTGAAATTTGGGAATCATATGAATGTTCCCTTATGCTCCTTGGTTGTTCAGGGTATAAAATACTGCACACAGTCTAACTCTGAATTCATATTATTATATGTTGTAATATAAAACATTGTGTAATCACCCAAATTGCAGCTATTAGAATTTGTGTAAAGTCTGTCTTACTAAGAAGAAATTGGTTAAAAGAAACACAGGTTAAAATTGTTAGTTTGTTCTAAAGACCGTTTTGCTGAACCTCACAAACACAAAAATGAGGAATCAACTACCACATACCCCATGGAGAACAGAATGGCCAAAATTACAATGAGAGGTACAGGATAAAAGGATGTTTCATAGAACTGGGCAAGGGGTAGTCAATATTTGTATAATTTGAAAATGAGGCAATAGAGTAGAATTAACATATCAAATTTTTTTTATTAATGTGTCAAAAATAAAAGACCAGAATATATACATAATGATATATCTTATAATGAATTTGGAAAAGTTGGTACAAAATGGTGAATTCCAAGGCATAGCCTAGTAAAATTATTATCTATTTAAAATGTTGTATCGGGGTGCCTGGGTGGCTCAGTGGGTTAAGTGTCCGACTTCGGCTCAGGTCATGATCTCACGGTCCGTGAATTTAAACCCCGCATCGGGCTCTGTGCTGACAGCTCAGAGCCTGGAGCCTGTTTCGGATTCTGTGTCTCCCTCTCTCTCTGTCCCTCCCCTATTCATGCTCTGTCTCTGTCTCAAAAAAAAAAAATAAACGTTAAAAAAATTTTTTTTTAAATAAAATGTTGTATCTTCTGAGCCTCTTACCAAAATAACTGAACAAGGTCGATAGGAAAGAAAGTCAGGATGGCATCTGACTTCTTGATAGTAGTATGCAAAGAAAGGCAACAATGGATCTATATTTCCAAAAGATTCAAAGAAATAAAATGTGATATAAAAATTAGTTTAGAGCCAATCTATTTTTCAAGTATATGAGGGTTAAAGGAAATAACTTTAAGTATGCAAAACTTTGTAGGATGTTGTATGCATAAGCACTTCCTGAGATATCTAGAGGATTCTCCATCTAGTTAAGGGAGATTTGGAGAACCTTCAGTTATACTGTTGCTTAGAATTTATTTATTTTTTTTCAATATATAAAATTTATTGTCAAATTGGTTTCCATACAACACCCAGTGCTCATGCCAAAAGGTGCCCTCCTCAACACCCATCACCTACCCTACCCTCCCTCCCACCCCCCATCAAGCCTCAGTTTGTTCTCAGTTTTTAAGAGTCTCTTATGCTTTGGCTCTCTCCCACTCTAACCTCTTTTTTTTTTTTTTTCCTTCCCCTCCCCCATGGGTTTCTGTTAAGTTTCTCAGGATCCACATAAGAGTGAAACCATATGGTATCTGTCTTTCTCTGTATGGCTTATTTCACTTAGCGTAACACTCTCCAGTTCCATCCACGTTGCTACAAAGGGCCATATTTCATTCTTTCTCATTGCCACGTAGTAATCCATTGTGTATATAAACCACAATTTCTTCATTCATCAGTTGACGGACATTTAGACTATTTCCATAATTTCGCTATTGTTGAGAGTGCTGCTAAAAACATTGGGGTACAAGTGCCCCAATGCATCAGTACTCCTGTATCACTTGGGTAAATTCCTAGCAGTGCTACTGCTGGGTCATAGGGTAGGTTTATTTTTAACTTTTTGAGGAACCTCCACACTGTTTTCCAGAGTGGCTGCAACAGTTTGCATTCCCACCAATAGTGCAAGAGGGTTCCCGTTTCTCCACATCCTCTCCAGCATCTATAGTCTCCTGATTTGTTCATTTTGGCCACTCTTACTGGCGTGAGGTGATATCTGAGTGCGGTTTTGATTTGTGTTTGCCTGATGAGGAGCGACATTGAGCATCTTTTCATGTGCCTGTTGGCCATCTGGATGTCTTCTTTAGAGAAGTGTCTAATCATGTTTTCTGCCCATTTCTTCACTGGATTGTTTGTTTTTTCGGGTGGAGTTTGGTGAGCTCTTTATACATTTTGGAAACTAGCCCTTTGTCCGATATGTCATTTGCAAATATCTTTTCCCATTCCGTTGGTTGCCTTTTAGTTTTGTTGATTGTTTCCTTGGCTGTGCAGAAGCTTTTAATCTTCATGAGATCCCAGTAGTTCATTTTTGCTTTTAATTCCCTTGTCTTTGGGGATGTGCTGAGTAAGAGATTGCTACGGCTGAGGTCAGAGAGGTCTTTTCCTGCTTTCTCCTCTAGGGTTTTGATGGTTTCCTGTCTCACATTCAGGTCCTTTATCCATTTTGAGTTTCTTTTTGTGAATGGTGTGAGAAAGTGGTCTAGTTTCAACCTTCTGCATGTTGCTGTCCAGTTCTCCCAGCACCATTTGTTAAAGAGACTGTCTTGTTTCCATTGGATATTCTTTCCTGCTTTGTCAAAGATGAGTTGGCCATACATTTGTGGGTCTAGTTCTGGGGTTTCTATTCTCTTCCATGGGTCTATGTGTCTGTTTCTGTGCCAATACCATGCTGTCTTGATGATGACAGCTTTGTAGTAGAGGCTAAAGTCTGGGATTGTGATGCCTCCTGCTTTGGTCTTCTTCTTCACAATTACTTTGGCTATTTGGGGCCTTTTGTGGTTCCATATGAATTTTAGGATTGCTTGTTCTAGCTTTGAGAAAAATGCTGGTGCAATTTTGATTGGGATTGCATTGAATGTGTAGATAGCTCTGGGTAGTGTTGACATTTTAACAATATTTATTCTTCTAATCCATGAGCATGGAATGTTTTTCCATTTCTTTATATCTTCTTCAATTTCCTTCATAAGCTTTCTATAGTTTTCAGCATACAGATCTTTTACATGTTTGGTGAGATTTATTCCTAGGTATTTTATGCTTCTTGATGCAATTGTGAATGGGATCAGTTTCTTTATTTGTCTTTCTGTTGCTTCATTATTAGTGTATAAGAATGTAACTGATTTCTGTACATTGATTTTGTATCCTGCAACTTTGCTCAATTCATGTATCAGTTCTAGCAGAATTTTGGTGGAGTCTATCGGATTTTCGACGTATAATATCATGTAATCTGCAAAAAGAGAAAGCTTAACTTCATCTTTGCCAGCTTTGATGGCTTTGATTTCCTTTTGTTGTCTGATTGCTGATGCTAGGACTTCCAACACTATGTTAAAGAACAGCGGTGAGTTGGCCATCCCTGTCGTGTTCCTGATCTCAGGGAAAAAGCTCTCAGTTTTTCCCCGTTGAGGATGATGTTATCTGTGGGCTTTTCATAAATGGCTTTTATGATCTTTAAGTATGTTCCTTCTATCCCAACTTTCTCGAGGGTTTTTATTAATAAAGGATGCTGCATTTTGTCAAATGCTTTTTCTGCATCAATTGACAGGATCATATGGTTCTTCTCTTTTCTTTTATTAATGTGATGTATCACGTTGATTGATTTGCAAATGTTGAACCAGCCCTGCATCCCAGGAATGAATCCAACTTGATCATGGTGAATAATTCTTTTTATATGCCATTGAATTCGATTTGCTAATATCTTCTTGAGAATTTTTGCATCCAAATTCATCAAGCCTATAGTTCTGTTTTTTTACTGGGTCTCTGTCTGGTTTAGGAATCAAAGTAATACTGGCTTCATAGAATGAGGCTGGAAGTTTTCCTTCCCTTTCTGGTTTTTCGAATATCCTTGAGAAGGATAGGTATTATTTCTGCATTAAACGTCTGGTAGAACTGCCCTGGGAAGCCATCTGGTCCTGTATTCTTCTTTGTTGGGAGATTTTTGATAACTGATTCAATTTCTTCTCGGGTTATGGGTCTGTTCAAGCTTTCTATTTCCTCCTGATTGAGTTTTGGAAGGGTGTGGGTGTTTAGGAATTTGTCCATTTCTTCCCAGTGTTGTAGTTTGTTGGCATATAATTTATCATAGTATTCCCTGATAATTGCTTGTATTTCTGAGGGATTGGTTGTAATAATTCCATTTTCATTCATGATTTTATCTATTTGGGTCATCTCCCTTTTCTTTTTGAGAAGCGTGGCTAGAGGTTTGTCAATTTTGTTTATTTTTTCAAAAAACCAACTCTTGGTTTCATTGATCTGCTCTACAGTTTTTTTAGATTCTATATTGTTTATTTCTGCTCTGATCTTTATTATTTCTCTTCTTCTGCTGGGTTTAGGCTGCCTTTGCTGTTCTGCTTCTATTTCCTTTAGGTGTGCTGTTAGATTTTGTATTTGGGATTTTTCTTGCTTCTTGAGATAGGCCTGGATTGCAATGTATTTTCCTCTTGGGACTGCCTTTGGTGCATCCAAAGCATTTGGATTGTTGTATTTTCATTTCCATTTGTTTGCATATATTTTTTTAATGTCTTCTCTAATTGCCTGGTTGACGCATTCATTCTTTAATAGGGTGTTCTTTAACCTCCATGCTTTTGGAGGTTTTCCAGACTTTTTCCTGTGGTTGATCTCAAGCTTCATAGCATTGTGGTCTAAAAGTATGCATGGTATGATTTCAATTCTTGTATACTTATGAAGGGCTGTTTTGTGACCCCGTATATGATCTATCTTGGAGAATGTTCCATGTGCACTCGAGAAGAAAGTATATTCCGTTGCTTTGGGATGCAGAGTTTTAAATATATCTGTCAAGTCCATATGGTCCAATGTATCATTCAGGGCCCTTGTTTCTTTATTGACCCTGTGTCTAGATGATCTATCCATTTCTGTAAGTGGAGTGTTAAAGTCCCCTGCAATGACCACATTCTTATCAATAAGGTTGCTTATGTTTGTGAGTAATTGTTTTATATATTTCGGGGCTCCTGTATTTGATGCATAGACATTTATAATTGTTAGCTCTTCCTGATGGATAGACCCTGTGATTATTATATAATGCCCTTCTTCATCTCTTGTTACAGCCTTTAATTTAAAGTCTAGTTTGTGTGATATAAGTATGGCTACTCCAGCTTTCTTTTGACTTCCAGTGGCATGATAAGTAGTTCTCCATCCCCTCACCTCAATCTGAAGGTGTCCTTCAGGTCTAAAATGAGTCTCTTGTAGACAGCAAATAGATGGGTCTTGGTTTTTATCCATTCTGATACCCTATGTCTTTTGGTTGGCGCATTTAGTCCATTTACATTCAGTGTTATTATAGAAAGATACGGGTTTAGAGTCATTGTGATGTCCATAGGTTTCATGCTTGTAGCGATGTCTCTGGTACTTTGTCTCATAGGATCCCCCTTAGGATCTCTTGTAGGGCTGCTTTAGTGGTGACGAATTCCTTCAGTTTTTGTTTGTTTGGGAAGACTTTATCTCTCCTTCTATTCTAAATGACACACTTGCTGGATAAAGGATTCTCGGCTGCACATTTTTTCTGTTCACCACATTGAAGATTTCCTGCCGTTCCTTTCTGGCCTGACAAATTTCAGTAGATAGATCGGTCCTGAGTCTTATAGGTCTCCCTTTATATGTTAGAGCACGTTTATCTCTAGCTGCTTTCAGAATTTTCCCTTTATCCTTGTATTTTGCCAGTTTTACTGTGATATGTCATGTGGAAGATTGATTCACGTTACGTCTGAAGGGAGTTCTCTGTCCCTCTTGGATTTCAATTCCTTTTTCCTTCCCCGGATCCGGGAAGTTCTCAGCTATTATTTCTTCAAGTACACCTTCAGCACCTTTTCCTCTCTCTCCCTCCTCTGGAATACCAATTATGCATAGATTATTTCGCTTTAGTGCATCACTTAGTTCTCTAATTTTCCCCTCATACTCCTTGAGTTTTTTATCTCTCTTTTTCTCAGCTTCTTCTTTTTCCATAATTTTATCCTCCAGTTCACCTATTCTCTCCTCTGCCTCTTCAATCCGAGCTGTGGTTGTCTCCATTTTATTTTGCAGCTCATTAATAGCATTTTTTAGCTCCTCCTGGCTGTTCCTTAGTCCCTTGATCTCTGTAGCAATAGATTCTCTGCTGTCCTGTATACTGTTTTCAAGCCCAGCGATTAATTTTGTGACTATTATTCTAAATTCACTTTATGTTATATTGTTTAAATCCTTTTTGATCAGTTCATTAGCTGTTGTTATTTCCTGGACGTTTTTCTGAGGGGAATTCTTACGTTTCGCCATTTTGGATAGTCCCAGGAGTGGTGCGGGACTGGGGGGCACTTCCCCTGTGCTGTCTTGAATAACTTGTGTTGGTGGGTGGGGCCACCATCAGACCTGATGTCTGCCCCCAGCCCACCGCTGGGGCCACAGTCAGACTGGTGTGTACCTTCTCTTCCCCTCTCCTAGGGGTGGGAATCACTGTAGGGTGGCGTGGCCTGTCTGGGCTCCTTGCACACTGCCAGGCTTGTGGTGCTGGGGATCTGGCTTATTAACTGGGGTGGATCGGCTAGGTGCACAGGGGAGGGAGGGACAGGCTCAGCTTGCTTTTCCTTCCTTGATCCTCTTTGGGAGGGGCCCTGTGGCAACCAGAGGGAGTCAGACCCTCCACCGCCGCCACCTGAGGGGTGGATCCACAGAAGCACAGGGTTGGGTGTTTGCATGGTGCAAGCAAGTTCCCTGGCAGGAACTGGTTCCCTTTGGGTTTTGGGCTGGGGGATGGGCAAGGGAATGGCGCTGGCAAACGCCTTTGTTCCCCACCAAGCTGAGCTCTGTTGTCTGGGGCTCAACAACTCTAACTCCCATTGTCCTCCAGCCCTCCCACTCTCCGAGCAGAGCTGTTAACTTATAACCTTCAAGATGTTAAGTCCCACTTGCTGTCAGAACACACTCTGTCTGGGTCCTCCACCTTTGCAAGCCAGACTCGGGGCCTCTGCTTGGCTGGCGGGCTGCCCCTCCTCCCCGGCTCCCTCCCGCCAGTCCGTGTAGTGTGCACCGCCTCTCTGCCCTTCCTACCCTCTTCTGTGGGCCTCTCCTCTGCGCTTGGCTCTGGAGAATCCATTCTGCTAGTCTTTTGGCGGTTTTCTGGGTTATTTAGGCAGGTGTAGGTGGAATCTAAGTGATCAGCAGGACGCAGTGAGCCCAGCGTCCTCCTACGCCACCATCTTCAATACATTGTCTTTTTAAGAACCTTTAAAAAGTTCCCCAGGTGACTCTTGATACTTTTGGACAATACCAGACTGGAGCATATAAAGACTAAGACATTCTTGTGTATTTCAGAGTGCACTTAGGGAAACAACTTGCACTTTGTAACTGGGCAGGAATATTGTTTGGTTAGAAGGGTAAAGGAAATGGAGGTCGGTGGTGTTACCATAGCACAGGCCCGCCATTACTCCTGAGGAAACTGCCTCACTCCGACAGCTCCTCGTCCACCTAGCAGGGCAGCTTTTCCCACCTAGAATTTAATACATTGTGTTATACATTTAAAGATGAGGCTACACGTGAAAGAATAGTATGTAAGGCTTAATTCTGTGATAAATTGAATATTTTTAATGGGGGAGATATAGAGAAAAAGTATGGAATAATTTTGATTTTTCTCATCAGCAATAGGTAGGAGTCAGAAAATATCGTAGAACTGTCAATGCCAAAAATGAAAGCCCTTTATTAAGTGAGGGAACTAAGCACATTACATGAAGGTAGACAGTATAATAAGGTATAAAATTTTATACCAAAATAATACAGAAATAAATTTCAAAAAATTAAAAATAGCAAATAAAGGAGACAATATTGTAGAGGAAATGTTAATAATAGCACAAAACAAAGGAAGACAATAAACAATGGAGGGAGGTTTTATTAATGCTGTCAGTGTTCAATCTGAGATAGGCCAAGTGGGAAACACAATACTTAAGTATTAAAATCTTCAAATAATGTAATAGTAAGCTAGATATTTGGGGGTCTATGAACATAGATCAGATTTTGTAGCACAATAATAGAATACAGTTTATCAAGTGTACATGTAACATGTAACTGGACACACCGGTGATTATTTAATGTCTATTTCCTCCACTAAGGAGTATACTTCCTGAAGACAGATGAGGATTTTATGCCAGAACTTGACACAGTATCTGGTATATTTTTGGGTATTATCAGTAGGTGGTCAGTGAAAGGTGGTTGAATGAATGCATTCTTAAAAGCCTCTTGTGTCTGATAGTAAAGATTGTTTAAAATTTCCCACAGTTGGAAACCAATTAAAATCTTCTTTCAGCATTTCTAGCATACTTAGTTTTAGTTTTTTCTTTTAATGTAAACACAGAGTCAGTGAAGAAAGGGAACTCGTTTGTGGTGACTGAATTTATGTTCCTGGCGTATAACTTTTGGCCAAGGTAACTTTTCCTATTATCTATTTCTTAAAACATGTTCATCACCCCAAATAAACCTCATACCTGTTAGCAGTCAGTCCCGGTTCTGTCTCCTCACATCTCCTGGCAACCATGAAGCCACTTTCTGTCTCTATGGATTTGACTTCTCTGGACATTTTATATAAATGAAATATTATGTAACTTTTTGTGTGTCTGGCTTCCTTCACTGAGCAAACTGTTTTGAGGGGTTATCTATATTGTAGCATGCATCAGAATTTAAGTTCTTTCATGACTGAATAATATTCTATTGAATGAATATACCACATTTTATTCATCGGTTGGTGAATGTTTGGATTATCCCTACCTTTTGGCTATTGTGAACAGTGTTTCTACAAACATCTGTGCACGATTTTTTGTTGAACACCTTTTGTCAGTTCTCTTGAGTATAACTGCTGGGTCATATGGGTCCTATAGTAACTTTATGTTTAGCATTTTGAGGACCTGTCAAACGGTTTCCACAGTGGCTGCACCATTTTATGTTCCCACCAGCAGTGTATACACATTTCAGTTTCTCCATATCCTCACCAAAACCTGTTATTTTATAATTTTTATTATAGCCAATCCAGTGGGTGTGAAATGAGAATGCATTCTGGTTTTGATTTGAATTCATCTAACGACTAACGATATTGGGCATCTTTTCATGTGCTTCCTGGTTGGCCATTTGTTTATCTTCTTGAGAGATATGTATTTTCAAATCTTTCATTCAGTTTAAAATGAGATTGTGTTTTTATTATGGAATTTTAGGAGTCCTTTATATTTAGACCTGTATTAGTTTTCTAGGACTGCCATAATAAATTATCACAGTCTTGGTGGTTTAAAACAGAAATTTAGTGTCTTGCGATTTTGGAGGCTAGAAATTGGAAATAAGTATGTTGACATACTCATAAATATCTAGGGAAGAATCCTTTCTTGCCACTTCCAGCATCCACTTATGTCTGCATGATTTCATCCTCTACCTCCGCTTTCACATGGTCCTATTCTCTGTATTCTTGTCTTTTCCTCTTTGTCTCTTATTAGGACAGTTGCTTTTAGATTTAGAGCCAGCCCAGCTTCTCCAAATTAATGTCATCTCAGTACCCTTATTACATTTACAAAGACCTTTTATCCAAGTAAGGTCACATCAGTAGTTTCAGGAGTTGTGATATAGCTTATAGACCTATCTCTTTGAGGGCCACCACTCCACTGGCTACAAGATCCCCATCAGAGGAGTCTTACAACTACTTTCTCTCATCTGCAGGTCTTTTTTTCACTTTCTTGAGTGGAGGCTTTGACACAAATATTTTTAGTTTGGATGAAGTCCAGTGTACCTATTTTTTCTTTTGTTGATTATGCTTTGGGTGTCCTTTTAAAAAAAACCATCGCCTACAATAAACAAACAGCAAATAATAAATATACTATGGATTTCTAGGGTTGTATCATCTGTGGTTTTTGTTTTGTTTTCCATTCATGGCCTGGAGAAGCTGAGATGATAATGAGGAGCATGGTTTTGGGGTGTGTCTGCAGACAGAAACCACATTATGCAGGGCCTTTAGGTGTTGAAAAACATCACAGTTTGAACTTTATCCTAACAATAAATGGATGGCCTTTGGGAGCTTTCATAGTATGTATGTTTGCTTTGTGAAAGACACTGTTAAGTGTTTTATGTAACTTATGTGTTTTATCCTTGACAAGCTATGAGAATGTAGTTCTATTTTACAGAAACTGGTTTAGAGAAGTTATGCTTCTTGTCAAAACTCCTACGCTGACCCCCTTTCATAGGTGTGAGTTTCCAGTGTGTGGGGTCCTCTAAGCTTCTGAGTTTTAATAATGCCAAACTCTCCCATTTATTCCTCCAGCTCTGAAGCTGGTATTTTTTTTCCTTCAGCTGCTTTTAAAATGATCCCTTAGTGCTTTAAAAAGTCTATTTTTAGTTCTTCAATACCTAGGTAACCATCTTTAGATTATATTATTTTATTAGAAGAACAAATATGCATTTTTTGGTATATTCTGATTCATAAATTTGTAACAGAATTGGTCCCAGGAAGCAGCTCCTTAAATATGGGGATTGGGAATTGGCTTGGTCTTGTCCTTGGGAATGAGCACAGCCTGAGATCCTTGCCCGTGGGAAATGGCATGCTAGTGACCCATTACCAGCAGGCAGTGGCATTGCAGATAATTGTGTTGATTGCATTGAAGGCTAACTGAAGCAAGTGGCTATTGTACTTGACCATTTTGCTACTAATGATGATTATAAGGAGTGTGGTGAGTCATGGATTCTTGTGAATACTTATAGAAAGAAATGACAAACTCAGATTTTTAAAATTGGATTTCAAGTTATAGTTTGAGAACCAGAAAAGTTCTATGACAGTTCTTAAATATCTTGCTTTTGTAGTTATGGATGTAATCCTGCTGAAATCAGCCACAGAATTTAATTTTGTAGTTTTCAGAATAACAACTTAATTTGCTAAATTAAAGGCATTGCTTAGTAAGAAGGGGAAATATGTTTGGAATTAACATGCACAGAGCCTTCCAAACTTCCAGAAATATGTGTAATTTTTCTTTAAGTGCTGGCTTCCTAGGAGTTGCCTATGGATCAGAGTAGCTTATTTTTCAGGCCGTGTTTGTTCAGAGGTGTGCTTTATTCCTGAGCCTTTGAACCTTCATTTTTCATTGGATCTTTGTGTGGCTTAGGAGATGCTTTCAAGTCTGCCCTAATTCTCCTGAGTGGGTGTAGCCTAGCACATGCAAACAGCCTTCCTGTCCCTGAAGTTTATGATCTTAGGAGGGATCTTAGATGGTTCTTTCTGTCTGATGTCTAGTTTCTCTGCTGTTTTGTTAATGGCTGCCAGCATCAAGGAAATTCTAACACTTGTTCATTGTTCTTCACCAAGATTCCCGTGTTTTTTGAGAATGTCCTTCATCATGGAATTTTCCACACCAAGTTCCAAAATGAAGTCAGCCACCTCAGATAACGCTGCAGGGCTTTTTGTCTTTAAAGCCTTTCTCTCCCCGAATCAGAACCTTTGAACCACTGCATAGGAATTGGGGAAGAAGATCTTACTTATAATTTTTCTTCACCACTATCAATATAGTCCACATTCCTTTTTATCTTTGGGCTAAACTATTCTAAATGTTTATGACTATTCCTCATGTAATATGGTTCTGTTTACTTACTGTCCTTGAATGGACTTCCAGATTCTTTGTACTAAGTGTGATTCTCTAAATATAATCTGACCACAAAGTCATAAAATATGGGAGAAGAATGGAAAAGAAAGGAGTAGAAAGAACATGAATGAAGGCTTCCTCTTTCTTTATGAATGACTATAGCATTTATGATTTAAAAAATAATCTCACAATCTCCCTTCTGCATTACTATGTGGAACCAGGTCAGAAGAATGTGTCTGGCTTCCCTTTGCCAAGTATTACTTTCAGTATTACATTAAGAGAATTGTTTTGAGATTAACTTAATGTACTAAGTAAACTATCTTGTGATTGTTTAATGGAGGCATCTTTACATTTGTAGTTATTAACTTGAAGGTATACATATTTGTGTAGTTAACACACTTAATATTTAAAAGTATATACATATATCCATATATATATGTATATATATGTATAATGTTTATTATGAAGCAACAATTCACATACCATAAAATTCATCCATTGTCATAATATATTCTGTAAAAATCTTGATCATTTGATATTCCACAAAACATCATACCAGTCCACTACATTGATGTGGTAATTCTGACTGGACCCAATAAAAGGAAAAAAGCAAATATTTTGGATGCCATAGACATATCTGAGTTAGATCGTGGGAAATAAACCACCTCAGTAAAGTTTCTAGGGTTCCCATGGCTAGCATCACCCTCAGCTCTAGTGTAGCTTGTAGATCTCAAATACCTAAACTTGGGCTTCAAGTGATTGTGTGATCTCAGCTACCTATGATGAACTGAATGCTATCTTATACTTTAAGCCATAAAATTGAAATTCAGAACCAACATTATATCATTAAGTGGAAATGGCACATAATAAACTGGGTTTAGCAGGTTAAGAGGCATAAGAAGTTACATTAGATTATAGTAAAGTCCTTCAACAACTATTACTGCCTGATTGCCTTATCTCTATTATATATCTCTGACTACATGGACTAAAAATTAAATATTTAGAGCTTAATATACAGTTGGTTTCTTTTATATAATTGACAGCAACTAGAAGTGAAACTCTGAAGCTCTACCACTGCAATTTAGTGAAGTATTGTGGTTAGATTTGGTTAGTTATGGTAGTATTATGATTTGGGCCCTGAATGAGTGTGGTGAGGAGAAATTCTCCCAAGGGAAGAATTTCAAGCAGTACTTTTAGTTGTCCACTTTGTTTGACTAGAAGCATGGGTATATATTTATTCCTGAATAGTTACTAATGGTGTAATTGGATGGTCAGAGCTTGGACTGAATAGTAGGAAGCCTACTGACAGAGAATTCCTGGGGGAGAGTTCTAGTGATAGACCTCTCAGAATGGGCATAGATTATGAAAATAAAGATGTCCCATGTGAGTGATACTACGGGGCAGCTCCTACAGAGGAATCTTTAGAAGTCAGGTAGGCAAATTACAAGTTATGTGCGTGTTAACATCTTTCTTCAGTCCCCTCAGCACTTGCTGAATGGGTTCCTATGCAAAATGACCAAGGTTAGAGATCATTCGTTGATAAACAATTTGGAAGTCCTTACAAAGCTTGATCTGGCTGTTAGTGTTACCTGACCTTTAATGCTGAGCCACTAAATGGCACAATTTATTTCTGGGATCAGCCAGTGATCTGATGGCAGGTTAATTATATTGAAACATGTCCCTTGTGGAAGAAGTAGAATTTTGACCTCACTGAAATGAACATATGGGTATGCATTTTTTTCCTAACTAAAATACCATAGGCTAAACTCCCATCCATGGATTGAAAAAAATGCTTTGTCACAACGGTGGTATTCTATATAACATTGCATCTGATGAGCCAAACAAGTGCAGCTGTGGTCTCATGGCCAAGAATGCCCTGATATTAACACTTGTTCACTCATAAACAGCTGGTCTAATAGAATGATAGAATGATATACTGAAGACTCGTTATGACTATTTTGGGAGGTGAGATCTTCATTCTCTTTGGGAATCAAGATGTAGAAATTGTAATAAATCCTGTCGCTGTTATATCTAACAACTCAATAATTTTTGCTTCCCATTTGCATCACTCTGAGCTCTACTGTGTTGGAGGTCTTGGTGCCTAAGAAAGAAAGACTTCCACCAGAGTAGACAATATTTTCATTAAATGCAAATTAAGACCGACTGTTGGCCATTTGAGGTTGACTAGAGAATATACGTTTTCTAGGTTAATGTCTATGAAGATGATTCTAATAGAAACCAGTGAGAATTAAGGAGAATTTGCCTATCTGATAAATGTAAATACTAAGCTTGAATAGCATGGAAAAAAGTGACTAAAATGTTTGAGTTGAGAGCATGTAATTCTTGGATTTTGTTGTGGCAAATTATATTACAAAGAAATTTATAAACTTATTTTTTACTTTTTAAAAAAAATTTTAATGTTTATTTATTTTTGAGAGAGAGGGAGAGACAACAGACAGATAGACACAGAGTGCAAGCAGGGGAGGGGCAGAGAGAGGGAGACACAGAATCTGAAGCAGGTTCCAGGCTCTGAGCTGTCAGCACAGAGCTCGACGCCAGGCTCAAACTCACAAACTGTGAGATCATGACCTGAGCCCAAGTTGGACGTTTAACCGATCAAGTCACCCAGACGCCCCTGTATTTTTTTTATTCTTAAACCCTTCTTTTTCACATGTTAGGAAATCCATAAAAATAGAACTTAACACTCAGGTTTATCTTATAAGGACAGACAGAAAAAAAAAAGATACTTAGTGTTCTGGGCAGAAAAAAAATTTCTTAAAACAGTGGTGACAATACAGTGGTGACAATACAGTGAATGAATAGTATACCCATGAGAATGAATTGGGGCTACCGCCCAAGGTAGAGACAGCTAAATGGTTGACTGTTAATACTTTACCATTTGTGTGCAGGTTTGTTCTTAGGTGATGTTTCTCCCATTCCCATTTTATACTGCATAATCAATTTAGATTGCAAAATGACATTTCCAGTATATTATTTATTTTGTTCGGTTAATATTCTATTATTGACTTAGGTTCTCTGATTCTATTAATTGACTCACTTCATGATCTCACAGTTTGTGAGTTTGAGCCCCACATCGGGCTCTGTGCTGGCAGCTCAGAGCCTGGAGCCTGCTTCCAATTCTGTCTCCCTCTCTGCCCCTCCTCTTCTCATGCTATGTCTCTCTCTTTCTCAAAAATAAACAAACATTAAAAAAAAAAAGAAATAATTTTCTATTGTATTGGGTAGTGTTATTTAATAAGTGAAGAGTCTTGGAATTCAAATTGATCTATAAATCCTAAGAGAAGGAAAAATAAGACTGTGTTATCTTGAAGAACTTTAATTCACATTTCTGAGTCTCATTTTCTTATTCATAAATTGGAAATAATAAAAGCACTTAAATTATAAAATTTATAATTTTGCTCTGAGTGAGCATGAAGTTAAAAAGTGCATATAAAAGAGTGGCATGGAGTAGGCATTCAAGGAGGATCAGTGCATTATTTTTATTGTCATTTTGTTGTTTTTTGTTTTGATGTTAAGAGGAATAAAACCTGTGTATGTACTAAACTTTTTTTCTGACTTTTATGGTTGATTCTTCCAAGTGAATTTCAATCCACTTAATTTAAAATTCTGCAAGAAATAAAATAAATTTTATTTGTAAGTTGAAACTTAGGAATTTCTTTTAATGACAAAGGCTGCACTTCAATATGCCACGATCAATAAATGTTATGGGTATTTGAATGGATAAATTATCCTTTATATATTCATTAAAATATATTTATTGACTGTTTATATATTAACCAATATACTAAGTACTGCTATTTCAAGAATTGATCAGGTAAGGCATGGCTCTTGCCCTTGAAGAGCATACATTTTAGGACTTTTACACAGATGGTTAATAATAGTTTGAAGCATAATAAATATTAGTCCTTGAGACTGAGATAACCAAGGGAAATATCATTAGGTCTTACCTTTTTTTTTTTTTTTTTTTACATTTATTGAGTTAATGGAAATGAAACACAGAATATCCTTCACTCTATGATTTTACCACTGTTGTCACATTCTCTCTAGATTTTTCTCCCACTGCTTCCCATTGGTATTTGCATGGAAGCTAAGTTAAAGAAAAAATAATAATTGAGTTACCTCTTGACAAGAAGTTGGGTGAAAGGTTTGAGAGAAGGAGTCAGTGTTATAGGAGTACTTTCCAAATGGAGTCAGGAGAAAATTCAAGAGAAATTTGTTAAGATACTCTCCATCAGGATGGGTGGATGGCTTTGTTGAATGAATTTTAGATTCTCAATTAACATAGTTAAAGTCATAGGAAGACTGATTAGACAATTCCCTCAGAAAGAGGGATCATTAGTGTTTGGGCTTTAGGGATATATTTTGTGGTGTTCTACTGGATGATTAATAAATGTTGCCATTTCTTGAATTATATTTACCCTATTCCTGCACTTGGAGACAACTATAATATGTAGAAATAAACTGAATGCCTAGAATTTTCAACTTATTTTACAAGGTCAATGTATTATCAATGTGAAGGTTTTTGGGGCATTAAATATTTCCCTTGTAATGCATATAATATCTTCTGAATCTCTTCATGGCATCTTTAATCTCTTTATTTCTCAGAGTATAAATGGCTGGATTTAGGAGAGGTGTAATAACAGAGTAAAACACAGCAAGAAATTTGTCCACCCAGGTGATGCTGAGTGGCCACACATAGATGAAGATGCAAGGCCCAAAGAAGAGCACCACCACTGTGATGTGGGCAGTACAGGTAGAGAGTGCCTTGGAAGCACCAGTTTTAGTGCTTTGGCGGATGGTGAGAAGAATATATGTATAGGATATCAACAACAGGATAAAGCAGGTCATGGCTAGAACCCCACTGTCAGCATTCATTAATATTCCCAAATTGTAGGAATCTATGCAGGCAAGCTTGATTACCAGTGGTATGTCACAGAAGAAGCTGTCAATTTCCCTGGGGCCACAGAAAGGCAATTGCACAATCACAGCCATCTGACTCATGGCATGCACAAAGCCAATGCTCCAGGAAGTTACCACCAGACTAGTGCATTTTTGCAGGCTCATCATGGCCGAATAGTGGAGTGGCTTACAGATAGCCACATAGCGGTCATAGGCCATTACCACCAAGAGTACCATCTCACCCCCTCCAACAAAATGTACATAGAGGATCTGGCACATACACCCTCCAAAGGAAATAGTCTTGTTCTCCCTGAGAAAGTCTGTGATCATCTTTGGAGTGGTGACTGAAGAAAGCCACATATCAACAAAGGACAGGTTGGCCAACAAGAAATACATGGGAGAATGAAGATGGGAATCAGTGATGATTAGGATCATGATGAAAACATTTCCAGATACAATAAGCAGGTAAAGCATAAAAAATATGATTAGGAATAAGACCTGCATATTCCATGAGTGGCAAAGTCCCAGAAGCACAAATTCTGACACTATAGACAAATTTCCTTTATCCATTTTATTCACTGTGTCCTCTAAAATAACCTAGGAAGAAGGATAGATTGTCAGTTAGTGGTGTGGGAATGGGTACTTAACTTTTAGTATTTAATTGAAATTCTATTTCATTTAAATTTAAATTTCCTCAAAAATTAGCATTTATACCTGAAAGTGGAAAATATAACTGGGAAGACAAATATTGGCAAAATATTCCTGACATTATGCCTTTTTTTTTTTTTTTAATTCTCAAGTTATTTAACATACAGTGTAGCCTTGGCTTCAGGAGTAGAATCTAATGACTCATCACTTACATATGAAAACCCAGTGCTCATCCCAACAAGTGCCCTTGTTAGTACCCATCACCCATTTTCCCTACCCACATCAACCCAAGCTTCTCAAATTCCACAGATGAGTGAACCTCTTTTATAAAACACCATAAACCTAATTTTTTTTGCTTATTACTATAAAATATATGTTGGAACAGTCAGTAGGAGAAAAGCTATATAGAAAACCTTATAATAAATACCATGGCATGATAATTTAAATGCAAAATCAGGCACATAATTTATCATTAAGATCACAGTTAAATGAAATTCATTTAGTAAACTAAATATATTAGAAAAAGATGTCTGTGGGGAATTAGATGAAAAGTGATTAACCACAGAGGAAGGTAACTCAAGAGTCTGACTTGAAGTCTGAATGGAAGCTTGTTATACTCAAGCTTATCCATAGAGAATATTTATTTTCATTTACAGTTGACTTATGAACAACACAGGATTGAATTCTGTGGGTCTATGCAGATTTTTGTCAATAGGCACAGCACTGTAAATGTATTTTCTCTTCTTTATGATTTTCTTAACGTTTTCTTCAGGCGCCTGGGTGGCTCAGTCGGTTAAGCGTCCGACTTTAACTCAGGTCACGATCTCGCGATCTCGCGGTGTTCGAGCCCCGCGTCCGGCTCTGGGCTGATAGCTCAAAGCCTGGAGCCTGCTTCAGATTCTGTGTCTCCCTCTCTCTCTGCACCTCCCCCATTCATGCTCTGTCTCTCTCTGTCTCAAAAATAAATAAACGTTAAAAAAAAATAACGTTTTCTTTTTTCTAGCCCACTGCATTGTAGTAATGCAGCGTATAACATGTAAAAAATACAAAATATCTTTCAATCAACTCTATTATTGCTAAGGCTTTTGGCCAACAGTAGGCCATTGGTTGAATTTTGGTTGATTCAAAAGTTGTGCAAAGATTTTTGACAGCATGTCAACCATATATCAATGGATGCCATGAAATCCCTAGCTTTAAAAATATTGCCATACAAGTTTCAAATACATATAAATGTTATTTAGAGGATGTGAATAAATTGTAGACATATGGAGTCAGAATACATGTTTGTTAGTGCTGAGTGAGCATGAAGTTAAAACTTCAGAGATCACCAATTATTTATCTCTAAATATATATTTATAATTTTTTTATTTTGTACAAATATGTAAATACAATAATATTGTTTATATTCATCCTTAAGTAAATTGATTATTTTTTCACTGGATGGTGGAAAGCTAATTGTATATGTCTCTTCTCCCTTTATTATTTCTTTTCCTTTGCTTTATTTTTTGTGTGTCTCTTCTTTTTTTACCCTTTGAAATCTTAACGGTGATGCCAAAGAGAGCAGAACTGTGAAAAACATTACCTCATCATGAACACTAGTTTCCCCTTCCCTTATACTGAGAACTCAGAAGCACAGGATAGAAATGAAGAAGATATTCCTAAAGAATTAGGTAAAGCACACATTTGCTGGGGACAAGGGGACATGTGTTAGTATTCTCATAACTTACAAGTTAACATATCCTCCATGATAGAGACTTAATTTCTAAAGAAAATATGCTGATATTACACCCAGTAGACTTATGTCCCCTGAGAAACTTGAACAATTTGGCCTTTACCTTGAAATTTAATTTTTGTCAAGACAAACACCTTTCTGGGATTAGTTGTCAATAACTAGTTCCATGTGTTTTGGAATAAATGATGTAGAAGATAGCTAATAGCAAAAGAATGATTTCAGTTGTGTTTGAGAAAGGATTTTGCAAAAGATGAATATGTACATGGTGTAGTGGTGAGCATAGCTGCCTTCCAAAGATGAATATGTACATTGCTAGGGAACAATTTACCAATAAGAAATCCTCCTGTTTTTTAATCAGTTTTGAAATTAATATTCCACAATATTGGTATATTATATTACATATGAATATTAATCCAATAAATAGGACAATAAGTAGAACGAACATGGACTTTTTAATTAGTCCAATCTGGTCTGAAATATAACTCTATTGTTGACTCTGTGACCTTGAGCTAAACTCATTTCTGTTTCCATTTCCTCATCTGTTGAAAAGGGAGAACTCAATTTAATAATAGACTTATTATGACAAGGCAATAAGTATACAGAAAGCACTTAAATTTTTCCGGTACTCAGTGCATGATTAGTAAATATTAGTTATTTCCCTTCTTTGTTCATTAAAATGCAACTTAAAGCAGTACAGTGTCTAAAACCTACTAGCAGCAATCTTAATCAACAGCCAACTAGTCTATGTAAGCAAAATACATGGTACCACCTTTTTAGAAAAAATGCCTACCTCTTACGTTTTCTCTAAATTAACAAGCAAATTCTTACAAGCAGTAGGATGTACACACGCAAAAGAAGTTTCAGAAATGCTGCTTGCTTTCCAATAGCTTAGCAATTTTTTTTTTTACCTTTTGGTCTACATTTGTCCAAGAGGGGTTATTAATATTTTAATAAACTTCCATGAGCCAAAAGTACATTCTGTTAAAGCACATTTGAGATTTTTAACTGTAATTTGGAGAATTTTCACAAAGGGACTAATGATAACTTTTGGATCAGTAAAACTAAAAAATTAGGAAAGAAGACTAATTGAGTTATTATTTAGGAGTTTTAAAATACAGCAACATGTTTGTCATGCTCTTCTAGATTCAGTGTTTATCCACTAAGATATTTAAAATAATAATCATCCTAAAACTGAAATTCTCAATGTTTATATTCTTACAAGAAGAAAATTGGACTTAGAAAATTTAATGGATTTCCTGACCTATACACTGTGTGAAGTGTACAGGGAGAAAGTTCAAGTTCCTTCTGCTAGCTAAAGATGCCTTCCTTTTCTCTCAGGTTGTAAGTTTTATCTTACTTCTGTAGTAATTGAGTTTTATATCATTTCTCACTGGATATATAACATTTTTTACTTCTCTTTAAAAAAATTTTTTTTAACATTTATTTATTTTTGAGAGAAGGAGAAAGAGCATGAGGGGGAGAGGAACAGAGAAAGAGGGAGACACAGAATTGGAAGCAGGCTCTAGGCTCTGAGCTGTCAGTACAGAGCCTGAAGCGGGGCTCAAACTCACGAACCGTGAGATCATGACCTGAGCTGAAGACGGACATTCAACCAACTGAGCCACCCAAGTGCCCCACAGTTTTCACTTCTATCTCTATGTTAGAAGTTATCTTAGTGTAAAATACTCTGACATGAAAAACTTTATCTTCTTAAATGGCAAATTCCACCTAAGTGAAGAGAGCTGGAACTTGCTAAAATCGAGTAGCCATCAGAGGATGGAGATCTTCCAAAGCAGATCTGAGAGCATCTCTGTGGTGCTGCATGATGGTGATATGCACACCTTTGTTTGAGAGACCATAGAAGCTTCCATAGGAATAGGATGGGAGGAGAAAAACTTTATTACCTTCTTTAAAAGTTGGAAGTTAAACAAGCCATATTCAACTTCAAGCAAGTGGGCATGGGTGATACAGATATATACAGATATTTTAAAAATTATTATATGATCCCATTCACAATTGCACAAAGAAGCATAAAATACCTAGGAATAAATCTAACCAAAGATGTTAAAGATCTGTATGCTGAAAACTATGGAAAACTTATGAAGGAAATTGAAGAAGATATAAAGAAATGGAAAAACATTCCGTGCTCGTGGGTTGGAAGAATAAATATTGTTAAAATGTCAATACTACCCAAAGCTATCTACACATTCAATGAAATCCCAATCAAAATGCACCAGGATTCTTCTCAAAGCTAGAACAAGCAATCCTAAAATTCATATGGAACCACAAAAGGCCCCAAATAGCCAAAGTAATTTTGAAGAAGAAGACCAAAGCAGGAGGCATCACAATCCCAGACTTTAGCCTCTACTCCAAAGCTGTAATCATGAAGACAGCATGGTATTGGCACAAAAACAGACACATAGACCCATGGAAGAGAATAGAAACCCCAGAACTAAACCCACAAACATATGGCCAACTAATCTTTGACAAAGCAGGAGAATATCCAATGGAAACAAGACAGTCTCTTTAACAAATGGTGCTGGGAGAACTGGACAGCAACATGCAGAAGGTTGAAACTAGACCACTTTCTCACACCATTCACAAAAAGAAACTCAAAATGGATAAAGGACCTGAATGTGAGACAGGAAACCATCAAAACCCTAGAGGAGAAAGCAGGAAAAGACTTCTCTGACCTCGGCTGCAGCAATGTCTTACTTGACACAACCCCAAAGGCAAGGGAATTAAAAGCAAAAATGAACTATTGGGACCTCATGAAGATAAAAAGCTTCTGCACAGGTAAGGAAACAATCAACAAAACTAAAAGGCAACCAACGGAATGGGAAAAGATATTTGCAAATGACATATCGGACAGAGGGCTAGTATCCAAAATGTATAAAGAGCTCACCAAACTCCACACCCGAAAAACAAATAATCCAGTGAAGAAATGGGCAGAAAACATGAATAGCCACTTCTCCAAAGAAGACATCCAGATGGCCAACAGGCACATGAAAAGATGCTCAACGTCACTCCTCATCAGGGTAATACAAATCAAAACCACACTCAGATATCACCTCATGTCAGTCAGAGTGGCCAAAATGAACAAATCAGGAGACTATAGATGCTGGCGAGGATGTGGAGAAACGGGAACCCTCTTGCACTGTTGGTGAGAATGCAAACTGGTGCAGCCACTCTGGAAAACAGTGTGGAAGTTCCTCAAAAAGTTAAAAACAGACCTACCCTATGACCCAGCAGTAGCACTGCTAGGAATTTACCCAAGTGATACAGGAGTACTGATGTATAGGGGCACTTGTACCCCAATGTTTATAGCAGCACTCTCAACAATAGCCAAATTATGGAAAGAGCCTAAATGTCCATCAACTGATGAATGCATAAAGAAACTGTGGTTTATATACACAATGGAGTACTACGTGGCAATGAGAAAGAATGAAATATGGCCCTTTGTAGCAACATGGATGGAACTGGAGAGTGTTACGCTAAGTGAAATAAGCCATACAGAGAAAGACAGATACCATATGTTTTCACTCTTATGTGGATCCTGAGAAACTTAACAGAAACCCATTGGGGAGGGGAAGGAAAAAAAAAAAGAGGTTAGAGTGGAAGAGAGCCAAAGCATAAGAGACTGTTAAAAACTGAGAACAAATTGAGGGTTGATGGGGGGTGGGAGGAAGGGGAGGGGAGGTGATGGGCATTGAAGAGCGCATCTTTTGGGATGAGCACTGGGTGTTGTATGGAAACCAATTTGACAATAAATTTCATATATTAAAAAAATAAACTGAAAAAAATTATTATAAAGAAGAGAGTCACAGAGAACATGAGATAACTTACTAACACAAATTTTCTTCAAGACGAGATTACTATTTCCTCTTCTCTTCTGATGTATGCTTGAGATGACATCCACAGTTGGATGGAGACAGTATCTGTGGAAGCAATTTCCTCAGCCTTATGTATATTCACCACTAGAAGAAATCCCTTGGGTAAAATTATCCTATTCTGTGTTCTGGGCAGGACAAGCATCATGAAAATAATTTACATTGGACATCTCTTGGGGACTTCTTTGTAAGAATAACTTTTGCATATTCTAGAAATCAGAACAAAGAGACAAGAAAAATTATACTTCAAACAGCTATGCATTAAACATTAGTGAAGTTTTAAAGTATTTTTCATTAACATATAAGTACTCAGGATATGTCTTTGGCAATATTAATCTCTAACTAGATTTATATCATCAAATTCAATTAAGGTTTTACTTCCAGTTGCAAGAGGAGTCATCTCCTGACTGGTGTGATACATAACCAACATCATAGGTGACCTCATGATGAGAAGCTCTCTGTACCCACCTGCCCAATCTTAATATAGCAGCCTTAAGTGGATTCAGCCATGTATAGTGTCCAGACAGCCTCAACACCTCATCACTCTCTCAAGGCTATATCCTTGGAGCAGCTTCTGGTAGTGGGGAAGGCCAGGGAAATGCATATTCCAAGGACAGGGGAGTGGGGAGGAGCTTCCCATCACCCAGGTCCAGCTCAGGAATCGACTGGTGGTCACGTCCTCTTGATGATCCCTCCATTCTCCGAATATATTCTTAAAAATTATGTCTACTTGTAGCTGTATCAGTTTTTGCTTCATATGTTTTAAAACTGTTATTAGGAACATAAATAAATTGTTACTACTTCCTGATCGATTTCTTTCTCAACACGAAATGACATTCTTTATCCCTGGTAATATTC
The DNA here is from genome assembly GCF_023721935.1 of Panthera uncia. Classification (NCBI taxonomy): domain Eukaryota; kingdom Metazoa; phylum Chordata; class Mammalia; order Carnivora; family Felidae; genus Panthera; species Panthera uncia. Next base: position 75,129,599 of record NW_026057582.1, on the reverse strand, counting down.
TTTTTTTTTCAATATATGAAATTTATTGTCAAATTGGTTTCCATACAACACCCAGTGCTCATCCCAAAAGGTGCCCTCCTCAATACCCATCACCCACCTTCCCCTCCCTTCCACCCCCCCTGCACCAATTTGCATTCCCACCAACAGTGCAAGAGGGTTCCCTTTTCTCCACATCCTCTCCAGCCACTGGAGGGATGGATCTGTAGAAGCACAGTGTTGGGCATTTGCAGGGTGCAAGCAAGTTCCCTGGCAGGAACTGGTTCCCTTTGGGATTTTGGGTGGGGGATGGGCGAGGGAGATGGTGCTGGTGAGCGCCTTTGTTCCCCACCAAGCTGAGCTCTGTTGTCCAGGGTTCAATAATTCTCCCGCCAGTTGTCCTCCAGCCTTCCTGCTCTCTGAGCAGAGCTGTTAACTTATAACCTTCCAGATGTTAAGTCCCGCTTGCTGTCAGAACACACTCCGTCTGGCCCCTCCGCTTTTGCAAGCCAGACTCGGGGGCTCTACTTGGCTGGCAGGCTGCCTCTCCGCCCCTGGCTCCCTCCTGCCAGTCCATGTAGTGTGTACCGCCTCTCCGCCCTTCCTACCCCCTTCGGTGGGCCTCTCATCTGCTCTTGGCTCTGGAGAATCCGTTCTGCTAGTCTTCTGGCGGTTTTCTGGGTTATTTAGGCAGGTGTAGGTGGAATCTAAGTTGATCACATGGTGATCAGGACATGGTGAGCCTAGCATCCTCCTATACCACCATCTTCCCTCTGTCCTCTAAACCACAATTTCTTTATCCATTCGCCAGTTGATGGACATTTAGGCTCTTTCCATAATTTGGCTACTGTTGAAAGTGCTGCTATAAACTTTGGGATACAAGTGGCCCTGTGCGTCTGAACTTCTGTATCCCTTGAGTAAATTCCTAGCAGTGCTATTTCTGGGTCATAGGGTAGATCTATTTTTAATTTTTTGAAGAACCTCCACACTGGTTTCCAGAATGGCTGCACCAGTTTGCATTCCCACCAAGAGTGCAAGAGGGTTCCCATTTCTCCACATCCTCTCCAGCATCTATAGTCTCCTGATTTGTTCATTTTAGCCACTCTGACTGGTGTGAGGTGGTATCTCAGTGCGGTTTTGATTTGTATTCCCCTGATGAGGAGTGACACTGAGTATCTTTTCATGTGCCTGTTGGCCATCTGGATATCTTCTTTACAGAAGTGTCTATTCATGTTTTCTGCCCATTTCTTCACTGGATTATTTGTTTTTTGGGTGTGGAGTTTGGTGAGTTCTTTATAGATTTTGTATACTATCTCTTTGTTTGATATGTCATTTGCAAATATCTTTTCCCATTTGGTCAGTTGCCTTTTAGTTTTGTTGATTGTTTCCTTTGAAGTGCAGAAGCTTTTTATCTTCATGAGGTCCCAATAGTTCATTTTTGCTTTTAATTCCTTTGCCTTTGGAACTGTGTCAAGTAAGAAATTGCTGCAGCTGAGGTCGGAGAGGTTTTTTCCTGGTTTCTTTTCTAGGGTTTTGATGGTTTCCTGTCTCACATTCAGGTTTTTCATCCATTTTGACTTTATTTTTGTGAATGGTGTAAGAAAGTGGTCTAGTTTTATTCTTTTGCATGTTGCTGTCTGTTTCTCCCAGCACCATTTGTTAAAGAGACTGTCTTTTTTCCATTGGTATTGTTTCCTGCTTTGTCATAGATTAGTTGGCCATACTTTTGTGGATCCCATTCTGGGTTCTCTACTCCATTCCATTGGTCTGTGTGTCTGTTTTTGTGCCAATACCATGCTGTCTTGATGATTACAGCTTTGGAGTAGAGGCTAAAGTCTGGGATTGTGATGCCTCCAGCTTTGGTTTTCTTCTTCAATATTACTTGGGCTATTTGGGGTCTTTTGTGGTTCCATACAAATTTTAGGATTGCTTGTTCTAGCTTCGATAAAAATGCTGGTGCAATTTTGATTGGGATTGCACTGAATGTGTAGATGGCTTTGGGTAGTATTGACATTTTAACAGTGTTTATACTTCCAATCCTTGAACATGGAATGTTTTTCCATTTCTTTGTATCTTCGATTTCCTTCATAAGCTTTCTATAGTTTTCAGCATACAGATCTTTTACATCTTTGGTCAGGTTTATTCCTAGGTATTTTATGCTTCTTGGTGCAGTTGTGAATGGGATCAGTTTCTTTTTTTGTCTTTCTGTTGCTTCATTATTAGTGTATAAAAATGCAACTGATTTCTGTACATCAATTTTGTATCCTGTGACTTGGCTGAATTCATTTATCAGTTCTAGCAGACTTTTGGTGGAGTCTGTCAGGTTTTCCATGTATAATATCATGTCATCTGCAAAAAGTGAAAGCTTGACTTCGTCTTTGCCTATTTTGATGCCTTTTATTTCCTTTTGTTGTTTGATTGCTGATGCTAGCACTTCTAACACTATGTTAAACAACAGGGGTGAGAGTGGACATTCCTGTCGTGTTTCGGATCTCAGGGGGAAAGCTCTCAGTTTTTCCCCCTTGAGGATGATGTTAGCTGTGGGCTTTTCATAAATGGCTTTTATGATGGTTAAGTATGTTCCTTCTATCCCGACTTTCTCGAGGGTTTTTATTAACAAAGAATGCTGAATTTTGTCAAATGCTTTTTCTGCATCGGTTGACAGGATCATATCATTCTTATCTTTTCTTTTACCAATGTGATGTAACATTGATTGATTTGTGAATATTGACCAGCCCTGCAGCCCAGGAATGAATCCCACTTGATCCTGGTAAATAATTCTTTTTATATGCTGCTGAATTCGATTTGCTAGTATCATGTTGAGAAATTTCGCATCCATATTCATCAGAGATATTGGCCTATAGTTCTGTTTTTTTTGCTGGGTCTCTGTCTGGTTTGGGAATCAAAGTAATGCTGGCTTCATAGAATGAGTCTGGAAGTTTTCCTTCCCTTTCTATTTTTGGAACAGCTTGAGAAGGATAGGTATTATCTCTGCTTTAAATGTCTGGTAGAATTCCCCAGGGAAGCCATCAGGTCCTGGACTCTTATTTGTTGGAAGATTTTTGATAACTGATTTAACATCTTCACTGGTTATGGGTCTGTTCAAATTTTCTATTTCTTCCTATTTTATTTTGAAAGTGTGTGGGTGCTTAGGAATTTGTCCATTTCTCCCAGGTTGTCCAGTGTGTTGGCATATAATTTTTCATAGTATTCCCTGATAATTGCTTGTATTTCTGAGGGATTGGTTGTAAGAATTCCATTTTCATTCATGATTTTATCTATTTGGGTCCTCTCCTTTTTCTTTTTAGAAGCCTAGCTAGAGATTTATAAATTTTGTTTATTTTTTCAGAAAACCAACTCTTGGTTTCGTTGATCTTCTCTACTGTTTTTTTAGATTCTATATTGTTTATTTCTGCTCTGATCTTTATTATTTCTCGTTCTGCTGGGTTTGGGGTGTCTTTGCTGTTCTGCTTCCATTTCCTTTAGGTGTGCTGTTAGATTTTTGTATTTTGTATTTTTCTTGTTTCTTGAGATAGGCCTGGATTGCAATGTCTTTTCCTCTCAGGACTGCCTTTGGTGCATCCCAAAGCATTTGGATTGTTGTATTTTCATTTTCATTTGTTTTCATATATGTTTTAATTCTCTAATTGCACGGTTGGCCCATTCATTCTTTAGTAGGGTGTTCTTTAACCTCCATGCTTTTGGAGGTTTTCCAGACTTTTTCCTGTGGTTGATTTCAAGTTTCATAGCATTGTGGTCTGAAAGTGTGCATGGTATGATCTCAATTCTTTTATATTTATGAAGGGCTGTTTTGTGACCCAGTATGTGATCTATCTTGGAGAATGTTCCATGTGCACTCGAGAAGAAAGTATATTCTGTTGCTTTGGGATGCAGAGTTTTAAATGTATCTGTCAAGCCCATCTGATTCACTATATCATTCAGGGCCCTTTTTTCTTTATTTTTCGTCTAGTTGTTCTACCCATTGTTGTAAGTGGAGTATTGAAGTCCCCTCCAATTACCACATTCTTAACAATAAGGTTGCTTATGTTTGTAACTAATTGTTTTGTATATTTGAGGGCTCCCGTATTCGATGCATAGACTTTTATAATTGTTAGCTCTTCCTAATGGATAGACCCTTAATTGTTATATAATGCCCTTCTTCATCTCTTGTTACAGCTTTTAATTTAAAGTCTAGTTTGTCTGATATAAGTATGGCTACTCCAGCTTTCTTTTGACTTCCAGGAGCATGATAGATAGTTCTCCATCCCCTCACTTTGAATCTGAAGGTGTCCTCAGGTCTAAAATGAGTCTCTTGTAGACAGCAAAGATGGGTCTTGTTTGTTTTTTTTTTTTATCCATTCTGATACCCTATGTCTTTTGGTTGGCGCATTTAGTCCATTTACATTCAGTGTTATTACTGAAGGATATGGGTTTAGAGTCATTGTGATGTCTGTAGGTTTCATGCTTGTAGTGATGTCTCTGGTACTTTGTGGTCCTTACATTTCATTCATAGAATCCCCCTTAGGATGTCGTTTAGGGCTTGTTTAGTGGTGACGAATTTCTTCAGTTTTTGTGTGTTTGGGAAGACTTTTATCTCTCCTTCTATTCTGAACGACAGACTTGCTGGGTAAAGGATTCTTGGCTACATATTTTTTTTCTGTTCATCACATTGAAGATTTCCTGCCATTCCTTTCTGGCCTGCCAAGTTTCAGTAGATAGGTCTGATACTTCCCTTATGTGTCTAACTTTGTATGTTAGGGCCCATTTATACCTATGCTTTCAGAATTTTCTCTTTATCCTTGTATTCTGCCAGTTTCACTATATGTCGTGCAGAAGATCAATTCAAGTAACGTCTGAAGGGAATTCTCTGTGCCTCTTGGATTTCAATGCCTTTTTCCTTCCCCAGATCAGGGATGTTCTCAGCTATGATTTGTTCAAGTACACCTTCAGCCCCTTTCTCTCTCTCTTCTTCTTCTGGAATTCGTATGATACGGATATTGTTCTGTTTGATTGCATCACTTAGTTCTCTAATTCACCCCCATACTCCTGGATGTTTTTATCTCTCTTTTTCTCAGCTTCCTCTTTTTCCATAATTTTATCTTCTAATTCACCTATTCTCTCCTCTGCCTCTTCAATCCACACTGTGGCTGCCTCCATTTTATTTTGCACCTAATTTATAGCATTTTTAAATACATCATGACTATTTTTTAGCCCCTTGATCTCTGTAGGAATAGATTCTCTGTTGTCCTCTATGCTTTTTTCAAGCCCAGTGATTAATTTTATGACTATTGTTCTAAATTCTTGTGTTATATTGCTTAAATTGTTTTTGATCAATTCGTTAGCTGTAGCTACTTCCTGGAATTTCTTTTGAGGAGAATTCTTCCATTTCTGAAAGAATCGTTTTGTCTAGTTTTCTGTCACTTATGTTTTTTAGAGCTTGTGTGCTCTGCACTTGCAAGCACTGCTATATTCAAGGAGGGTCATACACTGTCCAGGGCCTGGCCCTTCAGGAGGTGTTTTTTTTGGGGATTGTTACTTGCTTTCTGTTGTTGTGACTTTGGTTATTTTATTGCCCTACTCATAGTAGTATTTTGGACCCTCCACCAGGTGTGCTTTGATTTGTTCCTTGGAGTAGTCCTATCTTTTTTCCAGCTTTCCCATTTTCTTCCTAGTAGACTCAGAGTCTTTTCCTCCCAGACTCGTGTTCAAAGTCTTTTGGCTTCTACACTTCTTTGTTTGAGAGATGCAGGATGTATGGATTTCCTCTATTTATTCGCCATGTTGGCCCCCAGCATCTTATTGTTGACTTTAAAGAGATATTTGAGTATACTGGGTAACAGTCCTTTATCAGATATCTCTTTTGCAAATGTTTTCTCTCATTGTGGCTTCTCTTCCCATTCTGTTGGCATTGTCTTTTGCAGAGCAAAAGCTCTAAATTTCTGTGTAGTCCAGCCTATCAGTTATTTCTTTTATGGACTGTGCCTTTAGTGTTTTATGGACTGTATCTTTGGTGTTTGCTGGACACCTGTGTGGCTTAGGCAGTTAAGTGGCCAACTCTTGCTCTGAGATCAGGTGTTGATCTCAGGGTTGTGAGTTCAAGGTCTTTATTGGTTCCCACACTGGGCATGAAGGCTACCTAAAAAATAATAGTAATAAAAAGTCATTGCCATACACAATGTCATCTAGATGTTTTCCTATGTTATCTTCTAAAAGTTTTGTATTTTTGCACTTCACAGTAAGTCTGTGATCCATTTTGAGTTAAATTTTGTGAAAATTATAAGGTCTGTGTAGATTCCTTTTTCTCTTGTTTCTTTCTTTTTTTCTTTCTTTCTTTCTTCCACGTGAATGTCCAGTTGTTCAAGTAAAATTTGTTAGAAAGACTGTCTTTGGTGTATGCATTGCCTCTGCCCCTTTCAAAGATCAGTTGCCTAAATTTGTGTGAGTTTATTACTGGAACTTCTATTCCATTCCATTGATGTTTGTCTATTTTTTGGCAATTGCATATTGTCTTGGTTACTGTAGCTTTATAGTAAGTCCTGAAGTTGAGTAGTGTCAGTCCTCTGACTTTGTTCTCTCTTATCCTTTTATGCCAAACCTATCTGTATCTTTATATTTAAAGTGGGTTTCTGTACTGTAGTATATAGTTGAATCTGTATTTATAAGAGAGAGATATTGGTCTGTAGTTTTCTTCTTTTTTCCTGTCTTTGTCTGGCTTTGGTATCAGGGTAAAATTGCCCCCATAGAGTGAATTATGAATTTTTGCCTGTGCCTTCATCTTATAGAAGAGTTTTTGAAGAATTGGTCTTATTTCTTCTTTAAAAAATTGGCAGAATTTACCTGTAAAGCCATCAGGACTGGGTGGTTTCCTTTAGAAAGTTTAAAAAATACTAACAAAATCTCTATTTCTTATGTGTCACTTTAGATTTTCTATTTCTTATTGTGTTATTTTAGGCATTTGTCCATTTCATATAAGTTATCTACTCTGTTGGCATATAGTTTTTCATAGTATTCCTTTAAAATATGTTTTATTTTTATAGGGTTGTTAAAGATGTTTCCACTGAGACTGTGATTGTTTCAAACAATAGGCCCTAGACATAGATTTTCTGCAATTGTCTCCAAATAAAGTCACCTCCCTCAGGAAAGGCTTCCAGCCCCTGCTTATCCGTAATGCTTACCCTGAGCAGATCTCCATACCATGAAGCCAGAGCTAAGAGGGGAGATGGGAGCCACCAGTTGTCAAGGCCCGCCTCGGTGCCATCTGGGATATAATCTCTCTGTCCCAGTTCTGGAGCTTTGAGGGACAATAGGAGCTGCCTCTGTGTATGGGATGCAGCATCTGTGTAAGAAAGCAAAGAACTTTCACAGCACAGAGCTGGGAGAAATAGGAGCAGACTCTGGCTTAAATGTCAGAGACTCATGGAGATTCTTAAATAAATATTTTTCAGTTTGTTGTATGCCTTCTGGTTATTTTCCATAGACTTCCAAAAGTTTAAAGGTTTTAGTTTGTTGTGGGTATTTTTGTCTGAAAACTTCCTCTAGTTTTATTGCTGTGTCTTAGGAGATGATTTGCCAATCTTAGTTTATTCCTTTATATTGCTCATCATATGGATACATCACAATTGCTTATCCATTTAGGTGTTTGAAGGTGTTGGTGATCATGAATTCAGCTTCTATGAACATTTTCAAGGTCTTTGTGTGGAATAGAGACAATACAGTTGACCCTTGAACAAAGCAGACGTTAGGGGTACTAACACCCTACATAGTCAAAAATCCATGTATACGTTTGACTCTCCTACAACTTAACAGTTAATATCCTAGTGTTCAACAGAAGCCTCACCAATAACATAAATAGTTGATTAACACATATTTTGTACGTTATTAATATTATATACTGTATTCTTGCAATAAATTAAAGACGTTAAATTAAATACGTTATTAGTATTATATACTGTATTCTTGCAATAAATTAAAGACATGAAAATGTTACTAACAAAATGTTATGTAACATGAAAATGTTACATAAGGAAGAAAAAATACATTTAAAGTAGTATATTGTAATTTTTGAAAGAAATTGACCTAAAGGTGAGCGTGGGTAGTTCAACCTATATTGTTCAAGGGTCTACTGGAATCTATTCCTTTCAGAATGTGAGTGCACTGGATAGCAGTGATTGGAGATTCTGGGACTCCAGCTAGGACACCAGATCTTCAGGTGCAGTGCTGTATAGTTAGACTCACTTTCCTGTTGCATAAATAAATCATCAAAGTTGCTCTCTCTCTCTTTTTTTAAATTTTATTTAAACCCAAGCTAGTTAACCTAGAGTATAGTAATGGTTTCAGGGGTTGACTCTTAGTTCATTACAATATAATTAAAGCTTGTCTAAAAATTAGAAATTGTGTAAAATCTTTGTGTTTCCTAGGTCATTTTCCCTCTTTCTCTACCTTTTCCCTGTCTATTTCTGGTCTCCACACTCATCAGGACATCATTTCTGTAGGGATTTGACCTCAGATGGTAGTCATAGAAGAGAAGAATTAATAAACTCATTCATGGTATGATGTGCGTGACTAAAAACAAGCAAATATATTACCATTTGTATTTTTAAATATGTAAATAATGAATTTATTAAAAGCCAATGGTTTTGTCAGTAAAGGACTGAAACAAAAAGGACAGTAAAGGTCATGTGGCAAACTGTACTGAGTGAAGATTTTAGGCAAGGGATTCTTTTAGATCCCATTGAACATTGCCTACTTCACTGTTTTCCTCCCAAATACTTATGTCACTTGGTCATCTCTCTTTGTCCTCCCCTAAAAGTACTTTAAAGTCCAAATCATTTCTCTATTGTCTATGTTTCAAAACCTTATGATGTACAGAACATTTGAGTCAGATTCCATTTCTTAGAATTCATTGTAATGGAATGATTATGTGTATGCTATAAAGTCTTCATAGTAACACTACAGTATATGCAAAATACTTGAAGCAATCTAAATGTCTTACCATTGGGGCTTACTCTCTTAAATGAATTATAGGACTTTTACAATGTAATATTTCATTAACAATAAAATGATTTTTGAGAAAACATGGGAAATATTTTCATTACTTAAGTGAACAGAAGGCAAATTACAATGCACTTTAGGTTTTTTTAATATGAAATTTATTGTCAAATTGTTTTCCATACAACACCCAGTACTCATCCTCTTACTTGACACATCTCCAAAGGCAAGGGAATTAAAAGCAAAAATGAACTATTGGGACCTCATAAAGATAAAAAGCTTCTGCACTGCAAAGGAAACAATCAACAAAACTAAAAGGCAACCAGTGGAATGGGAAAAGATATTTTCAAATGACATATCAGACAAAGGGCTAGTATCTAAAATCTACAATGCACTTTGTATAGTATCATCTCATTTTGAGATATATGGTCATATATATATATATATAATTTATTTTATAAGATGTCAGGCAATGTAACAACAATTAACAGAGGTACTTTGGCTATGATGTGAACTGCAAATAAAGAACTTCCAGACCCAAATATCCCTTTGTGGGATTCCTGTGGAACCTAAAAATACTTGGCCTCAAATTGATATCTTTGAAGTAAGAGTGTTTTGTAAAGATCTAGAAATTAAGGATAATGAAACAAAACAGGCAGGCTTGTTTTTCCTTAACCTAGTTTATTTCCAGCTTGTTGCAGTCATTCGTAATTTAGGAAATAATATACTTGAGGGTTTCCAAGGAAGTTCTGTAAGTAGCCACTGGTTTGGCTGAAGAAATATGAGATCTGGAGCTCAGAACTCCTTGTCTAAGTTTGATGGTATTGTTAGGAAGATTAATTATAAAAAGGATTCATTGAGTCCTACTCTCTTTTACCCTCACAAATCAAACATATATTTATTTGCAAACATAGAAAATAACAATTAGATATGTTTTATATTAATAGAAAGATAGCCAAGCTGTTACTTCACAGTTGTGACAGGTGTGGGCAGTGCAAACAGCTTTGACTAGAATTAAAGTGGTGTCATAACTTAAACCTTACTGATAACTTGCACTGTGCCCTTACACAAATCACTTCACCGTGAAAAGTTGAGGAAACTATAAAAAGTAATAGTACACTGTATGTTAACTAATTGGAATTTAAATAAAACTTAAAAAATCCCGTAGAGAGCAAACGAGAAAGAGTATGGATATGCTACATGAGGTTGAAATCCTATACAAGTAAGAGATAAGATTATTAATGTATTTGTCACTGGTACCTTCTGCATTTGTAGGTTTTGGCTTATTCTATTGGTGGAAAGCAAGAAAGTGAATGAAAAGTAATTGCTGACAGGGGAACAGGGACATATGGCTTTTGGGACCTTGATGGCAGTATTAGTAGCTGCAGTAGGACAAAGGGCTGCAGAGTAACAAAGATATAGGAGATAGTTGAAGCTAAGGATCAGTCTGAGGCTCACAGATGGGGGGGGGGTGGTCATGGTGACAGTGGGAATGTGAGGGTGAGGTATAGGATGCTTCTGTAGAGAAGTAGATTACATCACCAGAGGCAGAGTCTGCACCTGGAAGAAGACATATACATGGAACTATTAAAACAGTATAGTGGGCTTAGAACATGCAAAGTCTCTCTCATGGTAACACATTATTTTTTTAGGCAGCAAACAGTCAGATGTATTTGTGTGTGTGTGTGTGTGTGTGTGTGTGTGTGTGTGTGTGTTTTCTACCAGAATATCCAAGTCTCACTCAGATCAGGAGGATTACAATGTCTTCTTTCCTTTACTTCCAAAGTGGAGATGGTATAATTACTGGATAACCTTAAGTGGTCCACATTTTAACTGTACTCAAAATTTCTTGACTCTGGTTTGAAACATAGTGTAACTCTATAGTTAAAATATTTCTAGGGACTAGCAGATTTGGTGAACAAGAATTATAGGGGGGACACACTCAGAATACAAAGCTGCTGGTTGGCAAGTGATAGAAGGAGTAAAAAAGAAGTCCTTATTACAAATGTCTAGTTGTAATAACATAGTACCCATTGTTAAAGGAAATAGAGGATCCATTTTAGCAGAGATATTGGGGCTGTTGATTGAAAGAACTTTCTTTACACTGTGTGTTAGTTAATGCAAAGAGTGGATGTGAGGGAGAGTGTGGTGAATGAAAAGATTAGGTTATGACCTCTAACCTTAATCAGCACACCAGACTTACTGAGGGAATATGCTTGCATGTAATAAGCAATCACAGAACAAAGGAAGAAGACATCTACCAAGTGCCCAGCTGTATAGCATACAGAAGTTCATAAAAGGAGAAGGGATGTATTGCTTTCACTGATAAAGTCTTGTTCTTGCAACTTAGTTTTATTCACCCAAAACCATTATGCAGTGGGAAATAAAACATTTATGGGTTTGTAAATCAGTACATATTTTATAAAAAGCTACAGTGTACTAACCCTTTGTTAAAAATACTGTGATAGAGTTTTAACAGGTAGACATGAATGCCTGCTAACAGATGCCCTCCAAACCCTTCTTCCTTTTTCCTGACACTTCTTCCCAGTTTCAGTTCAGATCCTCTGGTTAACTTACATGATCCCCAGACTTCCAACTGTCAGACCCATAGTCACTCCCGTTATTAAAGTTATCTGATTAAATCATTCCTTGACAGTGAGTTTCTAATCCGTGAGGATAGTCAAGACTATGGTATTTTATCTCCAAATATGACCATCCAATGAGTTGTACACCCTGCATTTAATCACTTGTGTGGTCTTCTCCTCTTAAATTTTAACTGGCCCAGAGATTTGCCCTTGACCTATAGGATACGGTGGAAGTCATGTTGTATGACCTGTAAGTCTAATAATAAAGAGCTCTGTGAGGTCTGCCTGAGCTTCTTGGAACACTTGCTCTTGGGCCATCCCCTCTGGGAACCCAGCCACCATGCTATGAGAATCTCAAACTTCATAGAAGATCCACATATCCATGCTCTGCTCAGCAGTCCCAAATGAACTCCTAGAAGACAGCAGACATCAATTTCTAGCATTGGAAATCCAGTCTGTTTAGCCTTTAGTTCATTGCAGCCACAACTATCATGTACCTGTAATTGCACTGAAGGGCCCAAGTAAAATCACCCAGCTGAACATAATTACCCTATAGAACTATGAAATATAATTATAAATGGTTTAAGTCACTGAGCTATCATTTGTTATACAACAGTACATAACCAGAATAAAGCTCATGGAAAAGAGCCCATAAATACATTCATTTATCTGTACATGTCCCATAAGTATCTATCTACACACCTTTACCCCTGATTGGCAGTTCTAGAGGATCCATTTCAACCACGTGCACAGCGACTTCCCTTCTAAGAAGGCTTGGTCCAGTCAACTAGCATGTGCATTACAACACAACAGTATCAGTGGCAACCCAAAATCATTGAAAAATGCATTTTATAGGCCACTTCCTTTAAAACACATGAACTATTGCTCTCTGATATTGTGTTTGTGAAAATTGACTTAATAATTTAGATTCCATCGAAAGCATCTCAGCATACCAAAATTAAAAAAAAATTATTGTTTATTTATTTTTGAGAGACAGGGACAGAGTGTGAGCAGGGAAGGGGTAGAGAGAGGGAGGCAAAGAATCTGAAGCAGGCTCCAGGCTTGGAGCTGTCAGCACAGAGCCTGATGCAGGGCTTGAACCCATGAACCATGAGATCATGACCAAAGTCAGAAACTTAACCGACTGAGCCACCCAGGCACCCCAGCATACCCAAATTTTTATGACTTGCTCTATTACATTCCCACAGTCCAGGACTTCTCAGCACTATTAACCTTTAGGGTTGAATAATTCATGGTTTCAGGGACTGTCCTTTTCATTGTAGGATACTTAGTACCATCCCTGGTCTCTACCTGCTAGCTGTCTGCAGCTCCTTTACAGTTGTAGCAAACAAAAATATCTCCATAAGCTGCCAAATATCCCATCAGGAGGCAGAATTGTCCTTGGTTAAGAACCACTGAGTTATCCTTTTCACCTTCTGTCATAATTCTGTTACCCTAGATACTGGTCACATTTCTATAGTTACATCTTTAATTCTCCCCACATCTCTCCACAGGGGTCCCTATTCCCTGAGACCAAACAACATTGTTATTAGGCCAGTAAATAACCCGACAATGTCCTCTAAGCATTCAAGTGAAAAGAAGAGCCATGCAGCTCTTACCTTAAAAGCTAGAAATGATTAAGTTTAGTGAGTAAGGCATGATGAAAACTGAGATTTGCCAAAAGTTAGGCCTCTTGTGCCAAACAGGCAATTTGTGAATGCAAAGGAAATGTTTCTGAAGGAAGTTAAAGGTGGTACTCCCAAGAACACATGAATAGTAAGAAAGTGAAATAGCTTCTTGCTGATACAAAGAAAGTTTTAATGGTTTGAATAGATCAAACCAACTTCAACATTCCCTTAAACCAAAGCCTAATCCAGAGCAAGACCCTAACTCTCTTTAATTCTGGAAAGGTTGAGAGAGGTAAGGAAGCTGCAGAAGAAAATTTTGAAGCTAGCACAAGTTGATTCATGAGTTTTAAGGAAAGAAGGCATCTCTATAACATGACAGTGCAAGGTGAAGCAACAAGTGCTGATGTAGAAGCTACCGCACATTCAACCACGAGATCTAGCTAAGATAACGAATGAAGGGGTCCATGCTAAACTACAGGGTTTTAATGTAGACGAAATAGCCTTATATGGAAAGAAGATGCCATCTAGAACTTTTATAGTAGAAAGGGAAAGTCAATGCCTGGCTTTAAAGCTTCAAGGGACAAGCAGACTTTCTTGTCTTGGTAGGACTGTTGGACTTGAAAGTCTAGCAGACTTTCTTGTTAGGGGCTGATGTAGTTGGTGACTTGAAGTTGAATCCAATGCTCAGTGATCATTCTGAAAATCCTAGGGCCCTTAAGCATTATGCCAAATCTACTCTGCTTATGTTCTATAAATATGGGAATAAAGCTGAATGACAGCAAATCTGTTTAAAACATTGTTTACTGAATAGTTTAAGTCCACTCTGAAACCAGCTTCTCAGAAAAAGAGATTCCTTTTCATTGAAAGTGCACCCAGTCACCAAAGATCTCTAGTGGAGATGTACAACGAGATTAATGTTGTTTTCATGATTGGTAATGCAGCATCCATTCTGCAGTGCACGAATTAAGTAATTTCACGTTTCAAGTATTATTACTTAAGAAATACATTTTATTGGGGCGCCTGGGTGGCGCAGTCGGTTAAGCGTCCGACTTCAGCCAGGTCACGATCTCGCGGTCTGTGAGTTCGAGCCCCGCGTCAGGCTCTGGGCTGATGGCTCGGAGCCTGGAGCCTGTTTCCGATTCTGTGTCTCCCTCTCTCTCTGCCCCTCCCCCGTTCATGCTCTGTCTCTCTCTGTCCCAAAAATAAATAAAAAACGTTGAAAAAAAAATTAAAAAAAAAAAAAAAGAAATACATTTTATAAGGCTATATAGCTGCCATACATAGTGATTCCTCTGATGGATCTGGGAAAAGTCAGTTGAAAACCTTCTGGAAAGGATTCTCCATTATAGATGCCATTAAGAACATTTGTGATTCATGGGAATAGGGCAAAAAAAACAACACTAACAGGAGTTTGAAAGAAGTTGATTCTAACCCTCATGGGGTTCAAGACTTCAGTGAAGGAAGTAAAAGCAGATGTGGTGGAAATAGCAAAAGATCTAGAATTATAAGTGAAGCCTGAAGATGTGAGTGATTTGTTGCAATCTTGTGATAAAACTTTATCAGATGAGGAGTTGCTTCTTTTAAATGAGCAAAGAAAGTGGTTTCTTGAGGATCTACTCCTGGTAAAAATACTGTGAAGATTGTGGCAATGACAACAAAGGATTTAGAATATTACATACACTTAGTTGATAAAGCAGCAGAGTTGAGGAGGATTGACTCTAATTTTATAAGAAGTGTTACTGTGGGTAAAATGCTGTCAAACATCATTGCATGCTTCAGAAAAACTGGCCATGAAAGGAAGATCCAGCTTATGTGGCAAACTTCATTGTTTTAAGAAACTGCCATAGCCACCCAGCCTTCAGGGACCACCACCCTGATCAGTCAGCAGCTGTCAATATCAAGGCAAGACCCTCCATCAGCACAAAGATAATGACTTGCTGAAAGCTCAGATAAGGGTTAGTATTTTTTAGCAATAAAATCTTTTTAACTAAGATATATATATATATATATATTCTTTAGACATAATCCTGTCTAAATTCTTTAAACAGTATAGTGTATGTAAACATAACTTCTCTATGCAGTGGGAAACCAAATATTCAGGTGACTTGGTTTATTGTGATATTTGCTTTATTTTCATTATCTGGAACCATACCTCAGGATCTCCTAGGTATGCGTAGAAGCGTTCTCTAATGTATTGGTTTTAATGCAGGAACTAACACTTTCTTTCTCTTTTTGTTGTTTATTTTTTCAAATTTTATTTTCATTTTTTAATTATTAAGTTTATATCTAAGTTAGTATATAATGCAATAATGATTTTAGGAGTAGATACCAATGCTTCATCCCCTATGTATAACATCCAGTGCTCATCCCAGCAAGTGTCTTCCTCAGTGCTTCTTGCCCATTTAGCCCATCCTCCCACCCACAACCCCTCCACCAACCCTCAGTTTGTTCTCTATATTTAAGAGTCTCTTATGTTTTGTCCCCTGCATATTTTTATATTATTTTTGCTTCTCTTCCCTTATGTTCATCTGTTTTGTATCTTAAATTCCATGTATGAGTGAAGTCATATGATATTTGTCTTTCTCTGACTAATTTCGCTTAGCATAATACCCTCTACTTCCATCAACATAGTTGCAAATGGGAAGATTTCATTCTTTTTGATTTCCGAGTAATACTCCATGGTATGTATATGTGTATGTATACGTACGTATGTATATATGCGCATATATATATATATATATATATATATATATCTTCTGCCCCAGTTTGTATTCCCACCAGAAGGTAACACTTTATTTCTGAATTCATAGTTTCATAAGAGGGAACTGACACTTGTCAGGTTTCAAGATTCCTCAGTCCCTTTCCTCACTAGGACTTCTCCACTCTCAGTAAGTGCTCCCTCCTTGCCTCCCCCAAGCACACCCAACTACAAACACAATGTTGCTTTTTTATTGACTCCCATTCTTTTCCTCACTCCTCAAATAAATGGTAAGGTCCAATTTGTTTTCCTTACCTTGACCTAGCCAGTCTTCCCAGAGCCCCATTACTTTTCTTTGTTTTCTAGCCCAATATACAGTGGAGTGAAAGTGGGTAATGAAATGTTGCTATTCCCACTGGGGACAGGAATTAGACGGGGCTGCTGAGCAGATCAAACAAAAAAAGTGAGCGCATGCATAGCAAAGTGGAAGTAGTTATGGGTGAGGTCACTGAAATAAAGCCTATCCCGGGTGATCTCCTTTCTGTTGTTTATGCAGGTTCTAAGAGTAGTTCAGGGAAGCTCTGTATTTGTTGTCTAGCATAGCCTTGTATTTTCTAACCTCTTCTTTATTTTTCCCAGCCTCACAGGAACATTTCCAAAATCAGCAATATAGCTCTGACAATTTCTTTATTGGAACTGGTGGAGCCTAAGCAACCACACCACAAGAAAATCCCAAATACATGGCATAAAAACAGACACATAGACCAATGGAATAGAATAGAAACCCCAGAACTAGACCCACAAACGTATGGCCAACTCATCTTTGACAAAGCAGGAAAGAACATCCAATGGAAACAAGACAGTCTCTTTAACAAATGGTGCTGGGAGAACTGGACAGCAACATGCAGAAGGCTGAAACTAGACCACTTTCTCACACCATTCACAAAAATAAACTCAAAATGGATAAAGGACCTGAATGTGAGACAGGAAACCATCAAAACCTTAGAGGAGAAAGCAGGAAAAGACCTCTCTGACCTCAGCCGTAGCAATCTCTTACTCGGCACATCCCCAAAGGCAAGGGAATTAAAAGCAAAAGTGAATTACTGGGACCTTATGAAGATAAAAAGCTTCTGCACAGCAAAGGAAACAACCAACAAAACTAAAAGGCAACCAACGGAATGGGAAAAGATATTTGCAAATGACACATCGGACAAAGGGCTAGTATCCAAAATCTATAAAGAGCTCATCAAACTCCACACCCGAAAAACAAATAACCCAGTGAAGAAATGGGCAGAAAACATGAATAGACACTTCTCTAAAGAAGACATCCGGATGGCCAACAGGCACATGAAAAGATGTTCAACGTCGCTCCTTATCAGGGAAATACAAATCAAAACCACACTCAGATATCACCTCACGCCAGTCAGAGTGGCCAAAATGAAGAAATCAGGAGACTATAGATGCTGGAGAGGATGTGGAGAAACGGGAACCCTCTTGCACTGTTGGTGGGAATGCAAATTGGTGCAGCCGCTCTGGAAAGCAGTGTGGAGGTTCCTCAGAAAATTAAAAATAGACCTACCCTATGACCCAGCAATAGCACTGCTAGGAATTTATCCAAGGGATACAGGAGTACTGATGCATAGGGGCACCTGTACCCCAATGTTTATAGCGGCACTCTCAACAATAGCCAAATTATGGAAAGAGCCTAAATGTCCATCAACTGATGAATGGATAAAGAAATTGTGGTTTATA
>NW_026057582.1:75013380-75111572 GCF_023721935.1 Panthera uncia | reverse complement strand
GACGGCAGAGCTCAGCTTGGCGGGGAACAAAGGCGCCAGCGCCATCTCCCCCGCCCATCCCCCAGCCAAAATCCCAAAGGGAACCAGTTCCTGCCAGGGAACTTGCTCGCTCCGCGCAAACACCCAACTCTGTGCTTCTGCGGAGCCAAACCTCCGGCAGCGGATCTGACTCCCTCCCGCTGCCACAGGGCTCCTCCTGGAGTGGATCACCTAAGGAGAAGCGAGCTAAGCCTGCCCCTCCAGCCCCCGTGCACCTTGCCTACCCACCCCAGCTAATACGCCAGATCCCCAGCAACACAAGCCTGGCAGTGTGCAAGTAGCCCAGACGGGACACGCCACCCCACAGTGAATCCCGCCCCTAGGAGAGGGGAAGAGAAGGCACACACCAGTCTGACTGTGGCCCCAGCAGTGGGCTGGGGGCAGACATCGGGTCGGACTGCGGCCCCGCCCACTAACTCCAGTTATACACCACAGCACAGGGGAAGTGCACTGCAGGTCCTCACCACGCAAGGGACTCTCCAAAATGACCAAACGGAAGAATTCCCCTCAGAAGAATCTCCAGGAAATAACAACAGCTAATGAACTGATCAAAAAGGATTTAAATAATATAACAGAAAGTGAATTTAGAATAATAGTCATAAAATTAATCGCTGGGCTTGAAAACAGTATACAGGACAGCAGAGAATCTCTTGCCACAAAGATCGAGGGACTAAGGAACAGTCACGAGGAGTTGAAAAACGCTTTAAACGAAATGCAAAACAAAATGGAATCCACGATGGCTCGGCTTGAAGAGGCAGAGGAGAGAATAGGTGAACTAGAAGATAAAGTTATGGAGAAAGAGGAAGCTGAAAGAAAGAGAGATAAAAAAATCCAGGAGTATGAGGGGAAAATTAGAGAACTAAGTGATACACTAAAAAAAAATAATATACGCATAATTGGTATCCCAGAGGAGGAAGAGAGAGGGAAAGGTGCTGAAGGGGTACTTGAACAAATTATAGCTGAGAACTTCCCTGAACTGGGGAAGGAAAAAGGCATTGAAATCCAAGAGGCACAGAGAACTCCCTTCAGACGTAACTTGAATCGATCTTCTGCACGACATATCATAGTGAAACTGGCAAAATACAAGGATAAAGAGAAAATTCTGAAAGCAGCAAGGGATAAACGTGCCCTCACTTATAAAGGGAGACCTATAAGACTCGTGACTGATCTCTCCTTTGAAACTTGGCAGGCCAGAAAGGCTTGGCACGATATCTACAGTGTGCTAAACAGAAAAAATATGCAGCCGAGAATCCTTTATCCAGCAAGTCTGTCATTTAGAATAGAAGGAGAGATAAAGGTCTTCCCAAACAAACAAAAACTGAAGGAATTTGTCACCACGAAACCAGCCCTACAAGAGATCCTAAGGGGGATCCTGTGAGACAAAGTACCAGAGACATCACTACAAGCATAAAACATACAGACATCACAATGACTCTAAACCCATATCTTTCTATAATAACACTGAATGTAAATGGATTAAATGCGCCAACTAAAAGACATAGGGTATCAGAATGGATAAAAAAACAAGACCCATCTATTTGCTGTCTACAAGAGACTCATTTTAGATCTGAGGACACCTTTAGATTGAGAGTGAGGGGATGGAGAACTATTTATCATGCTCCTGGAAGCCAAAAGAAAGCTGGAGTAGCCATACTTATATCAGACAAACTAGACTTTAAATTAAAGGCTGTAACAAGAGATGAAGAAGGGCATTATATAATAATCACAGGGTCTATCCACCAGGAAGAGCTAACTATTATAAATGTCTATGCGCCAAATACCCGAGCCCCCAGATATATAAAACAATTACTCATAAACATAAGCAACCTTATTGATAAGAATGTGGTCATTGCAGGGGACTTTAACACCCCACTTACAGAAATGGATAGATCATCTAGACACACAGTCAATAAAGAAACAAGGGCCCTGAATGATACATTGGATCAGATGGACTTGACAGATATATTTAGAACTCTGCATCCCAAAGCAACAGAATATACTTTCTTCTCGAGTGCACATGGAACATTCTCCAAGATAGATCATATACTGGGTCACAAAACAGCCCTTCATAAGTTTACAAGAATTGAAATTATACCATGCATACTTTCAGACCACAATGCTATGAAGCTTGAAATCAACCACAGGAAAAAGTCTGGAAAACCTCCAAAAGCATGGAGGTTAAAGAACACCCTACTAACGAATGAGTGGGTCAACCAGGCAATTAGAGAAGAAATTAAAATATACATGGAAACAAACGAAAATGAAAATACAACAATCCAAACGCTTTGGGATGCAGTGAAGGCAGTCCTGAGAGGAAAATACATTGCAATCCAGGCCTATCTCAAGAAACAAGAAAAATCCCAAATACAAAATCTAACAGCACACCTAAAGGAAATAGAAGCAGAACAGCAAAGGCAGCCTAAACCCAGCAGAAGAAGAGAAATAATAAAGATCAGAGCAGAAATAAACAATATAGAATCTAAAAAAACTGTAGAGCAGATCAACGAAACCAAGAGTTGGTTTTTTGAAAAAATAAACAAAATTGACAAACCTCTAGCCAGGCTTCTCAAAAAGAAAAGGGAGATGACCCAAATAGATAAAATCATGAATGAAAATGGAATTATTACAACCAATCCCTCAGAGATACAAACAATTATCAGGGAATACTATGAAAAATTATATGCCAGCAAATTGGACAACCTGGAAGAAATGGACAAATTTCTAAACACCCACACTCTTCCAAAACTCAATCAGGAGGAAATAGAAAGCTTGAACAGACCCATAACCAGCGAAGAAATTGAATCGGTTATCAAAAATCTCCCAACAAATAAGAGTCCAGGACCAGATGGCTTCCCAGGGGAGTTCTACCAGACGTTTAAAGCAGAGATAATACCTATCCTTCTCAAGCTATTCCAAGAAATAGAAAGGGAAGGAAAACTTCCAGACTCATTCTATGAAGCCAGTATTACTTTGATTCCTAAACCAGACAGAGACCCAGTAAAAAAAGAGAACTACAGGCCAATATCCCTGATGAATATGGATGCAAAAATTCTTAATAAGATACTAGCAAATCGAATTCAACAGCATATAAAAAGAATTATTCACCATGATCAAGTGGGATTCATTCCTGGGATGCAGGGCTGGTTCAACATTCGCAAATCGATCAACGTGATACATCACATTAACAAAAAAAAAGAGAAGAACCATATGATCCTGTCAATCGATGCAGAAAAGGCCTTTGACAAAATCCAGCACCCTTTCTTAATAAAAACCCTTGAGAAAGTCGGGATAGAAGGAACATACTTAAAGATCATAAAGGCCATTTATGAAAAGCCCACAGCTAACATCATCCTCAACGGGGAAAAACTGAGAGCTTTTTCCCTGAGATCAGGAACACGACAGGGATGCCCACTGTCACCGCTGTTGTTTAATATAGTGCTGGAAGTTCTAGCATCAGCAATCAGACAACAAAAGGAAATCAAAGGCATCAAAATTGGCAAAGATGAAGTCAAGCTTTCGCTTTTTGCAGATGACATGATATTATACATGGAAAATCCGATAGACTCCACCAAAAGTCTGCTAGAACTGATACATGAATTCAGCAAAGTTGCAGGATACAAAATCAATGTACAGAAATCAGTTGCATTCTTATACACTAACAATGAAGCAACAGAAAGACAAATGAAGAAACTGATCCCATTCACAATTGCACCAAGAAGCATAAAATACCTAGGAATAAATCTAACCAAAGATGTAAAAGATCTGTATGCTGAAAACTATAGAAAGCTTATGCAGGTAATTGAAGAAGATATAAAGAAATGGAAAGACATTCCCTGCTCATGGATTGGAAGAATAAATATTGTCAAAATGTCAATACTACCCAAAGCTATCTACACATTCAATGCAATCCCAATCAAAATTGCACCAGCATTCTTCTCGAAACTAGAACAAGCAATCCTAAAATTCATATGGAACCACAAAAGGCCCCGAATAGCCAAAGTAATTTTGAAGAAGAAGACCAAAGCAGGAGGCATCACAATCCCAGACTTTAGCCTCTACTACAAAGCTGTCATCATCAAGACAGCATGGTATTGGCACAGAAACAGACACATAGACCCATGGAAGAGAATAGAAACCCCAGAACTAGACCCACAAATGTATGGCCAACTCATCTTTGACAAAGCAGGAAAGAATATCCAATGGAAACAAGACAGTCTCTTTAACAAATGGTGCTGGGAGAACTGGACAGCAACATGCAGAAGGTTGAAACTAGACCACTTTCTCACACCATTCACAAAAAGAAACTCAAAATGGATAAAGGACCTGAATGTGAGACAGGAAACCATCAAAACCCTAGAGGAGAAAGCAGGAAAAGACCTCTCTGACCTCAGCCGTAGCAATCTCTTACTCGGCACATCCCCAAAGGCAAGGGAATTAAAAGCAAAAGTGAATTACTGGGACCTTATGAAGATAAAAAGCTTCTGCACAGCAAAGGAAACAACCAACAAAACTAAAAGGCAACCAACGGAATGGGAAAAGATATTTGCAAATGACACATCGGACAAAGGGCTAGTATCCAAAATCTATAAAGAGCTCATCAAACTCCACACCCGAAAAACAAATAACCCAGTGAAGAAATGGGCAGAAAACATGAATAGACACTTCTCTAAAGAAGACATCCGGATGGCCAACAGGCACATGAAAAGATGTTCAACGTCGCTCCTTATCAGGGAAATACAAATCAAAACCACACTCAGATACCACCTCACGCCAGTCAGAGTGGCCAAAATGAAGAAATCAGGAGACTATAGATGCTGGAGAGGATGTGGAGAAACGGGAACCCTCTTGCACTGTTGGTGGGAATGCAAATTGGTGCAGCCGCTCTGGAAAGCAGTGTGGAGGTTCCTCAGAAAATTAAAAATAGACCTACCCTATGACCCAGCAATAGCACTGCTAGGAATTTATCCAAGGGATACAGGAGTACTGATGCATAGGGGCACCTGTACCCCAATGTTTATAGCGGCACTCTCAACAATAGCCAAATTATGGAAAGAGCCTAAATGTCCATCAACTGATGAATGGATAAAGAAATTGTGGTTTATATACACAATGGAATACTATGTGACAATGAGAAAAAATGAAATATGGCCTTTTGTGGCAACATGGATGGAACTGGAGAGTGTGATGCTAAGTGAAATAAGCCATACAGAGAAAGACAGATACCATATGGTTTCACTCTTATGTGGATCCTGAGAAACATAACAGAAACCCATGGGGGAGGGGAAGGAAAAAAAAAAAAAAAAGAGGTTAGAGTGGGAGAGAGCCAAAGCATAAGAGACTGTTAAAAACTGAGAACAAACTGAGGGTTGATGGGGGGTGGGAGGGAGGGCAGGGTGGGAGGGAGGAAAGGGTGGGTGATGGGTATTAAGGAGGGCACCTTTTGGGATGAGCACTGGGTGTTGTATGGAAACCAATTTGACAGTAAATTTCATATATTAAAAAAAAAAAAAAAAAAAAGAAGAAATACCTGCATCTACATAAATGAATCCTCTTGACTTTCTAAATCTATTTGCCCTCAATGCCAACATTAAATAATACATTTTCAGTTGGTCTTTTCCTAACAAAGTCAGAACTAATATTTCTCTTCTCTGTGCATTCAGTACTGCCTTTATAACTAGTGATGTAGTTATTTTTATATATTTCTGTCTTCCAAGATTATGAATTTTTTAAATTTATTTATTGTCTTCTTAGCACCTAGTACGCTGCCTGGCAGAAAAATCTTTCCTCAATGACAATACATATACTCATTTATTGAGATTCTGCTATTTGCAGAACTTCATGTAAATTATCTCTCTTAATTTTCATAGCTCTCAGTTAAATTTTCTTCTAGCTCATATTCCAGAGTCTCTAACACATCTTTCCAAACCTGCGAGCATGCCTTTCACTACTGATTACAACAAACTCGGCTAACATTTGCTATTTTATGTGAGCTTTAACAGGCAAATGCATTGACTTTATTATGTTTGCAACATCTCTTTTGCTTATCAGTTCAGAAGCAGTAATAACGTGTTGAGATGGGAAAATTTCTAGATGGCTGGGAATCTTTTGAATTCATAGTTCTTTTAGAAGGAACAGGTTGCTAAGATGTATAAACTCCAACCTAGACTTCTGAATATAGTTTCTGGTAGTATTAGGTCATGTCCAATATGTACTAGAAAATTCTCACAATCTTCAGTAGATGATTTTACTAGGAATTCTGTCTGTTGAGAGAATAATGCTTCAGTTTTGTGATGGTATTATCTTTTAGAGCAGTAACGATTTGAAAGGACAGATGAGGTAAGACCTACTAGGGAGATTAGGGACATTTTTAGAGCTGGCGGCTTACTTTCTTCTCTTCAAGTGACTATGCAACCATTAATTTTTGTTTTAATTTTTGGATTTCAAAATGATCAGATTAAGAAAAGTTCATTGCTTCCTGTGCCAGCA
Organism: Panthera uncia; assembly: GCF_023721935.1. Classification (NCBI taxonomy): domain Eukaryota; kingdom Metazoa; phylum Chordata; class Mammalia; order Carnivora; family Felidae; genus Panthera; species Panthera uncia. Next base: position 75,105,047 of record NW_026057582.1, on the reverse strand, counting down.
AAATGAATAACTATTTCCATCCTTATTATTTATATGACTCACTTTAAAATAGAATTCTCCCACAGATAGAGATATCAGATGGATGGAATGTCAGCCATGTACCTGCACTTTGGCAGTGAATGTGCTTGGTAAATATATCTTTAAAAAAATCCTTTGTTAGCAAGGCACCATTACTCTAATGGTATTACCAAAATGTGAAAGTGTTCAAAGCTTTTAAGAAGCCACAAAACATAGAAGTCTCTACATATAAATCATTTGCAGTGACCTCAGATGTAAATACAGAAACATGTCACCTCCTTACCCCAGGGAAGATGTGATTGGATTACTTCCATTGAATTTAAATGTGGTTCAATCCCTCCTTGTCTGAGCATCCTTGTGTTTGTACCTTGAATCAATTACAGAATCAAACCTCACCAGCAGAGCATAAAGAGTTAATCTGTAAAAAGAAAAGAAATATTTCTTTTATTCCTGGCGAGTTAAGAGCAAGCTATTAGGCGATGCAGCCTCTTTAATTGAAGTCTAACGTAGCAATGACACAGAAATGAGTAGAAAGTGAATGATCTGAGAAACTAGATTAAGGATTATGAGAATATCTTGCTGAAGCCTATGGTAACACTGATCTGACACGAATACTCTAGTCCCAGTCACATGAGAACTTGTTAGGGTTGTATGATAAGCTGCCAAAGAGCATTTGAATTGTGTTTCTCTTCTATTTTTCCCATATTTTTTAGAATATTTGAGACACACACAGCTGTGATGAAGAGTGGGGAAGATCTTTATGAACTGATATGGAGGTCATATGACCTGATATTTCCAAGATACATTGTTAAATGAAAAGACCAAAATAATGTCTATAGTAAGCAAGCAAAAAGGAGAATAAGAGGGGAAGGAACCATATATCTGCACATTTGGGCAAAATGAAACACAGGAAGCACACCACTAAACAATGAGATTTCTGCCCTGACGGACATTAAATTAAAGGAAAATTGAGGAATTATTGAAGATTAAGTAAAAAAGAGATATGGCAATGAAATACAACTTGTGATCCTGAATTGGTCCTGGACCAGATACTTTGTTTTCTAAAAGAACATTATTCTCATAATTGGCCAAAAAGTCAAACAAGGTCGATATATTATTTATATTATATTAATGTTGATTTCCTTTTGAAAATTAGATTGTTTTAGGAAATAGACACTGAGGTGGCTAGAGGTAAAAGAGTATTATGTCTAGAACTTACTCTCAAAGTTCAGAAATAAAATTATATGTGTATATATAATACATATGTAACATATACATATTAATATGTCTGTACATGTATATAATCATGTATATCTATATTATGAAATATAATTTAATATATTTACCTATCTGTATACCTTGTATAAACATAGATCTATTCATGTAAATATATTATCTGTATATTTGTATATCTTTATATATACATATAAGACCAATATTCAATATTATTAATAATATAGCAAAAATTACTTTATTGTTTATAATAGGCAAACTTAAGATGATATTTGCAAGTTGAAAATAACTAGATATTAAGCCATATACCAATTGATGCTACCAAAATAACAAGGTAATGGTAAAATAAAAGACAAAAAGTGGAGGTTAATAGAAATGGAAATCATGTATGTTTATATGCATGCATATGCATTTGATTTTATTTATTTTAATTCATTTAAACTAGAATTTAAACAGACATATAAGTTACTAGCTAATGTATTGAGCAATGCATAGGTACAGCATGCAAACCAACAAGAAAAGCACAGAAAACCCATTTTAAGTGGACCAAGATCTTAAAAGAGTAATTCATACAAAAGTTGAATAACTAATAGGTATGATAACCTGAAAAAGGCAAATTAAAGCAATAAGACATTATTCTATATGCAAACAAAATTTAGGAAGGCAAATTATTATTTTGTAGTGGGGACATGAGCAATTGGATCCTCCTCTGTAGGTGGAGTTACAATCATTCTGGAAAGCAGTATGTAATATTTAGTGAAATTAAGTGGGTAAATGCTTTATGTCCATTTCTTTTCACTTCTGGGTGTTTATCTTAGAGAAGTTGTTTCACCTACATAGGACTGTTGGACAGTTATTAATCATGAAATCATCAGGGCACCTGGGTGGCTCAGTTGGTTGAGTGTCTGACTTCCGCCCAGGTCATGGTCTCACGGTTTGTGAGTTTGAGCCCCGCGTTGGGCTCTGTGCTGACAGCTTGGAGCCTGCTTTGGATTCTGTGTCTCCCTCTCTCTCTGTTACTCCCCCACTTGTGCTGTCTCTGTTTCTCTCTCTCTCTCTCTCTCTCTCTCTCCCTCTCTCCCTCTCTCCCTCTCTCCCTCTCTCCCTCTCCCTCTCCCTCTCCCTCTCTCTCTCTCTCCCTCTCCCTCTCTCCCTCTCTCCCTCTCTCTCTCTCTCCAAAATAAACATTTAAAAAAAGAAATAATTTATGGTAACAGGAAATCAGAAGCAGTTTAGCTGTCATTTGGTGAATAGGTAGTAAGGTGATTGGTATTGGTGCTACTGGATAATAGTAACACTTTGAAGTAAGAACTCCACTTATATAAAACAATATGAATTGTATTGAGAGGAAAAGAACATAGAATGGCATTTTGTAAAATAAATCATATACATTCATAGAATAGTCATTCCTATTTTATAAGGAAATTAACATATATAAAGGGAGATAGTAAATCCATTTAGGATGAGTGACTATTTGAAGAGAATTGCAGTCAAGAATTTAGAAGAAACATAAATAGACTCTAGTATACAATAAACTGAGACATTGTTTTTATCTTGATGCTATGTAAGGGTTAGAATAGAAAAGATATAGGAAAAATGGCCAATATATATCATCTGGTGCTCTAAATCTTTTCCTCACTGCATGATATAAAGAAACAAGCAACAAAACAAAAAGGCAATCTATGGAATGGGAGAAGATATTTGCAAATGACATATCTGATAAAGGATAATATCTAAAATATGTAAATAACATTCAACACTCAAAAAAACAAATAATATAATTTAAAAAATGGGCAGAAGACATGAATAGACATTTTTCCAAAGAAGACATACAGATAAAAAGATGCTCAACATCACTCATCGTCAGAGAAATACACATCAAAACTACAATGAGATACCACCTCACACCTGTCAGGATAGGTAAAATCAACAATACAAGAAACAATAGGTGCTGGTGAGGATGTGGAAAAATGGGAACCCACTTACACTGTTGATGGGAATGCAAACCGGTGCAGCCACTCTGGAAAACGTGAAAGTGAACAGGTGTGAGTTTAGAGCAGATGGTGGTAGGTGAGGGAGCTTATATTCAACTTTTATTTACTTCTTTATTTTCTTCCAAGTTTTTATTTAAATTCCAGTTAGGATATAGTGTAATACTAGTTTCAGGTATAATATTTAGTGATTCATCACTTACATACAACACCCAGTGCTCATCACAACATGTGTACTCTTTAACACCCATCACTCATTTAACCCATCCCTCCCTTCCACCCACCTCCCCATCCAGCAACCCTCAGTGTGTTCTCTATAGTTAAGCCTCTGTTTTATGGTTTGTCTCCCTCTTTCTCCCCCATATTCATCTGTTACTTCTAAAAATAAGTAACAAAATCCTTAATATATTTTTAACTGTTTCAGACAATAGAAAAAGAGAGAAAGTTATACAATGAACAATTATAAAACAAATGAAAAGAAAATTAGTAAATTAAATCTGGAGACATGAAAAGCAAAAGAAAAGTCATATTATTACAACTTGGAGTTTCAACTACATAGTCAAGGAAATGTTAACAATATTAAGTCAATCCACTAGTATAACAGATGAATTGAGAAAAGATGCAATCATCTTAAAGTGTGCATAAATTTTTAAATAAATTCTACAATCATTGATGATTTAATAAAATATTGGAAATTAATAGAAAAGGCATATCTTAATTTTGAAGAAGGATATATAGCCCATGATAATATTTTAGAAAGAGACACTATAATGCTGGAAAATAAATTCCTTCCCTTCAGCATTGTACTGGTGGTTCTAACCAAATGCAATACTGCAAAATGAAAAAAACCAGCAAACACTTTGTTTGGAAAGGATGATGAAAAAAATTACTACTTGATTTCTAGATAAACTAATTAGTGCACTCAAAGGAATCTAAACAAAATAAGAATGAATGGTATGAAAGTTCAATAAATTTGCTGTATATGCAATCAACAAACAAAAATATATTTTTCTACATCAGTAACAACCTACTAAAATATAGCACCAAAGAGATTCCATTGTAATATAACAAAATATGATGCCTGATGACAAATCAATTAAAATATTACCAAATTTTGAAAATAGTATATAAAATGTTACATAAAAATGTAACAACATAAAGAGATATGTTAGGTTGATGAATTAGAATAATCAAAATCATAAAGTTATCTATTCTTTCCAAATTAATAAATTCTATCCAATTTCAATTGCTATCCTAAAATTATTTGCATTTGACAACTTATCCAGAAATCATCTAGAAGAGTTGATTGACAGATGGAACTGGTATATGCTTAAAGCAGAGCATTTAAGACAAATGACAGTAGCAACTATATTTAACACTGTGTAGTGTTCTCTCTGAGAAACAAAATTACTGGTGGAAGGACTGACAGAGGCCAGAAACAGACATGGATGAATGGATACTTTACATGTATCTTGGATGACATTACAGTCAGTAGGGAAAAGTTATTCAGTAAATGATATTTGGATGATCATTTATATTCATATAAAAATAAATTTGATTCCTATAAGATACTAATAGAAAATGTAACTTCCAGTTGGATTAAATAACCAAATGTGAAAAAAATAAAAGTTTAAAATTATATGGATCCTGAGAAACTTAACAGAAACCCATGGGGGAGGGGAAGGAAAAATAAAAAAAAAGAGGTTAAAATTATAAAAGAAAGACAAGGGCACCAAGGTGGCTCAGTCAGTTAAGCATCTGACTATTTAAAAAAATTTTTTTTTAACATTTATTCATTTTTTTGAGAGACAGAGAGCACAAGCAGGGGAGGGGCAGAGAGAGGGGGAGACACAGAATCTGAAGCAGGCTCCAGGCTCTGAGCTGTCAGCACAGAGCCCGACATAGGGCTTGAACTCATGAAACACGAGATCATGACCTGAGGTGAAGTTGGACACTTAACCGAGTGAGCCACCCAGGCGCCCCTAAGCATCTGACTATTGATTTCAGCTCAGGTTATGATCTCACAGTCATGAGATCAAGTCCTTTGTCAGGCTCCCTGCTGGGAGAGGAGCCTGTTTAAGATTCCTTCTCCCTCTTCCTCTGCCTGCACCTCTCCCCCACCTCTCCCCCTCTCTTTCGAAAGAAAGAAAGAGAGAGGGAGAGGGAGAGAGAAAGAAAGAAAAGAAAGAAAGAAAGAAAGAAAGAAAGAAAGAAAGAAAGAAAGAAAGGAAGAAAGAAAGGAAGAAAGAAAGAAAGAAAAGAAAGAAAAGAAAGAAAAGAAAAGAAAAAAGAAAAGAAAAGAAAAGAAATATAGAAAAAAGAAAAAAAAACAATATTTTGGGCTATCAGCTGTCAAGATGTATTACATAAGACATAAAATGACAAACCAAAAATGGTTGACAAATGCAGCTATATTAAATTTTGTGTATGTATAAACATCAAAATGTCAATCCAATCTGTAAGAGTGAAGATATTTTCAGTTCAATCTATGTGTGGATATGCATATTATAAAATATGTATATTTATAACTACATGTATACAGTTATAAAAATCAGTTTAAAAAGAAGAGCCCAGAAGAGAAATCAACAAAAGTATGAACTGGAGCAACAAAACAAAATGTGCAATAAATATTTGAATTAATGTCCAAATTCATTATTAACTAAGGAAATGCAATAAATATAAAATATTTTTAAACTCATCCAACTGGGAGAGAAAAAAACCTTATAAAATCCTGTATGGACAAAATGATGGAGAAATTAGGACTCTTCATAGAATGTAAATATCTGCAATGTTGAAAAAGGTTTAGTAATTTCTGATAAAGTTAGAATGTTTTTAATTAAAACTCAGCACTTCCAGTTCTGAGTACATATCCTAGAGAAATTATCATAGGTGCACAAAGAAATACATAGATGTATGTTCAATTGACCCATTAGTTAAAAGAGTAAATAATGTGAGAGCTCTAAATGTCTCCCAAGAGGAGGAGGTTTAAATAAATTTTAGTCTATTTAAAATTAGATTCTGTAGACATTAAAGTGAATACACTAGATTTAATAAATGATGGTGGGAAAGCTGGATATCTGTATGTAAAAGATGAAGTTGAACCCTTACCATACACCATATACATAAGTTAACTCGAATTAAATACCTAAATGTAAGACCTGACACTATAAAACTCTTAGAAGAAAACATAGGTGAAAATCTTTAAAACATTGGATTTGGCAATTATTTGTTGGATGTGTCACCAAAAGTTAAGGCAGCAAGAGAAAAACAGACAAATAAGACCACATCAAACTTAAACACTTCCATGCAGCAAAGGAAATAATCAACAAGGTAAAAGGGCAACCTACAGAATGAGAGAAAATGTTTGCAAATCATTTATCTAATAGAGAGCTAATATCCATAATATATATAAAAAGAACTCCCCTGACTAAACAACAAAAAAACAAGTAACCCAATGAAAAAATGGGCAAAGAACTTGAATAAACTTTTGTCCAAAGAAAATACACAAAAAGCCATCAAACATATGAAAAAAAAAAAAGCGCAGAATCACTAATCATCAGAGAAATGTAAATCAAAACCAGAATATTACTTCACACCTGTTAGGATGACCACTATCAAAACAGGAACAAAAACAGAAAATGACAAGTACAGACGAGGATGTAAAGATGCGGAGAAATTGGACACCTTTTCACTGTTAAGGGGAATGTAAAATGGTATAGCCACTCTGGAAAAAAGTATGAAGGTTCCTCAAAAAATTAAAAATAGAATTACCATGTGATACAACAGTCTGACTTCTGGATATGTATCCGAAAGAACTGAAACAGAATCTGGCAGACATATTTGCACACACATGTTTATTACAGCTTTATTTACAATAGCCAAGAGGAGACAGGAAACTAAATATCCTTTTACGGATGAATGGATAAAGAAAATGTGGCATATACATACAACGGGATAGTATTTAGCCTTAAAAAGAAGGAAATTCTGTCATATGTTACAATATGGTTGAAGTTTGAGGAAATTATTCTATGTGAAACAAGCCAGTCACAAAAAGACAAATATTGCATGATCCAATTACATGAAGTATCTAACACAGCTAAACCCTTAAATGGAAGGTAAAATGGTGATTTCCAGGAGCTAGCTAGAGGCAGAAAGGGGAATTCTAGAACCATGAATATAGGCTTTTATTTTGCAAGATGAAAAAGTTCTAGAAATCTGTTGTACAGGGTACACAAAGTTAACACTTGTACGCTAAAAAATGGTTAAGATGTTACATGTTTTTTTCATAGTAAAAAATAATGAACCAGAGAAACACAAAAGAGATAACTCTTTAAGACACTAAACAGAGATAAAAATAGCTTTTACAATAATAGCATATATAGATTCCATGTATATCAGGGTAAAAACACACAAAAAATATATTTTATGCACAATGTATGAAAAATGAGAGAAATAATTTTAAAAGCATGAAAAGGAATGATGCCTCTGGAGTTGATGATAGTGATGATCTTTGCTACAGTAAAATAACTGGGTATAGATGGTTGCTTAGAGGTCTTGATTATCTCTACTAAGCCACATAAGGTGTCTACACCTTATGATTAAAATAGCTCAAAAGAAAAAGATACAAATATGCCCAATGATTCTTAGGGACCTGGTTACTATCCTCCTTAATGTGTTTTTTAAAATAGAAATTTAGTCTAAAATATGTCATGCACATATGGCTAGGAATACATCTTTAAAGCACCCTTTGGTCTACAGGTAGTATATTACACAAATATAATTAAGAGCATATGCTTAATACTTATTTGCTTAAGAGGCAATGAAGAAAATGGATAGGTTATAAAAGGGACCCTAAGTGGGCAAAAGCAGAGCATTTGAATTTGATATCATAGAGGTCATGGAATGTCTTTATTCTAATGACCATGGACCATAAATTAACCTTTATAATTGACTAAACTTTATACAACTTAATAAGGTTGAATATTTCCTGTTTTGTTGTGAAGTGAATGCCTGGGATATATAGAAACTTCTTCCTTTTTCCTTGTCTATGAGGATTAATGCAGTAGTAATGTTCTTACTTGGTTCTGGGAAAGTTTTGTGAGAACAAATATGAATACAAACAAGAATGAAGGAATAAGGTAAAATGAGTTGTGTTTCACCTATATATCAGATGGAATTTCTATGTTCTTAAGAAAGAAATATGTGCCTCTTCTCCTGTCATACATGACAGTTACTGTTTGAACATACCCACTCATAGAAACTAGCTTATTTGCCTTGTCAAAGAGAGTAATAATTCTTACGCATATTAAGATCCATAAAAATGAGTTTATTTGTGTGTACTTGTGAGTTGAAGAGTTCATGCAATTTTATGCATACTTACCCAACTAGAGAATTGAGCTGAAAGATCCCTATTTCTGAATTAAAAATAGATCAATTTATATTTGATTTCTCTTTATTTGATGAAATCTAGTTTTGAACATTTCTGGGTTTTCAACTATAGTTTAGTGGGACATTTTTTTTTCTATTTAATTCTTTATTACATTAAAAAATTATTAACCCCAACTGGGTTAAATTTCAGCGAAAATAATTCCCAAAAAACCTAAATACGTCATGGTTGTGTAATGATGGAACATGCGATAATTTCAATATACATGATGAATATTTTTAAAAGTCTACAGACGAATTAATACCACTTTATTCTGTGGGTGTGTTTGGTCTTCAGTCTACTAATGGCTGCTTTCATCTCCTGATTCCTTAGAGTGTAAATAATGGGGTTCAGTAAAGGTGTAATAATTGAATAAAACACAGAAAGAAATTTATCCACTGAAAAGCTACTGAATGGCCAAGCATAAATGAAGATAATTGGCCCAAAGAACAGAGTGACCACAGTAATGTGAGCGGACAGTGTGGACAGAGCCTTGGAGAGTCCACCAGAAGATCGACGTCGGACAGTTACCAGAATGACAGTGTAGGAAACGAGCAAGAGTATGAAGCAGATGAAAGACAACAGTCCACTGTCAGCAGTTACCAGCAACTCCAGAACATAGGTCTCAGTGCAGGCAAGTTTTAGAACTAGGGGAAGGTCACAAAAAATATCGTCCACTATATTGGGACCACAGAAGGGCAAGTTGATAGTAAAAACCATCTGGCTCATCGTATGCACAAAACCAACTGCCCAGGACAGCAGCACAGAGCCCATGAGGACCCGGCGGTTCATGATGGATGTGTAGTGAAGAGGTTTGCATATTGCAATGTACCGATCAACAGCCATGACTATGAGAAGAGTCATCTCACTGCCCCCTAAAAAGTGGAGGAAGAACATCTGAGCCATACAGCCCCACAAGGAAATAGTTTTGTTCTCCTTGAGAAAATCTGTGACCATCTTAGGGGTTGTGATTGTAGAAATACACATATCCAGAAAGGAGAGATTTCCAAGGAGGAAGTACATTGGTGTGGAGTACAGATGTGAGTCAAAGGTTACGGTGACCACGATGAGAAAGTTTCCTGCCACAATAGCTGCATAGGCCAACAAAAATATGAAAAAAAAGAAAATTTCAAGTTCCCAAGTGTTGGTGAGTCCTAACAAAACAAACTCCGTTACCACTGAGTTATTCATTATCTAGTCTATGTAGGAGTTTTCAAAGTCATTAAAATGTAGAAAATCTGGAAAAAGTGACCATTTAAGTTTTGATAGTTTTGAAGGTATGGCCATATAGAGAGTAGTGCTTGATTCACATAGAAAAAGAGAAGATGGGCATTTCTGGAAAATGCATTTTAATAGATTAATTCAAGGAACATTCACTTTACTGCATTTTTTAAAGCCAGATAGTCACAAAAGAGAAGCTTATTGTAAAATTTTATAAACATATTTTTCAGGCATAGATTGTGTCTCCACATGGATTTGTTGTTTCTATCATGAGTTTATGAACCATGAGTTCAATGGGTCAATGACTAGAGGAACCAAATGGCCATTAGTCAAATGAATTAGTTCAAGTGGATAGTAATATGGTCATATAACTTTGTGGTACCTATTATTTGAAATATTCATGTATGTGCATTGAGTTTAATTATATTGCCACGAAGCAAATAACTTTAGGAATTTAGCAAATTCTTCGTGAAGCTTTAAACTGGCTATAGCCTGTCATATGTTCTTACCGTCGCCCACAAAAACCATAAATAATAAAACAGGCTTCCTAGTTTCTGGGCAGAAACAAGTATTTCTCAATGTACTGGTTTGTTTCTCTGCTTCCTTCCTTTCCTTCCTCTCCTTCCTCTCCTTCCTCTATTCCTCCCCACCACCATGTTTGTTTCTTCCCTTCCTTCTTTTCTCTCTCATTCCCTCCTCCTCCTCCTCCTCCTCCTTTATGATCTTTTTAAATGCTCTTTAATACTTTCGTTTCTGGACAAACTGCTGACCTAGAGTGTTGAGACTTTTTGCCTATTTGCATGAATCTATTGTTGCTGGGTTCCTGGCTGGAGTTTGCCTTCTTGTCCCTTTGCATTTAATATATAGATGGACTCTGAACAACCAGCAATTTTTTAATAAGTACCATTATTCTTTGTACCCAGTGCTTTCCTCTGATATTTCACATTTGTCTGCAGACTGATTCTTGACTCTTACTCTCTCATATATCTTTGACACTTGTACTCTATATGTGTTCCCATGTTGGACTGACTGATGGCTCATTTTTATACACTTTTTCATTTTACTTATACCTTTTGGTCACAGCTTTTATTTTCTGTTTTGTTTTTTACTTTTTTGAAAAATTATTAGTGATACACACCAAACACACAGACACAGATACAGAATCATACATATACACGTAAACACAAATACATATACTTACACCACATGCTAGTTCTGGAGCATCAGAACAGGTTGTGGAAAATTTACTCTGAATATACAGTTTTTGGCTTAATAGTTCATGAAATATTCAGGTGTTATTGTTTAGCCCAACTATTAGAGTAAGGAAAAAAACTGAACCAAGAGTCAAGAGTTATATTCTAGTCCTGTCATCAACATTTACGAGGGAAATATGCTCTTTAACTCCTTTGAACATGGATTTATTTTGTTGTAAGAATAAATTATACTTACTCTGCAAATTACAGGTTGTTATGAGATTCCAAAGGATAATATATATGGAATATATTTGTATATTTTATTGTACATACATAGACGGTAGGTGTGTGCATTCACAAAATTCTGTTTTTAGCATTATCTCATTTTCTGGTGATTATAGAGTTTCAAACCAGTTAAGAACCACAGGAGAATTTTACAATGGAAGACTTGGTAAAGAAGACTTAGTGTAAATAAATGTATTTTTCTCTTTTAAATTTAAATGATATAATTACCTAATTGTTTTCATTACAAAGATTTATTATCACCATTGGTATTCTAGTTCATGTAGTCAATGAGTTACATACTAGTTATGAATAGTTTTAAAACCATATAGTCCTCAGTCACAAAATACTAAAGGAAAAATATTGAGAATTCTAAAAGTAATTTTTATAGCTTAATATGTAAATTGGAAAATTAAAAGCAAAGAACAATATTAATTTAGGATTTTTGAAATGTTATGAACTCCTTTATAAAATATCTCCAGCCAAGTGTACATAGAGATGGATTCAAATATGTTATGATAGATGAAATCATTCAACATGTGGATTTGTACAAATGATCGAAGATGAACTCTCTTTAAAATATATAGTTTTCTACTCAGACACAGGCAAAAATAGAGTATGAGAAACAAAAGAATTCTTCCTAACTTACGCCACAGTTAAACCTCAAATGGAAAGCTTAAGCTTTTGTATGGTGTGTACTATACAAACACGATGAACTGAAAAGAAATGAAAAATAATCAGATAAAGTAGATAGGGCATGGTTTGGTTTCTCTCTAGAAGGAAATTTGTCTGAGAATGGGATGGATGACCTATGACTGGAGAGTCTGACTTTTTCCTGTGTTTTTTATGTGACTAAAGGATGAAAACTTACTGTACTTTTTTACACTGAGGTTGCTTACCTGAGGAAGAAAAGCTGTGGGATGTCCAATACTGTGTGTCTATGTTCAGTAAAAAAGTCTTTTTCCATACATTTCCACAAATGTACTTAAATAGTTCTTTTAGTGAGAATAAATGCTATGCAGTTTTTATTGAACTTGAGGGTTTTCTATCAATATTTCTTATGAGAGGGTGAAGCCATATACAGATTGGATAAATCACAGGTGATATTCACTCACTACAAAAAATGTTTGGGGGGCACCTGGGTGGCTCAGTCGGTTGAGCTTCCAACTTCGGCTCAGGTCATGATCTTGCGGTCTGTGGGTTCGAGCCCCACATAGGGCTCTGTGCTGACAGCTTGGAGCCTGGAGCCTGCTTCGGATTCTGTGTCTCCCTCTCTCTCTCTGCCCCTCCCCTGCGCATGCTCTGTCTCTCTCTGTTTTAAATAAACATTAAAAAAAATACAACAAAAAATGTTTCAAATGTAAAAGATTTGCTGACAAAATGGCCACTATAAATATTTTTTCTAATTAAAAAATGTGTATATTTGATAGTAAAGGGCTCAGCATTATAGATGCACAAAGGGCTTCACGCTCATATATTGATCAAGTTTAAAATATTAAAATAATTGTTTTAAAGGTAGGTAGGAAAAAGGCCAGTGGGTGCAGAAGAATAGGAAATAGACCTTGGGTTGCAAAATTACCAAAACAAATACATTAGCAGTACACTTGGACAATTGTATTGATTGAAAGGTTATATGACTTCAGTGAACAAAGTAAGTGTACTTGAGGGGAACATTTTTTAAAAATTGATTTAAAAAATTGAACCTGCATGACTCAGGCCTAATTTTATTAACATGACAAAAAAAATCGCACTATCTGTCCTCTGCCAAATTTCACCCAACTGGGTGTCCAACTCTTGACTTAACTCAGGTCATGATATCACCATTCATGGGATGGAACCCCCATTTGGCTCTGTATTGACAGCATGGAACCCTCTTGGGATTCTCCCTCTCTTTCTGCCTTTGCCCTGCTCACTTGTATCAGCTTGTTCACTTGCTCTCTCTCTCCCTCCCTCCGTCCCTCTCTGTAAAATAAATGTAAAAAAATTAAAATTAAAATAAAAAAATGATTTAAATTAATCATTATCTTAGCATATTATGTGTTTTCTGTGTTGAAATACTCAATGTGGGGAAGTAAAACATAGATAAATAATATGAAATCACCTTTTCTCATTTTCTTGATATGATATTTTATTATTTTACATTTCAGACTTGTCACAGATGCTAAACTTAGCCAAGGAAGAACCTAGTTGTTCCATTATTTTATAATATCCTAAATTATTTTTTATTTTATATTTTTACCCTGTAAGGATTAAACTAATTCAAATTTATATTCCTGAACATGAACTCAAGCTATAAAACTGATCCCTCAGATCAGGAATGTGGCTCTTACTCTTACTGAAAGTAGATACAGTGTTCAGTTACTATTTGACCAAAATTATCTTTTACTATTGCCCTCATGATCAGAATAATATGGTTTTCACTTAGTTCTAAGTTTCTTATAAAATGTCTTCTCCTTTATTAAAGTGTGCAGTTGCAGTTTTCTTTAGCACTGCTATTGAAACCTACCAGTTCTAGCTGAAGAGTGGCCTCTTCAAAGATGTGAAGATACAGTGAGATCCTGAATATATATTATCTTTTTTAACCTCCATGAATTGACAATCATTGGTAGGTACAGAAAGAAAAAAAGGACAAGAACATAAGTAAGATGCAGACTGGTGATCAACCCCCAAAGGGAATCATTAAAATAAACGTGCTGGTGTTACCTAGAGTTCAGAGCAAGGACTTACTTTCTCATTATTTAAGTGGATTGTGAGTTTGTGAAGTGTATCAGCCATGTGAACTTTCACTAGTAAGTGCTTTTCAGAAAAAGCACTAATTCAAGTGTTTTGGTTGGGGAAGGATGAACACATTAACAGAAAATGGATCTATCATAGATGATAGACTTGAAATTATAATTCTATTAATATTATTTTATCAATCTCAATATTTATAGTTAGTAATTGAATGAATTTATTCAAGTAAAATTAATATATTTAATATAATAGCCTACACTGAGAAAGGCATAGCAGACATTGCTAACAGATTTCTCACTCTTTTTGACAGAATCTAGGAATTTTATAAAAAATTTTATTTTCCCCATGCAGCTATTACCAATTAGAATTGCCATGAAAAATGTCTTTTAAAAATATTTCTGCTGAGGAGATATATGTCACAGTTTAGTGTGGCATTTGAGATCTTGCAAGAAAGAAAAGGATTCTTAAATATAGAAATTAGAAATACAATATTAGAACAATATTTGATGCCCTGATTTGATTACCCAAACCAGTTGGTAAGCATGGTACACATAGAATTTTTCAGTGTTAGAAGCACACGGTCTAGGACCAAACTCAAGTAGGGAAGATATACTTAAAAAGGAGAAGGGGATAAGGAGGGAAAGTAGGTAAGTTTGATATTCAGGGTATATTTTAAAGCTTTTGCACAGCAAAGGAAACCATCAGCAACAGAAAAAGGTAACTTACTGAGTGGAGAAAATATTTGCAACTGATATATCCAATAAGGGGTTAGCATCTAAAATATATAAAGAATTCATATAACTCAACACTAGAAAAACCCAAACAATCCAGCCAAAAATGGGCAGTGGACCTGCGAAGATACTTTTCCAAAGAAGACATACAGATGGTCAACAGACTCATGAAAAGATACCCACCATGACTAATTATCAGGAAAATGTAAATCAAAGCCACAATGATATTCACCCACCTTACACTTGTTAGAATGGCTAGAATCAAAAGGATAAGACATAACAAGTGTTGGTGAGGATGTGGAGAAAAATGAATCTTGTGGTGGGAATGTAAGTGGCAGAGCCACTGGAAAAAAGTATGGAGATTTCTCAAAAAAAAATAAAAGTAGAATTACTATATGATCCAGTAATTCCACTGCTGGGTATTTAAAGAAAATGAAAACACTACTTTGAAAATATTTATGCATCCCTACATTTACTGCAGCATTATTTATAATGGCCAAGGTATGGAAGCAACCAAATTGTCCATCACTAGAGGTATGGATAAGGAAGATAGATATACACAATGAAATATTACTAAGCTATAAAAAAGAATGGAGTCTTGCCAGTTGCAACAACATGGATGGACCTAGAGGGTGCCATGTTAAGTGAAATAATTCAGACAAAGACAAATACCGTAAGATTTCACTCATATCTGGAATCTAAAAAAAAAAAAACAGATGAATAAAAAAAACCCAAAAGCATAAGTAGAGATGTAAATACAGAGAACAAATTGATGGCTGCCAGAGGTGAGGCAGGTGGGGGGGAATGGGCAAAATAGATGAGTGGGAGATACGTCCAGTTATGGAAAGAAAAAGTCACAGGAATAAAAGGAACAGCATAAGAAATATAGTCAAGGATATTAGTGATGTATGGTGATGGAGCTACAGTTCGTGTGACCATAGTAGATAATGTACAAATTTGTCAAATCACTGTGTTGTACACCTGAAACTAATGTGTGTGAACTATACTCAAATAAAAAATTCATATAAAAAACAAAAAATATTAAACAATTTTTAAAGATAGACATTTAAAAATGTTTTTAAAGATATAAAAAGAGTTGGTTCCAAAGGTGCTTGAATAATTTTAGCTTTTCTATTTGCCTTTGGAAGTCTTTACAGTTTCCACAAACTCACTGTTTGTATTATTTAATAAAATAAGGCTTACCATCTGAAACAGCCCAATAACTATTCCCCCTGCTTTCACGTTTGCTGCATTATATTCTCTACTTGTGAGGACTGAGGTACACCCAACTATAAGGTATGCTGGATCCCATCCCTCCCTTTCCTAAAACACTTCAATTTACATTGACAATAAAAAGGAATCCACTATGCTTGAATACTCTGGACTTTTCCTTTCTGTAAAATCTCAGCATAGGCCTTCTCTCTTTTATTCATCAGTCTCCTTTACAAGGTCTACCTTTAATACTTAAAAACTCTTTCTCACTTTGCAATGTCTATGTGCACTGGCCATTTTGCCAGAAATGCTGTTTTCCCTGCTCAAATGTCTAATTCTGGAGCTTTCTTAATGTGTTGGTATAAATGTCTCCTCTTAAAGTGATCTTCTAAAACCACCACACCTAACATAGATCCCTCCCCTTTGATATTCTCTCCGGAACAGGCATCAGGTCTCTGTCTATAACCATGTATCTGTATTGCTTTGGGCAGTGCTTGGTACCTAGTAAATATTTTTCTAGATGTTTCATGAATGACTTATTCCAGTTGAAAAAACATTGATATGTTATCTGGTTGAGCAAGCTTTGCTAGCAGTTCATGGTTTTAGTTTTTAGCATTTTAGTTGATACTGATTCTTCAAAAACTATTTGGGTACTAAAGATATGTTGGAAAACTTTATTTTTCAGTGTATTTTTAAATTCTACTAAAGATGATTAGCATATTGAGGCTATATAGTGAGAAAGTATTATTATCCTCATTCAGATCACAGTGCCTCTGTACAGACTCCATATGGTTGACAAATAGTAATAGATATTTTAACAACAATAAGTTACCAATGCAACTTTAGATGAGTTCAAGCCCTGTATTGGGCTTTGCACTGACAGTGCAGAGACTGCATGGGATTCTCTATCTCCCTCTCTCTCTGCCCATCCCCAATCATGCTGTCTGTCTCTCGTGAAACAAACTTAAAAAAATACAACTTTATAAGTAAAAATTGAAACTAAACATCATATAGTGTGCTATCTTATGAAAGTTAACTATTTTTATATACTGAGCCATTATGTCTTTGAAAAAAAGACATGTGATTAGATATTTTAAACATTGATCAGGGTTGTTTCCCTGAGTTCTACGACAGGGAAGTACAAGGAAATAATGAATGCACACTTACTTATGTATTGAATGTATGCTATGAACATTTCCATTAGATTTTTAATAAAACTGATCTTAATAATTCCATGAATTCCGACTGAAAATTGATAATATTTAAAATTTTCATTTTAATTATTCTGATAAATATTTAAGACTCAAAATCCCAAAGCAGAGAACACAAAACAATCAGCTGTTATAAACATTATTTAGGAAGTGAGCCAAGAGCCAATATGCTGGCTGCTAAGTCTCTTAATGGCTGCTTTCATTTCCTGATTCCTCAGAGTATAAATAATTGGATGAAGGAGGGGGGTTATTATAGAATAAAATACAGAAAGAAATTTATCTACAGAGTAACTCTTGAATGGGAAAGCATAGATGAAGATAGCAGGACCAAAGGAGAGAGTGACCACAGTGATGTGAGCAGACAGTGTGGACACTGCCTTAGAGGATGCACTGGAGGAGTGCTGCCAGATGGTGACCAGCATGACAATGTAGGATATGAGCAGGAGAATGAAGCAGATCAGGGACAGGAAGCCACTATTTGCAATCACCAAGAGCTCTAGGATATAGGTCTCAGTGCAGGCAAGCTTGATGACCAGGGGAAGGTCACAGAAAATGCTGTCCACAACATTGGGACCACCGAAGGGTAAACCTACCGTGAAAACCATCTGGCTTGTGGTATGTATGGACCCAGTTGCCCATGAGAGCAGCAGAAACCCGATGAGCACCCTGTGATTCATGATGGTCTGATACTGCAAGGGCTTGCATATGGCAACATACCTGTCTATGGCCATAGCTATCAGAAGAGACATCTCTCCACCCCCAAAGAAGTGCGTAAAAAACATCTGGGCCATGCAGCCCCACAGGGAGATGGTCTTGCATTTTCTAAGGATGTCTGCAATCACTTTGGGAGTTGTAGCAGAAGAAAGACATAAATCAAAAAATGATAAATTTGCCAGAAAGAAATACATGGGGGAGTGAAGATGCGTATCAACTATCACAGAGATCACAATGAGGAGGTTTCCTACTATGATGGCTACATAGACAAGGAAGAAGACTGCAAAAAAGAATATTTGAATTTCTCGAGAAGTGGAAAGTCCCAGCAAGATGAACTCAGACACACTTGATCTGTTGTTGGGGACATCCATTCATCCTTTCGTATGAGTTTATCAGAGGTTGCCTAGAAGAGGGAAAAACACACAGAATGTCATAGGGACTGACAAGTCCATAAACTTGATCTTTACTCACATACTGTTTCTTACCCAGGCAAACAACCCTTTTGGTACTATGACTACTTCTTTCGTATTTTACAGGAGATATTTCACTGGACCACATGGTATAGAAACTGGAGGGAATGGAGACAACTAAATAAAATGGGTATATTGGTTAGTAGGGGCATGGTCAGTTGGACATTTGAGAAAACCTCTCCTTCTTGTTCAGCTGCAGATCAGACTGTGTGAACTCATAAGGTACTAGAATAATAATAGAGAAGAGATTGGAAGGCATCAGCAGAAGTGATTTTTATCTCTTGCAGGAGGTGCATTTACTGACACATTTTCATGAAAATCTCAAAAGGCAGTAAAAATTCGCCATAAATATTGCTGAAATCACATGAAGTGCATTATGATTCTTGAAAAGAACTGATTATAGACCATGAGCATATTGTTGATAGAAGGTTGCATGTGGAGACAGTTATCTCATTAACTGAGATCAAACCCAATTACTGAGGAAAGATTAAGTTATTTAGACTAGACTCTCAAAACCACAGGTACTCATCTACATGTGCTGGACTCTTCAGTTCATGTGATCAGATGTAAAGTGTGTCCCATCTGTGCATTCTTCTCCAGTTGTTGCAAACATGAACAAAGATCTATTTTTATCTGATATTCTTTCTAGGTCATATGACTTCACAGATATAAGTATAAAGTAACTCCTAAATCACTATTAGTAAGACTAGTGAAGTTTACCATTGTAGTCTTGTTCCACTTTCCTCCATTAGTGAGGGGTAAAGAGTAAGGTGAATCATTTACCTTTGTGAGCATGACTTAACAAGACTTCAAAAGAGTCCTATCTTTGAGAAGAGTCCTATCTTGGGTTACTTAGCCTCCTTGGACCTATCCTTCCTCACAATTATTTCCCTTAAAATTCTTTCAATCTTTGACTTTGTCAGAGATGGAAGTGTCAGAGATACTATGTTGCTGACTTGGGTGGATTCAGGCAAATTAAATGAACTTTTAAAAAAGACACACAAATAAAGGGAATAGGTCAGCGCTCATTCTATGTAAATTCACCTGGTTAAGACCTTCGTTGTTTGGCTGATTTTAGCTCTCTTCTTCAAGTCTTATTTCAGGCATGTTCATCTTCAGTCTTTTCCTTGCTTTTATGACAGCCTAGACCAAAGGCTAATGTAGATTATAAGAAAAGAAAATAGAATGTATGTGATTTGGGGATACATGTAATCTTTTAGTTACATAGTTCATATTTTTAAAAATGTATATCTAGATAACCATAATAAACACTTAATCATATGTTCGTTTCTATGCATGGTTACGATCACTAAGACACACAGTTCTTGTAAATGGCCATAATCATCCCATTATAACCCCAAACATAATCAGCCCATTATGTTTGACACTATCATTGAAAGTAACATAAAAACTTCCTTCTTTCACAAGGTAATAAAACAGGAAATGCACATCTTTGATAGTTCTCATTCACAGATGGGAATCTGTATTTCTTCTTTGTGCCTTGTACTCTTAACTGTAGGACAATTATTTCATCTGAACTATAGCCCCTAGACCTTCTGTATTTCCTTGAGGCACGCAATAGGTATACTTTGCAGGTGCACCTGGGTCTGGCAAAGACAGAGCCTAGAGAAGATGTTATCTCTAATTTTTTTCTGGCTTAATGAGTGTTTTCACTACTTGGCCATTTTCAGACTGTTACCATAGGAAAGTTGAATTTTCTCATAAGCTTTTCTAGCAATCCCTAACAAGTATAATGATGGCATCAATATTTTATGAGTGGTGACATTCTATGATTTTCAAAGCCCTGAATCAGGCATTTTATCCTCACATTTCTATCATTTATCTCTCTTTTAAAATAATTGCATTTCTAAAAAACAAAAGCACTTTCTCTATATTTCTGCTATAATTTAAAGAATAAAATCATTCAACCTGATAAGTATAACCAAACAATTTGAACATACCTAGGTTTCTTTAGTCTAAGAATAATTTATTGGCCTGGGCTGCCATTATAATCTAATTTCCAATAATCATGGGTTTAGTGTTTTCTGATTTTTGTTTTTTTTCCCAATTGTAACAAGATCATGTTTGTTCCAGATTAATTTTTTTTTCAACGTTTTCTTTTTTATTTATTTTTGGGACAGAGAGAGACAGAGCATGAACGGGGGAGGGTCAGAGAGAGGGAGACACAGAATCGGAAACAGGCTCCAGGCTCCGAGCCATCAGCCCAGAGCCTGATGCGGGGCTCGAACCCACGGACCGCGAGATCGTGACCTGGCTGAAGTCGGACGCTTAACTGACTGCGCCACCCAGGCGCCCCGTGTTCCAGATTAATTTTTGAAACCCATTGAGCCCTCTTCTCAGTTTCATTTTGGCACATATGTTTCACACTTATGGATACATTTAATGTTATTAATGAGAATAATGTGATCGATGTGGTATGTAGATAGAGTAGCATGTCAAGATTATGTAACCTACCGGTTTGCACTTGGACTTCAGAGGTAACATCAGTATGAAATGGATGCTTAATCTTCATCATCCAGAGACTTTATTTTCTTCTCTGGACTTCAAAAGACAGCAGTATATGAGTGTATCCCTTGGTAGGAGGCACAAAGGAGAGAACCCATTTAATTGTTTTAGATTCCTTAGGGGCCAGTGGTAAAAAAGTAATTGGGGTTGTTGAAAAAGACTTTTGACATTGCAGAAAGGAGATACCATTTTTCATCTATAAAACTGATAATACTTTAAAGGCAATAATCCATACTAGGACCAGAGTTGAATTATGAGAATTCTATATGATGTTCATTCTTTTGTAGTAGTTTGTTTTCTCCAAAAAGCATTCATAAATGTGATATTTAGCAAAAATATAAATATTCTAGATTATTTAAATTCTACATTTTATTAAGGCCGAGATTTTCACATTTAAACTTGAATCTTTGTGGACTGTTGAGAAACAATGTGAAATTATTTTTTATCATTGAAATTAAATAGTAATTCATTCCACTAAGAATTTGTTATGCTTTTTTTTATTCCCTTTCAAATTTGCTGATACATCAGGCTCTTTTTGGGGAGTACTTGTTTACTGTTTTATTTTCCTGGATAATTTTTGAAGAGTTACTACTTAACTCATTAGTTTACAGTATAGTTAATGTATAGAAGGGCAAGTCTGTTGTCATTGCTTTATTCATTCAGAGTGTTCTTGGTTATTTTTATATATTTTTATTCTACATTAAATAGATGTATTTTCTAAAGTTAAAACAAGTTCCATTGACATTTTAATCTCGTGGTATGAAACTTCTAAGAAAGGTTTGAAAAAATTAACATAATTACAAAATTGAGTCTTCCATTCAGAAAGATTTTATGTCTCTTTAAATGTCTGCCTACTTTTATGATACAATATATTTTCTAATCTTCATTATCAATTTTTTGGGTAACACATTATTTGTTAAATGTAATTTTGCATATACTTACTATGATCTTTTTCTTTAACATAATTGGTTTTATTGCTATTGGTTCCATTTATTACATATTTATATGGCACATGGTATCATTGTGGAAATCTCTTTTGTCATTTTTTTCCCCTGTTCTTTGTCTTCTTTGTTTCAAGTTACTGGTAAAATAATATAAAACATTAATAACATTTTTTTCTTCAGATACATTTCCTGTGCCTTAGTCCATTAACTAAGTGTTTAGATTAATGTTGAATAACAGTGATGATAACTGGCTATGGCAGAATTTGTTAGTTTCCCAAACATGACCCTTCCTTCTTTCTCTAAAACAAAAACTCATTTTCTAACTTTTTTTTTTTTACAGTTTATTTATTTTGAGAGAGAGAGAGAGAGAGAGAGCAAGCAGGAGTAGGTGAGGGGCAGAGAGAGAGGGATAGAGAGAATTCCTAGCAAGCACCATGCTTAACACAGAGCCCGACATGTGGCTTGGTCTCATGACTGGGAGATAATGACATGAGCTTTAATCAGAAGTCGATGGCTTAATTGTCTGACCACCCAGGTGCCCCATTGCTCATTCATGGTATGAGGCGTCTATGCACTTCCATGGAGTCTCCAACCCTGTCCAGAACACTGCATCTCACTACCTTGAGCCATCCACTGTTCTTCATTTTCCTCACCAGTGACCAGTTTAGTAATTGGTATAGACTGTGTAACAGACTGCTGAGTAGCCTTCTCCCATTCTTCTTTAGTAACAGATGTCTGATTCATTAAGTGGCATTGTGAAGCCTGCCATGTGATAAAAGTGGCAAATAACATGAAAGTAAACAGTATTTTCAGCTGGCTACTTGGTGAAAATTCTTTAGAGGGGCTGACTTCTGATAGAGTCACGCACTTTGCCTCTCCCCACCTCTATATTTTCTCGGGTCTAATTGGTATAGTGTTAGTTGTTATACTAACATAAAGTACTATAAATATTTACAGTTCAATGCTGTCAGGTTAGCATTCTACATACATAAAACAGGAGTTTAACTAATTACTTAGTAACATGAAGTGAACATGTCTAATGACATGAAGGCTGAGATGCTAACAGGAAATGTTCAGGGAAACCAAAGATGAACATCAACTGGAATCTACACCAAATCTAATCTGGATGGGCAAGAGAAGACACAGTCTTACCACAGCCCCAGGGTAATGACATGTATTCATTTTCTTCTTCTCCTTCAAACAATTTCCCAAAAACTAGAAGCTTCATCCAACCCAAATTTCTTATCTCCTAGTTGTATAAGTCCGAAATCCAACTTTTTTCTCTCTGGGATACAATGAAGTTGTTGGTAGGACAATATTTCTTACTGGAGGCTTTGAGGGAGGAAACTGTTCCCAGACTCATACTGGCTAATGGCCAACTTTAGTTCTAGGTGTTTTTAGAATAACATCTCCATTTCCTTGCTGATTTTTAGTCAGGGGTTATTCTCACTTTCTAGACATTGCATGTATTCTTTGGTCATATCTTCTTCCTCTTCAAAGCCAGGAACAGTGGATGAAAGCCTCCTCAAGATTCATCCTTCCTGGATTCTTTTTTTCTTTCTCTGGATCCATGAAAAGTTCAATACTTTTAAATACTCAGGCAGTACATTGAAGCCACAAGATTACCCAGGATAATCTACCCATCTGAAGGTTTATAAACAATCATATTGTCAAATTTCTGTTTGCCATGTAAGGTAACATATTCACAGGTTCCATGATAAGGGTATGGACTTCTTTGGGAGACCATTATTTTGTGCATGATGCCTTATATACAAAAGTGAGAAATGTAGTGACCAATTTCACTAGGAGGGCTAGAGTCATGGAAGTGTTGCTGAGTTCCAGACTGAGCCAGAGAACTACTACAGATATTTGGGCTAAGACAGTGTGTGTGTGTGTGTGTGTGTGTGTGTGTGTGTGTGTGTGTATTCTTCGTTTTCTTTTCCTCCCACCCTGTATTAATCTAACAGTGATACCCATTTGTAACTATCTGAAGGTCAGGAAATGTTAGGGTGCTAGAAATGAAGTCTTCATGCATTAGGGCTTCCTGTAGTAAGAGCAAATTTGTAGAAACGAAAAGAATGGATTGGATGGAATATGGGACTATAATGGCACACATCCGTTTATTATTTAGTCTTTCTGGAGTACAAATGTGTGAGGAATTTTTACAGACATTTTGGGAGAAATTATTTAAAAATGAACATACATACATGGGGTTTTGGAGTCTCCGTTGATAGTGTCGCACTGCTACACATACATTGGACTAAGATGCTATAATTGTTTTACACTAGAAAATAAAAGCTGTATCTAATTATAACACTGCAATCATGGCTGATTAAAGGCAGACCAAAAATTTAGGTCAAGGACATGTGATGTGCACTTACTTAAAGGGAAGTTAAGTGAAATTTTCAATATTCCTAAGATAGGGCATAAGACAAAAAACACTTTTTTCTTCCCAGATTAAGCCACTGTGACGAATCAAGTGTGAGGACAAAAACCATTATCATTTAGGATGGCAGGGTCTTGCCACATTTGTGAAATTTTGGAGAGTTTATCCAGGGCAAGGATGCTGAGGCATCTCCTTAAAAGTTAAAGTATTGCATCTTGTACCATCGCTGTGCCACTAAGAAGAAAGCATAATGTCTGGTAGTCCTCTCCAAGTTTTAGAGGCAGTGTATTCCAACTTGTATATAATATTTATTGATCGACATGAGGTTTCCAGTTTTGTAAACTTAGTTCAGGGGAGGCATCTTATCAGATCTAGAACAAAGTAAAAGTAGCCTTACCCCTAGGGCCATTTATCCAGGTTAATCATACAGTATTAAAGTTATCTCTCCTGAGAAATAAACCATTCATTAGTTTTTTTCCACATTCTAATAGGAGAGTCACAACGTAGTTTCACAGGATCATAGCATGTGTATGCCATGTGCAGCAGAGAACTATGCATGAGTTGGAAATTAGCCACTGACATTCTACTAAACCCCGTAGGTATGGACCATCTGACCATGGAGGTTCAATTGACTATGGAGATGTAGGTGTCCATCATGCCCTGCATCATTTTATATTAAGACTGACTTTGAGCATCACGGTGTTTAGATTGTATCCTGGTGTCTTGAGATGGCATCCTCTAGGATGTAGTGTATACTCTTATTTAATGACATTAGATGTAATTTTGTTCCCAGTAAACAGAATCTGTAGGGTTAAGAACACGGATATTCTCTGTATGTCTTCAAACTCTATAAAACACTTGTAGAATTTATGCTTTCTTTTCCCACAGCTTCAGGCTCTCTAGTTCCAGAAGTTCTGGGATATGCTTTCACCAGTGATGCAGTAAGATTTCTATTAACCTCAAGCTTCACTGCCACTCAATCACTTTATGTTTTCCTTTCCCAGAGACATCATGACAATGAAAGGTGTCACTATCTTGTAAGTAATTTACCTTGGTCATCAGAAGAGGTAGTACTGCTGCACTACAATGGTTAAGTAGGGCCACAGTAGAATTTTTAAAATCTAAATTGAAATATGGAATTGAACTATTCTACTTCTCGGCTGAAAAAATGCACTGGATGGTATTACTTGCAGAGATGTCAGTGAAGAAGAAAACATTAGTGAACATGGAGCGATAGCTATACAAAATGAAACAGGAAGAGATTGAAAACAATTTCCATTCCATAAATGTCTCTACAAGGTAAATGACCATACACAGTGAAAGTAGTAACAATACCTTGTTGAATGTGTTATCTCAGTAGATAACAGCAGACGTTAATCTAAAACAGCACAAACACCAGAGTGGGGAGAAGGTCAATGGAAGGAAATGGAAGTTTCACTAATGGGATATTTGTATCACTAACTGTGGTCCATGAGTATCACCCATGTATTGCAGTTGGACTGTGGTACATTACAATTGTGCAGTATGTATTTGTGGTCGTAAAATTAACATTAAAGCCACTACAAATTTTTCTGTTCTTCCTGTTTGAGTTTTAGTGTGTGAGTATCTAGGAATTTGTCCATTTCTTCATCTTGTCCAGTTTGTCAGCATATCATTTTTCATCATATTCTCTTTTGATTGTTTGATTTTTTTGTGGTGTTGGTTGTGATCTCCTCATTATTCATGATTTTACCTATTTGGGTCGTCTTTTTTGATAAGTCTGGCATGGTGTTTCTCAATTTTGTTTACTTTTTCAAAAACCAGTTTTTAGTTTCATTGATCTCTTCTTGTTTTTTTGTATGTATATCATTTGTTTCTGTTCTAATCTTTATTATCTCCCTTTTCTGCTGGCTTTGGGCTTGATGTGCTGCTCCTTTTCTAGCTCCTTTAATTGTAAGGTTACATTGTGTATTTGGGACCTTTTTTGCTTCTTCAAATAGGCCTGAATTGCAATGTATTTGCCTCTTACACCTGGACTTAACGCATCCCAAGTGTTTGGATGATGTGTTTTCATTTTCATTTGCTTCCATGTTATTTTTTATTTATACTTTAATTTCCTGGTTAACCCATTCATTCTTTAGTAGAATGTTCCTTAACCTCAATGTATTGTAGTGGTTTCCAAATTTTTTCTTTGATGATTTCAAGTTTCATAGCATTATGATTTGAAATATGCATAGTATGATTTCAGTCTTTTTGTACCTGTTGAGGGCTGATTTGTGACCTAGTATGTGATCTATTCTGGAGAACATTCCATGTGCTATCAAGAAGAGTGTGTATTCTGCTGCTTTTGGATGAAATGTTCTGAATATATCTGCTAACTCCATCTGCTTCAGTTGTTATTCAAAGCCATTGTTTCCTTGCTGATTTTCTGTTTGGATGATCTGCCCATTACTGTAAGTTGGTTTAAAATCTACTATGACGGTATTATTATCAGTGGGTTTTTTATGTTTGTGATTGATTTATATATGTGGATATCTCCAAGTTGGGGGCATATATATTTACAATTGTTACATCTTCTTAATGGATAGACCTCTTAATTATGATATAATGCCTTTCTTTTCCACTTGTTACAGTCTTTGTTTTAAAATCTAGGTTGTCTGATATAAATATGGCTACTCTGGCCTTCTTTTGAAGTCCATTACAATGATACATGATTCTCCATCCCCTGACTTTCAATCTGCAGGTGTCTTTAGGTCTAAAATGAGTCTCCTGTAGGCAGCATATTGATGGATATTGTTTTTTTTTTAATTCATTGTGATATCATATTTTTTTAAATTTTTTAAATGCTTATTTATTTTTGAAAGACCAAGTGAGAGTAGGGGAGGGGCAGATAGAGAGGAAGACACAAAATCCAAAGCAGGTTCCAGCCTCTGAGTTGTCAGCACAGAGCCTACCACAGGGCTCGTACTCAAGAACCACGAGATAATGAACTGAGGCAAGTTGGATGCTAACCAATTGAGCCACCCAGGTCCCCCTACCCTATGCCTTTTGATTGGAGCATTTAGACCATTTACATTCAGAGTGATTATTGAAAGATTTGAATTTAGTATCATTGTGTTATGTGGAAATGGTGTTTTTGGTGATGTTCTCTGGTCTTTGTAGTCTTTGCTGCTTTGGTGTGTTTTTTTTTCTTCACTCAGAGAGTCCCCCTAAAATTTCTTGCAGGACTAGTTTAGTGGTCACGAACTCCTTTAGTTTTTATTTGTCTGGAAAGTCTATCTCTCTCCTTCTATTCTGAGTGAGAGCCTTGCTGGATAAAGAATTCTTGGCTGCATATTTTTCCTGTTCAGCACATTGAATATTTTCTGCCACTCCCTTCTGGCTTGCCAAATTCCAATGGAGAGATCTGCTACTTACCTTATGAGTCAACCATTGTTAGGTTAAGGACATTTTGTTCCTAGCTACTTTTAGAATTTTCTTTTTATATTTATATGTTGCAAGTTTCACTATAATATGTCATGGTGTTCATTGTTTTTGTTGGTTTTGAAAGTAATTCTCTGTGCCTCTTGGACTTGAATGCCTATTTCCTTCCCCAGATTAGAGAAATTCTCATCTATAATTTGTTCAAATAAACAAACAAATGTCCTTACAATAGATGCAGAAAAAAAACATTTGACAAAATACAGCATTCTTTCTTGATAAAAACCCTCAAGAAAAAAGGGGTAGAAGGAACATACCTCAACCTCATAAAAGCCATTATGAAAGGCCCACAGCAAATATCATCCTTAATGGGGAAAAATGGAAAGCTTTCCCCATGGGGTCAGGAACATGACAGGGATGTCCTCTCTTACCACTATTGTTCTATATAGTACTGGAAGTCCTTTCCTTGGCAATCAGAAAATAAAAATAAATAAAAGCCATTCAAATTTGCAAAGAAGAAGTTAAACTTTGACACTTTGCAGATGACATGATGTGATACTCTACATGGGAAACCAAAAATATTTCACCAAAAAACTGCTAGAAGTGATAATTGAATTCATCAAAGTTGCATGATGTAAAATCAACATGCAGAAATTGGTTGCATCTGTATACACCAATAATGAAGCAGCAGAAAGAGAAATCAAGCAATCGATCCCAAATTGCACCCAAAACAATAAGATACCCAGGACTAAACCTAATCAAAGAGGTGAAATATCTGTATGCTGAAAATTATAGAAAGCTCATGAGAGAAATTGAAAACACAAAGAAATGTTAAAGCATTCCATGCTTATGGATCAGAAGAACGTACATTGTTAAAATGTCGATACTACGCAAAGCAATCTACACATTAAATGCAATTCCTATCAAAATAACACCAGCATTCTTCACAGAGCTAGAACAAACAATCCCAAAATTTTAGGGAACTAGAAAAGACCCCAAATAGCCGAAGTAATGTTGAAAAATCAAAGGAAAACTGGAGGCGTCACATTTCCAGACTTTAAGCTGTTTTACAAAGCTGTAATCATCAAGACAGTATAGTACTGCCACAAAAAATAAACACATATATTAATGGACAAGAATAGATAATACAGAAATGGACCCATAAATGTATGGCCAGCTAATCTTCAACAAAGCAAGAAAGAGTATCCAATGCAAAAAAGACAGTCACTTCAGAAAATGGTGCTGGGAAAACTGGACAGTGATTTGCATAAGAATGAAATTGGACCACTTTCTTACACCATACACACACAAAACATCAAAATGTATGAAATACCTAAATGTGAAATAAGAAACAATCAAAATCCTACAGGAGAAAACAGGCAGCAACCTCTCTGACCTCAGCCACAGTAACTTCTTACTAGATATGTCTCCTGAGGCAAGGGAAACAAAAGCAAATGAACTATTGGGACCTCATCAAGATGAAAAGCTTCTGTATGTTGACGGAATCAATCAACAAAACTAAAAAGGCAATCAACAGAATGGGAGAAGATATTTACAAATGACATATCAGATAAGGGTTAGTAACTGAAATGTATGAAGAAGTTACCAAACTGAACACCAAAAAAACCAAATACTCCAATGATGAAATGGGCAGAAGTCATGAATAGACACTTTTCCAAATAAGATATGCAGATGGCTAACAGACACATGAAAAGATTGCTCAACATCACTCATCACCAGGGAAATACAAATCAAAACCACAATGAGATAACACCTCGCACCTGTCAGAATAACTAAAATTAACTCAGGAAACAACATGCGGTGAGGATATGGAGAAAGGGGAACCCTTTTGCACTGTTGATGGGAATGCAAACTGGTGCAACCACTCTGGGAAACAGTATGGAGGTTTCTCAAAAAAATATAAACCCCCCTATGACTCAGCAATTGCACTGCTATGTATTTATCCAAAGGATACAAAAATGCTGATTTGAAGGGGCACATCATACCCAATGTTTATAGAGCACTATCAACAATAGCCAAATTATGGAAAGATCCCACATAACCATCAACTTACAAATAGATAAAGAAGAGGTTATACACATACACACACACACACACACACACACACGCACATACACACAATGGAATACTACTCGGTGATCAAAAAAAGAAATCTTGCCATTTTCAACAATGTGGATGGAACTAGAATATATTGTGCTAAGTGAATTAAAGCAGAAAAAGATGAATGAGAGACTCTATGAGGGAATCTGTTTATTTGTCTTTTTCAGTTAAACAAAAAGAAGCAGAAAATGTGAAAAAATATAAATAAATATAAAGACAATAAAGCAAATTTATACCAATTATATCCATAATAGTCCTATTACATGTCTTTCATTTTTCATTATTGTCTCTCTCTCTCTCTCTCTCTCTCTCTCTATATATATATATATATATATATGTATATATACACATATATATATAAAACCATGAATATATCATACTATTTTCTGTACAGTGTTTAGTACATTCTTATTTACATATATCAACTTATTTGACAAGCTACTATATTCATCTTTGTGGTCTTCAAATGTATCAATTTATAAGATCTTTTTGCCTCTTTTCCTAGAATTTTGTGTCCCCAGAAAATTGCATGGATGTTTCATCTGGATATCAGCTAACCACAATTCAACAAGACCTTGCTTAACTACCATAGGCAAAAACTCCCATCTCTAGTCAAACTCTATCATAACAGTATTTTTGATTTGTTTCAGATAACTATCTCTTTTGGATATTAGAGGTAATTTTCTTTTTTTTAATATAGTTTACAATTATATGTATAATGAATTACATATATACACATACAGTGTGTACAGTATGCTCTTGGTTTGGGAGGTAGATTTCCATGGTTCATCACTTACATACAACACCCAGTGCTCAATCCAACAAGTTCCTAGAGGTCATTTTCAGTTTAATAGCTCAATCTGTTTTTATCTACTTGAATATAACCCCAAGAGACCTAGACTCTCAACTGCCTTATTCACATACCTAGAATAGTGCCTGAAAATTGCAAGAGCTTAATAAATGCAATATTTGCTAAAATGCAATGGTGTCCTTGTGCATTAATAAATAAGTGATTTAATTAATTCCAACTAGATTTTCTTCTTTGTAGCTTATTTCATTCTTCTATTCAGCAAATCATGTGATGACTCAGTAACCTCTTCATGGAAGCTTTCACTTCCTGGTTGCGAAAAGTATAAATCACAGGGTTCATCAAAGGAAAGATCACTGTGTGAAAGAGGGAAACCACTTTGTCAGCTGGGAAAGCTCTGAAGGGGCGAGTATAGATGAAGATGGCAGGTCCAAACATGAGAAACACAATGATAATGTGTGTGGTACATGTGGAAAGAGCCTTGTGTTTGCCTTCAGAGGTGTGTCCCTTCACACGATAGAGGATGACAGCATAAGAGGCCAGAAGCCCCAGGAAGCACAGCAGGGTAAGCAGGCCACTGTTGGAGACCATCAGGAGCTCCACCACAAAGGTGTCTGTGCAGGCCAGCTTGATGACCTGTGGCACATCACAGAAGAAGTTATCCAGCTGGTTTGGGCCACAGAAGGGCAAGTGGAGAATAAGGGCTACTTGCACAATGGAATGAGTAAAGCCCCCAAGCCACAGAGCCAACAGCAAGGCATAGCACACTCTAGGGCTCATGACAGTGGAATAGCGTAATGGATGACAGATGGCCATGTAGCGGTCAAAGGCCATCACAACAAGAAGGAACATCTCCCCTACTCCAAGAAAGTGCAAGAAAAAAAGCTGAGTGATGCAGCCCCTGTAAGAGATTATTTTCTTCTCAGAGAGGAAGTCCATCAGCATCCTGGGAGCCACAATGAAGGAGTAGGATGCATCCAGGAAAGCCAAGTTGCCCAGAAAGAAGTAGAGGGGGGCTGTGAGGCCAGGGTCTGATCTGATGGTGAGGATGATGAGTAGATTTCCAGGGAGGATGATGAGGTAGAAAACTAAGACTAGCACAAAGACCAGAAGTTGAGCCTGTTGGGACTGGGTCAGACCAAGGAGGATAAATTCTGTCACCACTGTGCTGTTCTCCCTCTCCATCTCTCCTCTGCATAATAACAAAGAACAAAGAATCATATGTTATAACTACCTTTTCATCTACTCCATAGCTCTTCTCAGATAAAATCATTTACCACTTCCAGGACTTGCCTAGCTGAAAGCAATGCATGCTTATAACTGTCTTGTGTTTTGGGCTGATCTTTCTACCCTTCATTTCTTGATTTCCCCCAAAAGAAATTGTTTTTATAACCACACTCTCATTCCCATTTAACCACGTGCTGCTTCTATGTAACTGTGCTTCTCTATGACTCTGAGCTACTTTGCTTGAGGTATAGCTGAAATTTCCTGATTACAGCAAAACTTAATCATTATTAAATTTTTCAGGTTTGTTGGTTTTTTGTTTGTTTGGTTGTTAGTGGTGGTGTACTTTCTGTAATGTTTACATTAGTTACTGGGTTTTGGTCACTTCTTCTCATTCCCACAGACCAAAGTACTTTTGCAAGTTCTTCTTTCCTTTGGTTCCTGTAGACTCCCTAGTTCTATGCCTTCTT
The DNA here is from genome assembly GCF_023721935.1 of Panthera uncia. Lineage (NCBI taxonomy): Eukaryota > Metazoa > Chordata > Mammalia > Carnivora > Felidae > Panthera > Panthera uncia. Next base: position 75,072,735 of record NW_026057582.1, on the reverse strand, counting down.
TTCTAAATGTGTTTCTTACTTATTCTTCTTTGGTGTCCTTGTGCACCTTTATTCCAAAATGGTTTAGGATCTCAAACAAGATCCCTACATTCTCCTAACTTAGAGTTATTGCCCTAGTTACACTCTTGGTTGGGTCCCCATCCTGAATCTGCTGCACACCTTGTTCTTAAATCCTAATTAATACTAACCTAGTTATATTTGATCACCATATATCCATAACCTCTTTTTTCCTCCGATCTCAGAATGATAGCCAGATGACATCCCTTCCACAAATATTTCCATATAAAACACCAGAATATATAAAACATTTTGAATATCTAAGCTAATAAAATCAAAGCATGCTAGATCTGGGATTAGTAATATAGAACATAGAGAATGATATACTCATTTGACAGATGAGAAAAATAAAGGAATTGCAGTTAAGATTTTTATTTTTTGCCATGGGTTTTCTTTCCTCACAAGTGGTAAGAAATATAAGAGGTGTGTATTCCTCAGTTTAAACTGATGAGGATATTATTAATCAGCATCCATCAGTGGGTATTGCTTTATTTAGGCAGATAAATCGTCATTATATTGCTTGCAGGAGTATTTCCCCTTTTCAGGCTGCAATCTTGTCTAAATAACAATTGTATTTAGAATTATATTTGTAGTTATTTTCTATTTATATAAACATAATTTATGTTACTATAATTGTATAACCATATTTTATTAATAAATACTCATATTGTGATATGTGTACATTATTTACTGTTGACATGAATGATTTAAAAAATGAAAGATTGCTAATTTTAACAAAATACTATAATGTCACATATAATGATATTTCCCTTGATTTTGAATTACATGCAATAGTTTTCAAAAGTACTGTAGATATAATGGAATACAGTTTAGCAAGAAAAACGAATGGCATATTGGGACATGCTACAATATGAGTGAACTCAAAAACATTATGCTATGAGAAAGGAACCAAAAGTTTAGTGATGAAGCTTTTGCACAACTCTGTAAATGCACTTAAAACCATTGAGTTATACATTTAAAATGGTAAATTTTATATGTTGATTATATCTCAATAAATCTTTTTTAAATGTGCCAATAAAACTGATATGGAAAACTGGAGAAGGAAAACTTCCCAATAGAAATTTGACAGAAATTATTGCTAGCATCCCTAGGAAAAGAAGGTAGAAAGAGGGGAAAAGGGGAAAAATTAAAGAAAAAATTAACCTTAAAAAGTCCATAAACTCATGGGAAATTTAGGCAGTAAGCTGGTGTTTTAGGGCACACCTATTAGGAAACATGAGAAAATACATACTATGTGATTGGTAACATTTGTAACTAGCAGCCAAATATTATGCAAAAGGAATTTATAACACATGGGCACATATTTGTGCAAAGAGATACTTATTCACATATGTATAAACTCACACATATTAAGTATAAGCAAATGGAAATAGGAAAAAACATCTTTGGTGCCTTCAGATTACTGCTTAGGACCTTCCTTCGGTCTTTTACCCACTTAGATGCCTATTGGCCTCCATATTCATTTCTTACTCTGCTTATGGAAACCTACCCTTAGGAAAGTAAGTCAGTAGCTCCTTCTGCTCTTCTTGGGTTTTGTGCATTCCAAGTGCTCATTTACAGTTATTTCATGCTTCTTTGGCTTGACAATTCTAAGACACAGGGAGCACTCTGAGAGTTGCAGTCTCCTACTCTTCCTCTGCTTTTTTTTTTTCCATTATCCACCTCTACTCTCTGTTACTAACAGAATTGCGTCCCACTTCACATCTTTAATCCACATTCTTCTCCCATTCTCATTTACATAGTTTCTGTTCCTCTGATTCTTAGATTGTGCTCATCACACAGATTGAGGACAGATGTGCATCAGCTGAACATTACTCTGCATAACATGAAATCCTAGGGGGAAAAAGTCCAAAACAAAGACTGTCACAGAGACAAGCTTTTTGCTCCTGTCAGATTGGCAAAGAAATATTGTCAGTATAGGCTAAGACACAGACCTGAATGTTTTCATTATCTCTAAATTTCCTTGCTATTTCAACTGACACAAAAATGCATCTGGCATTAAAGATGCACAGGTAGAGAGGGTGCTCATGCCCCCTGCTTTCTCAGAGTGCAGAAACACTGCGTTGACAGACCACATGAAGTATGCCTAGATTCCAAATGCTATTAGACCAGCTCTCAAAGCCAAGCGTTTGGGGACTGATCATCTTCCTAGCATCTCCTCTATCTCTCCCCTTTCATATCCTTTTGCTTTTCTTTACATTTTTCAGATTTGCCCATTTTCTTCCTACTAATTCTATTTTATACACTCACTTTCTCAATTATTCTTTTTACATTTGCCATATCTTTTATTCCTTTATTTTCCTTGCAATTTCTCTCCATAGAGCTTCTGCTTTTCCTTCCTCATTGCTCTATTTTTGTCATCTTCTTCCTTTCTTTCATTTACCCACATTGACTTGTGACTCCCAATTTTCTTCTCCCCCTTATCTCTGCAGTAGCATGGGAAAACCTAGTCATTTGTGTGATACTCAAATGTAAATCCAGATGGTGAATCTCCCTAAGATACTGGCATTTTCACTTATTTATAATCATGCAGTGAAAGATGTCAGCCCCTTTAATATAATATTAAGCATCAGGAGGACTTTGGGGAGGCATATTTGAGGGACAAGGTAGAAAGTGCTATATGTCACAATGTAGATCTCACCCTTTCTCTCTTTCACAGGATTATTCTATTCTTAAGCATTTTAAGGCAGCAGATGTTCCAGACAATTAGTATGACTCTTCTTTTCTATTCTTCCTCTCAATTTTTTTAAATATGAAGAATGACCAAAATTTTTACCTCCTTAGGACTCCAGTGTTACTCTCAAACAAGGGGCCATCCTCTTCCTTGTGATGAAAAGGAGATTAAGTGATCATTCCTGAAAGTTTCCCTAAATGTATGTCCTCATAGTAAGATATTGTAAGTTGTGAAATCTGCTTTCTAATTTGTGATGCAACAGGGAGTATGCTTGGGGGTTTTACAGCTATCTTAAGCATACAGAGTGCTTCCAGTGGGAATAATTAGAATGTCAAGCATAATTAGAGAACATTTTAAGGATTAAAAATATTCAACACATGTGCCAGCTAAGACCCCACTGGATTATGTCATCATTTTAAATTTGATGTTTTAACAGCAACAGTGTTAATGGACTGTCACACATGTTTATTAAGCATCATGAAAGTAGTAAGTCTGGGAAAGTTATTCTAGATCTTTTCATATAATTCTTGTAAGTGATGAGAAAGCATTGGTGTTTAATAAGAGGTTAGTAATGAGACTAAGTCAGTGTTAAGTATGTTAGTATGTGCATATTTTGGGAGCAAAAGAATTCGGTAGAGGGAGAGTATATTATGCTGAAAAAACTTTTTTTTTAGGAATAATTCTCCTTAAGTAAGAGATATTTGTGGTGTCTTATGCACTAATTCTTCTAGGGATGTGTTCTCTCAAGAAGAATTTCTCTCTTGTGATAGCATTTATAGTTATTCACTTTTTTGTGTATTTAGCTCATGTGTTTTGCATTGGAAAAAGGAAGGTCTATTTGTCAACTTAGGAATATTACATACAGAAAAAAATATTTAATCATACAAAGCTCCCTTTAATTACTCTCTTTGTTATACATTAAAAGTGAAGATGGGATAAATCTGAGTTATATTAAATTTAAGACAACAAAGTAAAATTTAAAAAAAATACAATATACAGTCGAATACACTTTAGCTCAAATTTATATCCAGTTCAGCCAGAGGTGCAGTGGGACATGATGAAAGGTAGAGAAAGGAAATAAAGAGATAGAGATAATGCTGTTTGCAAGTTTTTTCCTATTGTGGAAATAGGAAAATAAGTTTGAATAATAGGAAAATAACTTCAAATAACTTTGAATATCTGTCATTTTGCTTCTTAAAAGGTTATCTGTAAGCTGAAATTTCAGAAAGACAGAAAGCTAGAAATATAAGATAAATGGAAAAGACACAAGAACAGAAGGAAAAAAATGAGAAGACACCTATGAAAAAATAGGAGAAAAAATAAAGGGACAGAGAAACCATAATCACAGAGATATCTGCACCACAAAGCCACATGTGCAGATACAAAAAGAGTTGGGGGAGAGAAGAAAGGGAACAGGAGGGCAGAGGAGAGATGAGTGATCTTTGGAAATACAAAGTGTTTTTGTTTTTGTTTGTTTGTTTGTTAATTATAAAACTCCCAGGCTCTCACTTCTCAGAATGTATCACAATGTTTTAGAATTAATTGAAAGTCAGAGAGAGGAAGATTGCAGAGTAGGAGGACACTGGGCTCACCGCGTCCTGCTGATCACTTAGATTCCACCCACACCTGCCTAAATAACCCAGAAAACCACGAGAAGACTAGTAGAAGGGATTCTCCAGAGTCAAGCGTAGACAAGAGGCCCACAGAAGAGGGTAGGAAGGGCAGAGAGGCGGAGAGGCTGTGCGTGCTACATGAACTGGAGGGAGGGAGCTGGGGCAGTGGAAGGACAGCCTGCCCTGCAAGGCAGAGCCCCCAAGTCTGGCTTTCAAAAGCAGAGGGGCCAGACGGAGTGTGTTCTGACAGCTAGCGGGACTTAACATCTGGAATGTTATAAGTTAACAGCGCTGCTCAGAGAGCAGGAGGGCTAGAGGACAACGACAATGGGAGGGAGAGTTGTTGAGTCCCTGACAACAGAGCTCAGCTTGGCGGGGAACAAAGGCACTCACCAGTGCCATCTCCCTCGCCCATCCCCCAGCCAAAATCCCAAAGGGAACCAGTTCCTGTCAGGGAACTTGCTTGCACCGCACAAACATTCAACGCTGTGCTTCTGCGGATCCATCCCTCTGGGGGCAGGCCTGACTCCCTCCAGTTCCGTAGGCCTCTCCTGAAGCGGATCTCCCAAAAAAGCAAGCTGAGCCTTCCCCTCCCATCCCTGTGCACCTAGTCGATCCACCCCAGCTAATACGCCAGATCCCCAGCACCACAAGTCTGGCAGTGTGCAAGTAGCCCAGACGGGCCACGCCACCCTACAGTGATTCCGCCCCTAGGAGAGGGGAAGAGAAGACACACACCAGTCTGACTGTGGCCACAGCGGTGGGCTGGGGGCAGACATCAGGTCTGACTGCGGCCCCGCCCACCAATGCAAGTTATTCAAGACAGCACAGGGGAAGTGCCCTGCAGTTCCACAACACTCCAGGGACTATGCAAAATGATGAAACGGAAGAATTCCCCTCAAAAGAATCTCCAGGAAATAACAACAGCTAACGAACTGATCAAAAACGATTTAAACAATATAACAGAAAGTGAATTTAAAATAATAGTCATAAAATTAATCGCTGGACTTGAAAACAGTATAAAGGACAGCAGAGACTCTATTGCTACAGAGATCAAGGGACTAAGGAAAAGCCAGGAGGAGTAAAATATGCTATTAATGAGCTGCAAAATAAAATGGAGACAACACAGCTCAGAATAAAGAGGCAGAGGAGAGAATAGGTGAACTAGAAGATAAAATTATGGAAAAAGAAGAAGTTGAGAAAAAGTGAAATGAAAAACTTCAGGACTATGAGGGGAAAATTAGAGAACTAAGTGATGCACTAAAGAGAAATAATCTACGCATAATTGGTATTCCAGAGGAGGAAGAGAGAGGGAAAGGTGCTGAAGGAGTACTTGAAGAAATAATAGTTGAGAACTTCCCTGATCTGAGGAAGGAAAAAGGCATTGAAATCCAGGAGGCAAAGAGAACTCCCTTCAGATGTAACTCAAATCGATCTTCTGCATGACATATTATAGTGAAGCGGGCAAAATACAAGGATAAAGAGAAAATTCTGAAAGCAGCTAGGGATAAACGTGCTCTAACATATAAAGGGAGACCTATAAGACTCGTGACCGATCTATCTACTGAAACTTGGCAGGCCAGAAAGGAACGGCGGGAAATCTTCAATGTGATGAACAGAAAAAATATGCAGCTGAGAATCCTTTATCCAGCAAATCTGTCATTTAGAATAGAAGGAGAGCTAAAGGTCTTCCCAAACAAACAAAAACTGAAGGAATTTGTCACCAATAAACCAGCCCTAGAAAAGATCCTAAGAGGGATCCTGTGAGACAAAGTACCAGAGACATCGCTATAAGCATAAAACCTACACATATCACAATGACTCTAAACCCATATCTTTTTATAATAACACTGAACGTAAACGGACTAAATGCACCAACCAAAAAACATAGGGTATCAGAATGGATAAAAACCAAGACCCATCTATTTTCTGTCTACAAGAGACTCATTTTAGATCTGAGGACACCTTCAGATTGAAAGTGAGGGGATGGAGAACTATTTATCATGCCACTGGAAGTCAAAACAAAGCTGGAGTAGCCATACTTATATCAGACAAACTAGACTTCAAATTAAAGGCTGTAACAAGAGATGAAGAAGGGCATTATATAATAATTACAGGGTCTATCCATCAGGAAGAGCTAACAATTATAAATATCTTTGCACCAAATACGGGAGCCCCTAAATATATAAAACAATTACTCATAAACATAAGCAACCTTATTGATAAGAATGTGGTCATTGCAGGGGACTTTAATACCCCACTTACAACAATGGATAGATCATCTAGACACAGGATCAATAAAGAAACAAGGGCCTGAATGATACATTGGACCAGATGGACTTGACAGATATATTTAGAACTCTGCATCCCAAAGCAACAGAATATACTTTCTTCTCGAGTGCACATGGAACATTCTCCAAGATAGATCACATACTGGGTCACAAAACAGCCCTTCATATGTATACAAGAATTGAGAGCATACCATGCATACTTTTAGACCACAATGCTATGATGCTTGAGATCAACCACAGGAAAAAGTCTGGAAAACCTCCAAAAGCATGGAGGTTAAAGAACACCCTACTAAAGAATGAATGGGTCAACCAGGCAATTACAGAAGAAATTAAAAAATATATGGAAACAGACAAAAATGAAAAAACAATAATCCAAATGCTTTGGGATGCAGCAAAGGCAGTCCTAAGAGGAAAAGACATTGCAATCCAGGCCTATCTCAAGAAACAAGAAAAATCCCACATACAAAATCTAACAGCACACCTAAAGGAAATAGAAGCAGAACAGCAAAACCACCCCAAACCCAGCAGAAGAAGAGAAATAATAAAGATCAGAGCAGAAATAAACAATATAGAATCTAAAAAAACTGTAGGGCAGATCAATGAAAGCAAGAGTTGGTTTTTTGAAAAAATAATCAAAATTGATAAACCTCTAGCCAGGCTTCTCAAAAAGAAAAGGGAGATGACCCAAATGGATAAAATCATGAATGAAAATGGAATTCTTACAACCAATCCCTCAGAAATACAAGCAATTATCAGGGAATACTATGAAAAATTATATGCCAACACACTGGACAACCTGTAAGAAATGGACAAATTCCTAAACACCCACACACTTCCAAAACTCAATCAGGAGGAAATAGAAAGCTTGAACAGACCCATAACCAGTGAGGAAATTGAATCAGTTATCAAAAACCTCCCAACAAATAAGAGTCCAGGACCAGATGGCTTCCCAGGGGAGTTCTACCAGACGTTTAAAGCAGAGGTAATACCTATCCTTCTCAAGCTATTCCAAAAAACAGAAAGGGAAGGAAAACTTCCAGACTCATTCTATGAAGCCAGTATTACTCTGATTCATAAAGCAGACAGAGACCCAGTAAAAAAAAGAGAACTACAGGCCAATATCCCTGATGAATATGGATGCAAAAATTCTCAATAAGATACTAGCAAATCGAATTCAACGGCATATAAAAAGAATTATTCACCAGGATCAAGTGGGATTCATTCCTGGGATGCAGGATTGGTTCAACAGTCGCAAATCAATCAACCTGATACATCACATTAATAAAAGAAAGGATAAGAACCATATGATCCTGTCAATCGATGCAGAAAAGGCCTTTGACAAAATCCAGCAACCTTTCTTAATAAAAACCCTCGAGAAAGTCAGGATAGAAGGAACATACTTAAAGATCATAAAAGCCATTTATGAAAAGCCCACAACTAACATCATCCTCAACGGGGAAAAACTGAGAGCTTTTTCCCTGAGATCAGGAACACGACAGGGATGCCCACTCTCACCACTGTTGTTTAACATAGTGTTGGAAGTCCTAGCATCAGCAATCAGACAACAAAAGGAAATCAAAGGCATCAAAATTGGCAAAGATGAAGTGAAGCTTTCACTTTTTGCAGATGACATGATATTATACATGGAAAATCCGATAGACTCCACCAGAAGTCTGCTAGAACTGATACATGAATTTAGCAACGTTGCAGGATACAAAATCAATGTGCAGAAATCAATTGATTCTTATACACTAATAATGAAGCAACAGAAAGACAAATAAAGAAACTGATCCCATTCACAATTGCACCAAGAAGCATAAAATACCTAGGAATAAATCTAACCAAACATGTACAAGATCTGTATGCTGAAAACTATAGAAAGCTTATGAAGGAAATTGAAGAAGATATAAAGAAATGGAAAAACATTCCATGCTCATGGATTGGAAGAATAAATATTGTCAAAATGTCAATACTACCCAAAGCTATCTACACATTCAATGCAATCCCAATCAAAATTGCACCAGCATTCTTCTCGAAACTAGAACAAGCAATCCTAAAATTCATATGGAACCACAAAAGGCCCCGAATAGCCAAAGTAATTTTGAAGAAGAAGACCAAAGCAGGAGGCATCACAATCCCAGACTTTAGCCTCTACTACAAAGCTGTCATCATCAAGACAGCATGGTATTGGCACAAACACAGACACGTAGACCCATGAAGAGAATAGAAACCCCAGAACTAGACCCACAAACATATGGTCAACTAATCTTTGACAAAGCAGGAAAGAACATCCAATGGAAAAAAGACAGTCTGTTTAACAAATGGTGCTGGGAGAACTGGACAGTAACATGCAGAAGATTGAAACTAGACCACTTTCTCACACCATTCACAAAAATAAACTCAAAATGGATAAAGGACCTGAATGTGAGACAGGAGACCATCAAAACCCTAGAGGAGAAAGCAGGAAAAGACTTCCCTGACCTCAGCCGTAGCAATTTCTTACTTGAGACATCCCCAAAGGCAAGGGAATTAAAAGCAAAACTGAACTATTGGGACCTCATGAAGATTAAAAGCTTCTGCACAGCAAAGGAAACAGTCAACAAAACTAAAAGGCAACCAACAGAATGGGAAAAGATATTTGCAAATGATATATCGGACAAAGGGCTAGTATCCAAAATGTATAAAGAGCTCACCAAACTCCACACCCGAAAAACAAATAATCCAGTGAAGAAATGGGCAAAAAAACATGAATAGACACTTCTCTAAAGAAGACATCCAGATGGCCAACAGGCACATGAAAAGATGCTCAACGTCGCTCCTCATCAGGGAAATACAAATCAAAACCACACTCAGATATCACCTCATGCCAGTCAGAGTGGCCAAAATCAACAAATCAGGAGACTATAGATGCTGGAGAGGATGTGGAGAAACAGGAACCCTCTTGCACTGTTGGTGGGAATGCAACTTGGTGCAGCCGCTCTGGAAAGCAGTGTGGAGGTTCCTCAGAAAATTAAAAATAGACCTACCCTATGACCCAGCAATAGCACTGCTAGGAATTTATCCAAGGGATACAGGAGTACTGATGCATAGGGGCACTTGTACCCCAATGTTTATAGCAGCACTCTCAACAATCGCCAAATTATGGAAAGAGCCTAAATGTCCATCAACTGATGAATGGATAAAGAAATTGTGGTTTATAGGCACAATGGAGTACTACGTGGCAATGAGAAAGAATGAAATATGGCCCATTGTAGCAACGTGGATGGAACTGGAGAGTGTGACGCTAAGTGAAATAAGCCATACAGAGAAAGACAGATACCATATGGATTCACTCTTAGGTGGATCCTGAGAAACTTAACAGAAACCCATGGGGGAGGGGAAGGAAAAAAAAAGGTTAGAGTGGGAGAGAGCCAAAGCGTAACAGACTCTTAAAAACTGAGAACAAACTGAGCGTTGATGGGGGGTGGGAGGGAGGGGAGGGTGGGTGATGGGTATTGAAGAGGGCATTTTTTGGGATGAGCACTGGGTGTTGTACGGAAACCAATTTGACAATAAATTTCATTAAAAAAAAGAATTGAAAGTCATGTAGAGATATCAACTAGTCTCCAGAAGGCCTCTCGTCTCAGCTGAGGAAGCTTTCTAATCTCAGGCAATTTTATAATATTAAAAAGAAAGATGTGTGTGTGTGTGTGTGTGTGTGTGCGTGCGTGTGTGTGTTTTAAGATGTGTATCTTAGGATGACCTGAACTAGTTTACTACACAAGGCATCCAGTAGTGATGAAAATATGAGACTGGAATTCAGAGGACAAGATTGTAGTCCTGGCTCCACCCACGATGGTTGTTTCTTTGGGAAACTGTTGCAGATTCCTCAGATATTTCCCAATCAGAAACCGTGGGAAGGAATTTCTTTCTTTTACAAAATGTTGTAAGTATCTATCATTTGGAAGGCTTAGTGTATGGATGGGTCAGCAATTCAGCACTAGTTGTGGTACATGAAGTCCTTGCTCTCAGGGAGTTTATATTCCAGTGGAGGGAGCCAGTCAAAGAGCAAAGAGGATAGGTTTAAAACTTTCAAAAATGAAGAATATAGCAGAGTGATATGTTGGAGAACAAATGGGGACAAGTAGGGTGTTCTTTTAGGTTGGGTATTAGAAAAGCCCTTTTTGAGGGGGTGACATTTAAGCTGAATAACTAGATAAATCTAGCTATGGGACGGCGCAGAACAGGCAATGGGAAGAGCAAGAACAAAGACCATGGAGGTGAAAGAGCTGGTGCATGGAGGAACAGAAAAGAACCCACGTGGTGATTAAGTCATGGGCAGATGGAGGAAAAGTATGAGGCCATGTCAGAGAGGTAGGCAGCAGTTGCACAGGATACGGCATGTAGTCATTCTTCTACCTGTGTACTCACAATTACAGTAGGGCTTTTGTAATCTGAAGGCCACTCTGGCCGCTGTGGGGAAGAGGGATTTGAAGGAGGCAAGTGTAAAAGCAAGAACAGTTTCAAGATTTTGCAGTACTATGCTCAGGAAAATTTGGGGACTTAGCCTGCTGGAGAATGGAGGAAGGAAGTGGGTAGCAGAAAGAATAAAGAGAACTCAACATGTATTTTTATGGTACAGTCATTTGGACTTGGTGATAGACATGATGTCTGAAAAGAGGAATAAGGATAACTCAAGAATTTGGAGGGATTAACTATAAATAATAGCATTGCAATTTAAAAACATGGAAGTGACTCAGACAAGATGAGTTTAGTAATAGGAAAAAAACTTGCTGTTTTAAGCATACATTTAATTTTTGCATAGGTAATATGTATGCATAGTTAAACATTTTTAAGGTAAAAAAAAAAAGTTGCTCGAGAGGTCTTCCCATCGCATTCCCCCATCCATAACCTATAACCCATCCAACCAGAGAGAAAACAATCAATTTCTTGTGTAAATTTTCAAAATTGTGACTCTGTAAATAATATTTATGTACATTGGTTTATTTTCCTGTTTTGAACATATTTGAAACATATCATACCATATCTTGTACCTTATTTTTCACTTACAGTTTTTCTTGGTAAATTTTTTGTGTTAATACTTAAAGTGTTTCCTAACTCTTTATATGTATGGCTGTTTATTATTCAGTTTGTTAACATGTAACTTTATTTTTTTCTCCTAATGAGGAAAATATAAGGCATTTACAATTTTTTGGTTATCACAACGTGTTCTTTAATAATTAAACCTAAATGTGTCACTTTTTGAATGTATGGAGGACACATCCTCAGAAATTAAGTAGAGGGTCAATGTTAGTGTGTGCCTGCATGTACATGGTATTTTTTTCTAAAGTTTACTGAGTGGTAATTTATGTAAAATAAAATGATCAAGCCTTCCGTATACAAGTAGATGAATTTTTGAGCAAGTATATACCTTCTGACCATGACAAAGGACAAGGTACAGAGTATTTCGAACACATGAGGAATTTCCCTCTAGATCATTTTCAGCCAATTACATCCCTGGAAATAACCACTATTCTTATTTTTATCAACATGGTTTAGTTTTGTATGTTTTTGAAAGCAACATAAATGGGACCATAAAATATGTGTTGTTTTGTGTCTGGGTTTTTAAATTCAATATATTTCTTTTGAGATTGATCCATGTTTCTTGTTAATAAACATTCCATTTTCTGAATATGAACAATGTTTTCCCCCTAAATTTGGAGGGAGAAATAAAGCTGACAAGAGCATTCTTGTATAAATCTTTCCATGGACATTTGCTCTCATTTATCTTGTGTACACGCTTACGAGTTGGGTTGCTAGAACATAGGGTCAGAATATTTTTCATGCTTGAGAAATGGCCTTGCTTTTCCATAGTGGCTGTGACATTTTACACCCCTACCATCAATATAGGAGAGAAATAAATGTTTTGTATCTTCACAACAATTTTTATTCTTCTAAATGTAGCAGTTCATTGAAGCTAGTGTGTAGTGGCATCTTGTAGTTTTGATCTACACATCCCGTTGAGGAATGGTAGTGAGCAACTTTTCAAATGTTTGCTATTTGGATATCGTCTTCTGTGTAGTGTTCTTTCAAGCTTTTTGCCAATAGGACTCTGTATTTTCCACTCTGTCCTTCTCAGTCCAATTTAGCTATTGTGTTACCAGAATAATTCTCTATAAACTTTGTACATATCTTAGGAAAATTTTTTGTGTATGCTTTATGCTTCAAAAGCCACATCCATAATTGTGCCTGAGACATATTTGTCTAAGTGTACTTGGCTAATGTGGACAAAACCTGTAGGATTCTTGGATATCTTATTTTCTAGCCAAGATTCTACTGGGCACTGTCCCTAATATTTCAGAAGACTTAATGAAGGGGCTCAGAGCCACGTCATTGATTTATTCTTTATTCTGAAGCTATTTCTTACATGGAATTTGGTTTTTTTTTTCCATTTGGAGACCGTCATGGGCCTTCTATATTTTCTCTAAAATCATTTGAAAACTCATCCTAAGTATTTCTTCTTAGGGTCTCTATTTCTGTACTTTGTCACATGCTGGTTGAAATAATCATCTGGTGCTGTCAGTATTCTGCCTAGAATACTCTTGAGCCATATCCTTAAGGAAACATATACATTTTCTGTATTCCATGTTTATTCTGAAGACAGTGTCACCAAACATGTCACTATGATAGAAATCTAATCTCAGTTTCCTCATTACTCCTCTAGCCCCTCTAACCATCTCCTTGCTAATATTCCAAACTCTGCCTTTGTTGATCCCAAACCATGGCCTGAAACATGATTTTGGTTTTTTGCTATGGCTGAACCCCACTACTAGTACCTATCTCTATTTGTTATAACTGCAGAAAGACTACCCCACAACTTAGTGGTTTAAAACAAAAATTTGTTCTGTATTTATGACTCTGGAATTCAGGCACTGTTTCAGGAGTGATAGCCAAGTCTTCATGTGGCATTGACTGAATTGGTCAACTGGGTGCAAATGATCTAAGATGCCTCAGTTGTGTCTCATACAACAGCGGGTGTATGGCTGGGCTTCTTCTTCTATGTGCTCTTTCATCCGTCAGTGCCTCTTTTCATGTGGCCTCACGTTTCACTTATTTAAAACTTTTTATTTAAATTTCAGTTAGTTAACATACAGATAGTATTAGTTTCAGGTTTACAACATAATGAATCAGTGTTTCCAAACATCACCTGGTTCTCATGACAGCAATGCACTCCTTAATCCCCATCATCTATTTAACCCATCCCCCACCTACCCCATTGTTGTAAACATCAATTTGTTCTCTATACTTAAGAGTATGTTTCTTGGTTTTCCTCTCTCTCTTTTTATTCTCCATTGCTCATTTGTGTTGTTTGTTAAATTACACATATGAGTGAAATCATATGATATTTGTCATTCTCTGACTTATTTCACTTAGCATAATACTCTCCATAATCCACCCTTGTTGTTGCAAATGGCAAGATTTCATTGTTTTTGATTATTGAGTAATATTCCACTGTATATATGTATATACCACATCTTTTTTATCCATTCATCATTTGATAGATACTGCCCTTTCTACCCTCTTCTGTGAGGCCTCTTTTTCACATTTAGCTGTGGAGAGTCTATTCTGCCAATCTTCAGGTCATTTTACCCTTGGTTATTTTTACCCTGATGTGAGTGTTATCTAGTTGCATCCATAGGATGAGGTGAGCTTAATATCTTTCTACTCCACCATCTTCCCTAGAAGTCTATCAATTCCTCTTTAATATTTGGCAGTATTTACCATTGAAACTATCTCGTCCTGGGCTTTTCTTTGTTGGAACTTGTTTGGTTGCTGATGTAGTCTCTTCATTTGTTATTGGTATATTCAGGTTTGCCATTTCTTCATGATTCAGTGTTGATAAGTTGTAGTTTTTCCAGGAATTTATCCATTTCTTCTAAGTTACCCAATTTGTTGGCATATAATTAATCATAGTAATCTCTTATAATTCTTTTATATTCCTGTTGTACCATTTATAATTTCTCCCCTTTTATTTTAGACTTTATTTATTTGAGTCTTCTCTCTCTTTTTCTTAGTCTAGCTAAGGATTTATCAATTTTCTTTATCTTTTTAAAAAACACCTTTTAGTTTTGTTGATCATTTCTATTGTGTTTCTGTTGTCTATTTCACTTGTATCTGCTTTGATTGTTATTTCCTCCTTCTGTTGAGCTTAGATTATTCTTTTTTCTAGTTCCTTGAAGTATAAAATTATGTTTATTTGAGATCTTCCTTTTTTTATTAAGATTCTTTAATGTTTATTTTTAAAAGAGAGAGAGAGAGAGACATGGTGTGAGCAGGGGAGGGGCAGAGAGAGAGGGAGACACAGAATCTGAAGCAGGCTCCAGACTCTGAGCTGTCAGCACAGAGCCCGACGCAGGCCTCAAACTCATGAACTGCAAGATCATGACCTGAGCTGAAGTCAGACGCTTAACTGATTAAGCCACCCAGGTACCCCTTTCTTCCTTCTTAATGAATGCCTTTATCACTATAAACTTACCTCTTAGAAGTGCTTTTGCTGCTTCCCATAAGTTTTAATATGTTGCATTAACATTTTTCACATGTTTTAAGATATTTTTATTTCCCATTGGTTTTTGACCCATTTGGTTTGACCCATTAGTTTTTCAGGAGTGTGTTATTTAATTTCCAGACATTTATGAATTTTCCACTTTTCTTCCTGTTATTCATTTCTAGTTTCATGTCATTATGGTTGGAGAAGATGCTATTATTTCAATTTTCTTACATGTTTTAAGGCTTGTTTTGCGATTTAACGTGCTCTGGAGCATGTTCTGTGTGTGCTTGAGAAGAATTGTATTCTGCTAGTGTTGGGTGGAATAATCTTGTAAATATTTTCCATGATATTTGAAAGTATTCATCAATGGAATCATTTGGGCCTGGAATTTTTTAGATGGCTTTAAGCTAAAGATTCAATAGCATTAATATGCTTGACATTGTTAAAATTTACTGTATTTAATGGTTGTAGTTTGGGTGTACTCTGCACTTCAATTTTTTGTATTCATTGTCTGAAAGTTAAAATGTAATCAAGTGGTTCATAATATTCTCTTATTAATCATTTAATGTGTGTAGGATTTGTAGTTATACACTTTAAATTTTTCTATTATCCTTAATATCTGGGGTTTCCTTTTCTTTTTTAGTACTGTTAGAGTTTATCCATTTTGATTTTTTTTTTCCCAAAGAACCAAACTGTTTTGCATGTCTGTCTGCTAATTTGTGTATTTGCGCTTTCATCCTAATTTTTATTCTTTAGTTTCTTAGGATTTAATAGTCTATGACTTTAAAGTTTAGATGCTTGACTTTCGACCTAACCTTTTTTATTATATGAATTTACAGTAAAATTCCCCTTAAAGCACTACTTCAGTTGCATTCCAGAAGGTTTGCTATACCATGCTTTTTATTAACATTCAGATGACAGTATTTTCTTCTATTAGGATTTTTCCCTTAGCCTATAAGATTTTTAAGTGCCAAATGTATATTCTACAAACGTTTGGATATATTCTGGTTAACTTTATGTTATTGATTTCCAACTTATTTTCACAGTGGTCTAAGAACATACAATCTATGGTTTTAATCCTTAAGACCTGTATTTTGGACCAGAATAGTGCCTATTTTGGTAAATGTGCTATGTGTCCTTGCAAAAGAATGTGCATTCTGGGGTTATTGCCCAAGTATGATTTTACTTTTTACGTATGTCAATTAAAGTTAGTTACTCATGCTAAGATCTCTAAAATCTTACTGATATTTTTTTTATCTGTCTTCTTGGTTACCTAGAGTTGTGTGTTAAAATCTGAAGTGATTATAACTTGTCTATCCTGCTAACTTTTATGTATTTTGAAATTATAGGCTGTATACAAATTTGGGATTATTTCTTGCTGATTAATTGACCCTTGTATCGTTAAGAAATATCTATTTATTTTTGCTAAGTCTTGTATTTTATTTCTTTTCCATCCTCTTATTTCAAGGGTGAAATTCTTGTGTTCAAGGATGTGTCCTTATGTTTAAAGTGTGTAACTTAAACAGCATTTGCCTTGTCTTTTTAAAAAATGGAGTCTCGGGGCGCCTGGGTGGCTCAGTCGGTTAAGCGGCCGACTTCGGCTCAGGTCATGATCTCACGGTCTGTGGGTTCGAGCCCCATGTCGGGCTCTGTGCTCACAGCTCAGAGCCTAGAGCCTGTTTCAGATTCTGTGTCTCCCTCTCTCTGACCCTCCCCTGTTCATGCTCTGTCTCTCCCTGTCTCAAAAATAAAAACGTTAAAAAAAATTAAAAAAAAAAAAATGGAGTCTCAAAATGTTTACTTTTAATTGGACTATTTAATCTTTTTATATTTAATGTAATTACCAATTTAATTCAGTTTATCATTTTGCTGATTTTTATATTTCCATCTGTTCTTTATTCCTTTTTTTTTTTGCTTTTGCGTTAAGCAGCGATTTCTTAATATATATATTGAATATATTATACTTCATCTAAAATATTACTTAAGACTTCCTAAACAATGGAAAAAACAAGAACATTTTGATTTTATTTACTCACACATGCGTTTATTTTCTAATAGTTTACTTTTACATTTATTATAAGTCATACAATTGTTTTATGATTTTGAGCAGTCAACTTTCACCCAACATTTATATTTTCTTGTTCGCTTCAATTCTTCCTGATGTCCTGTGTTTCCTTCTGGGATAGTTTTCTTCAGCATAAAGAACTACTGTTATTATTTGTAGTGTGAGAATTATTATGGCAACAAATTCTTTCAGCTTTTTTTTCTGAAAAATCTTTATTTTTGCCTCCACTTATGAGGACCTTTTATTGTATACAAAGGTTTAGGTTGGTTAATTTTTCTTTTCTTTCTTCACTTTTTAAATATCTATTACTGGACTCAGTTATTTCAATTGAATAGTTGCTATAGCAGAGAGAGAGAGAGAGAGACAGAGGCAGGCGCAGAGAGGGAGGAGGGAGGGAAACAGAATCGTAAAAGCACACTCCAGGCTGTGAGCTGTAAGCACAGAGCCTGAAGCCGGGCTCAAACTCACAAACCATGAGATCCTTACCTGAGCCAAAGTCAATTGCTTAACCGACCAAGCCACCTAGGCACTCGGGCCTTATTCTTAAAAATCGTCTTTCTGATCACTGAAATGAAAGACAGTGTGTCTCCATTCAGGCTGGAAATACGGTGCTCCCTTTGATATGTCTGCCTATTCTTGAGCTTGCTAGCATTTATTTTCTACTAGACATTCTAGAATATTGCCCTATGTATCCATGGTTTATAAATCAATCAAGGACTTGATGTAAATTTTCCATAGATTTTTGAGCTTCTATTTTTCAGTTTCCTTCTTTTCAGAACCATTTTCCCCAAAATATGCTACTTTGACAACTTCAAACTCTAGCTGGCTCCTTGTCCAGAGACCTTCACTGTTTCCATGGATTTCTTTTCCTGTGACTTTTGTTAAGAAAATGCCTCAAAGAATATGCTGGGAGTCAATTTGGAACTTGTAACCTTCCCTTTTGTCAAATATTATAGACTTTCCTTGAAAACTATCTAACTCAAGCAAATTTGTATATACTTGTTAAAAGTTTATAGTAATTTATGGTGGCAGTGAAAATCTGATGGTGGTTTCTGTTCCATGTGTACTACTCAAAAATTCCATCTTTGCCACTTAACACTTAGTGGCACTGTTTTACATTCAAACATTTAACTTGTATGAAGTCAATGAAAGTTAATTTGTTCTATTATAAATATGAGTTTTTTATACAAAAGCTCTTTCTTTTTTTAATTTTTAATGTTTTTTTTTTTTTTTTTTTGAGAGAGAAAGAGCTCACAAGCAGGGGAGGGACAGAGAGAGAGGGAGACACAGAATCCAAAGCAGGCTCCAAGCTCTAGCCGTCAGCACCAGCTGTCAGCACAGAGCACAAGGTGGGCCTCAAACCCACATACCTTGAGATCATGCCCTGAGCTGAAGTCAGACACTTAACCAACCAACTGAGCTGCCCAGGTGCCCCTATACAATGTCTTTCTTATATACTACAATTATAAAAGTATGTATGTTTTCTGGTGTTTTGATCTACTTTTGAAGTCAATCGCATTCATTGATCTAGGTTTTATCTATATATAGTAAGATACGGAGTCAGAATTTAATTTTTCAACACTTTGTATTTAATCATTTATCTTTTCTCCACATTTTAATTGAATATAACCTTTATCAGAATCTGAACTCTCTGAAATTGAGTATTTATAGATAGTACTATATACTGTCTACTTGGTCAATTAATTGCAGCAGTTCCTATGACAGTTATAATTAATTTAGTTTAAATATAATTTTAGTATATGATAGACCAAATTTTATCTCATTATTCTTTTTTTCAAAATACATGTCAAATCTTGAGAATTTATTTCAAGCAAGATTTTAAAATATCTGTCAAGTTTCAAACACCTGTAACACCTATAACAATCCTCCCACAGTCTAACTGAGATTTGTCTAAATTGCACTGAATTTGTATATTGACTTGTAGTTAAATATTTACCCTTAGCACTAAGTAGTCAGTCCATTGAGGAACATGGTATGTCTCTCCTATTAATCAGGTTTTCTTTTATATACTAATGTAAAGATTTGTTATTTTTTTCATGATTCTCAGTTATCTTGCAAAGTTTATTTCTAGGTTATTTTGAATCTGTGTTGCTATTGAAAATGAAATAATTTCCCCACATTAGTTTACAAATTATTGCATCCATAAAAGATAGACTGTATTTTCTACATATTTTATAACTAGCCAATTTATTGAATTGTCTTATATTTTAGTTAATTCTCTTGTTCATGGTATACATCATTTCTCCAGCCAGCAATTAAAATTTCTCTCTTGTAATATTCATACCATAAATTGTTTTTGTCTCATTTCATTTTTGTGGATTGGAAGTTATGACTATTGTATCAATTGCTTTTCCCAAATTATGTTGTCATAAAAATTACCTGTAAATATCAATGATTTATAACAACTTCCTTTTTCTTCCTTAATCATATTACTTGTTGACCCATGACTGGTTCTATATGTTACTTTCATTCTTGGATCTAGGACAAAAGAAAATAACTTTCTTCATTGCACAGGAAAAAGAGTTTTGGTGTATTTTCATAATTATTGTTAAAGTTTTCTTTAGAAATGGCACATTTAAATTTGCCTTATACTACATTGGGCAAATCAAGTCACATTGCCTAGTGTAACATCTGAAGACGTGGATATATAATCTTTTAGAGGAAGGCCATTGAATCACATGGAACAGTAACTCTGTTTACCATGGTGGCCATTCTTGTTTGTACTTGATTTTAATTAGAGTGCTTTTCATTTTACTATTGTATAATTTTTTAGCCAATTACTTCTGGTGGAGATTCTTTGCCAAGTAGAGAAATTTCCTTCTATTTCTGGCTTATTATAAATTTTATGAAGCGTGGACGCTCAATTTTATCTATTATTATTTCTGTATTTAGTTATATATTCCTGTATTTTTCTATCAATTAATGAATATAAAAAGTTATATATTCACATATGATACAGTCTTGGATACCTCTTAAGGAAATAAACCCTACTTGATCATATTCTATTATTTGGAAATACTCTGCTTGAGATATGACTTAATATTAGATTTAAAATCTTTGGGGGGAAAATAAATAAAAATCTTTGCAGGCGCCTGGGCGGTTCATTTGGTTAAGCATCTGACCCTTGATTTTAGTTCAGGTCATTATCTGCTGGTTCGTGGGTTCAAGCCATGTATTGGGCTCTGCACTTATGGTGCGGAGCCTGCTTGGTATTCTCTCTCTTTCTCTGCCCTCTCCCCCTACCTTAAAAATAAATAAAAATTTTAAAAAATTAACAAAATAAAAATTTTGTCACTCAGGTTATTGTACCTGGGTCTCAAAACCTGGGGATCATTATTTACATTTTTGTTTATTCATAAAATGTTAATGCTATCATATGGAGCCATTAAAGAATATTATCAAAGCAGTTAACTGCATGGGGAATTTCTGTAAATGTCTTTCTTATTTAAAGAAATTTACTCATAACTAAAGAATGCATATCTCAGTGTAGTGGTGAGCTTGGACTGGGGCAAACAAGTTAGAGTTAAGATGATGAAGAGTCTGAAACAAAAGAAGGGAGTCTTTAATATGGAGTCTTTAATATGTTTAAATACCTAGGCTCCTAACCTCTGTGTTGGTCTATATTCCTCACACTTTTCTCTAAGCTTGGAACCAGGGCTCATTTACTGTCACAATTTTCCTTTATCGTCAGAGAGAATATTGCTTCTGATCACAGTTAAATAGCAAATTTATACCTGCCCAAATAATTTTGTTTCTATTTCTCTTGTTATTCCAAATGAAAATCCTTGAATTAAAGTAGGAAATGTATTAGAATTTGAAACAAATTCCAGCGTGCTAAGTAAGGAGGAGAATAGGAAATATGTTCAATGGGACTATTGTGTTATAAATTCCCTCTCTAGAGAGCCACTCCCCATAAATGATCTTCGCAGAAAGTAAAAAGGCTTAATATTTCGGATGTTCATTTAGTTCTGTGTAGATCATGAGACTATGATTCTCTTTTCAACTGTCAGGTTTCCTGTTGCTTTATTAGTTTATATAAATAACCAAGAGAACTGTAAGAGAGCAAGTCCAGAGAGGTCCATGACTGATTTCATAATGTTCTTGCTCCTAAAACAGTCAGCAGTTCATAGGACTCACCACAATAATGCAT
The DNA here is from genome assembly GCF_023721935.1 of Panthera uncia. Lineage (NCBI taxonomy): Eukaryota > Metazoa > Chordata > Mammalia > Carnivora > Felidae > Panthera > Panthera uncia. Next base: position 75,051,316 of record NW_026057582.1, on the reverse strand, counting down.
GGAACACTGTTATATTTGGCTTTTCCAATATCTGAGATTAGAGATTTCACTCTGATATAGAAGATGATGTTCATCCATATGGGTTTCTATGATACCCATCATGTGTCTTCAGGTAAGGTAAAGCTCATTATGGCTCCAATATTCTCTAGCTTTATATTATACCCCTTAATATATGAATTATGAACATAGTCCTTCTCCAGAATCAAAGCCAAGCATTCTTTTAGAGCTTATAAACAAATGTTACTTCAAAAATGCATTAGAACTTGTAAAGTAGTTTGCCAGTCTCCCTTTGCATAGCTCTATGTAGGAGCTGGGCCTATGTCAGGGAAAATTCCAGTAAGTGAATGTGAATACATATTTCTTCAGTGACACTTCAAGTGATATATTGCCTATCACCTGTTAATTTCTGTTATTTTTAGAGGATAGGAAATGAAATTTTATTCATACTTTGCAAAATTTGAGAAACAGCCTTTGTGAGCACAGACATTTGACATGTGTTTATAAATGATACATACTTGACTTCAATGTCTATTAAGGTATCAACTGTAATCTTAATGAAGAACAGTATCACACAAGCACTGAGTGTGTTATAAAGGTCAATATTAGATTGATTTGAAGGGCAATATTATTAAGGAGCTTGGTTCCTTAATTTTCTTGGGAAAATATGGCACATTGTAAATGACTCTTTTGTATTCAGAGACAATATTAACATTACCCCCTTTTCTAACATGCTACTTGTCTTTTATTGATTTGTAGCATTTCTTTGTATAGTGGATGTTATTTATTTACTTGAAATTATTTTGGCATTTCTTTTTTCATTATTCATGGCATCCTTTGCTTTTCAGAACTTTTTTTTTTTTTTTTTTAGCCCACAGAACAGAACTTTTTAAAAATACCATTAAAATTATGTTAAGCCCTTCAAGATCTGTTTTTTCTAGCTTGGTTTAATGAAGTTTTCTAATTGGTAGCACAATATTCTATTAAACATTTCTATATTCTTTCTGTATTTTTAAGTACTGGCACTCACATTCCAGTCTTTAATTCATTCTGGAAAATATTTTTTTATATGTCAAAGATGAAGATTGTTTATGAGTAGCTTTTTATTTTAATTTAAATTCAAGTTAGATAACATATAGTGTAGTCTTGACTTCAGGAGTAGAACCCAGTGATTCATCTCTTACATATAACACTCAGTGCTCATCCTGACAAGTGCCCTCCTTAATGCCCATCACCCATTGAACTCATCCCCCACCACCACCCCTCCAGCAACGCTCAGTTTGTTCTCTGTATTTAAGCATCCCGTATGGCTTGCCTCCCTCTCTGTTTTTACTTTTCCTTTCCTTCCCCTATGTTCATTTGTTGAGTTTCTCAAATTCCACATATGAGTGAAATCATATGATTATCTATGTTTCTCTAACTTATCTCACTTAGCATGATGCCCTCTAGTTCCAGATTGTTGCAAATGGCAAGATTTCATTCTTTTTCATTGCCAGGTAGTATTACACATACCACATCTTCTTTATCCATTCATCAGTTGATGGACATTTGGACTCTTTCCATAATTTGGCTATTGTCCTTAGCACTGCTATAACCATTGGGGTGCATGTGCCCATTCAAATCAGCATTTTTGTATCCTTTGGATAAATTCCTAGTAGTGCAATTGCTGGGTTATAGAGGAGTTCTATTTTTAATTTTTTGAGGAACCTCCATTCTGTTTTGCAGAGTGGTTGCACCAGTTTGCATTCCCACCAACAGTGCAAAAGGGTTCCCCTTTCTCCTCATCCTCACCAACATATCTTGTTGCCTGAGTTGTTCATTTTAGCCATTTTGACAGGTATGAGGTGGTATCTCATTGTGGTTTTGATTTGTATTTCCATGATGATGAGTGACATTGAGCATCTTTTCATGTGTCTGTTAGCTATCTGGATGTCTTCTTTGGAAAAGTGTGTATCATGTCTTCTGCCCATTTCTTCACCGGATTGTTTTTTAGGTGTTGAGTTTGGTAAATTTTTTATAGATTTTGGATACTAATCCTTTGTCTGATATGTCATTAACAAATAGCTTTTACAATTCCATCAGTTGCCTTTTAGTTTTGTTGATTGCTTCCTTTGCCGTGTAGAAGTTTTGTTTTGTTTTTATATTGATTAAGTCCTAGTGGTTCATTTGTGCTTTTATTTCCCTTGCCTCCAGAGGTTGAAGAGGTGGCTGCCTGTTTTCTCCTATGGGATTTAGATGATTTCCTGTCTCACATTTAGGTATTTTACCCATTTTGAATTTATTTTTGTGTATGGTGTAAGAAAGTAGTCCAGTTTCATTCTTCTGCATATTGCTGTCCAGTTCTCCCAGCACCATTTGCTAAAGAGTCTTTTTTCCATTGGATACTCTTTCCTGCTTTGTCAGAGATTAGTTGGCCATATGTTTGTGGGTCCATTATTTATGAGTAGCTTTTAAAAATTTATTTTCTTTGGAAGAAAGACAGTATTTCACACATTAGTTTTTCAAATTGAAAATATTTTAAAAAACACATTCTTTTTCCATATATATGTGTATATTTGTGTGTGTGTGTGTGTATAATGAAATGTGAGTTTTACTTTCATATGTATTCAGTTACAGTTGGGAAACAGAGTAAGAAATTAAATGGTAAATATAAAGTTGGGGGAGGAAGCAAAAGAATGAACTTGATTGGATAGAAGGCTAGACTCCAGGCATGTATTATATGATATCTGGAAAAGACCTAATCACATGTGAGTGAGTTATAGAGATTGAAAGAATTAACAAAATCTTTTCTCTCTCCCTCCCTTTCTCTTTCCCTTTCTCTCTCTCTCTCTCTCTCTCTCTCTCTCTCTCTCTCTCTCTCAACAGAAAGAACCCAAAGGAAACAGGGAGAGATATATGGACACAGAGCTATTTAGAGACATTTCCACACACATATAGAAATAATAGAATAAATGAAGAAAAACCCAAAGTCACTGGCAAAAACAGTAGGAGATTATGGAGAGTTTATGTGGGCTGCAATTGTGTAACACTTTGCCACACACTAAATCTAAGGCATTAGTCTGGGTTATTATCTGTGATTACTTTGGAATTGCATTGAAATTACTGGCTTGGAAAAGTTCTTCCTAAGTATGAATCCATTACTTTTCAAATTTCAAAGCTTATTTTTAAAAATAACCTTAAAAAAGGTACATAATTCTATTAATTTAAAGGTATAAATATATGTGAATTCATGATTCAGACCTTAGTGCTGTGGATTCTTTTTCTTCTTTCTTTATTTGCTCTTAATTTCCAAACCATCCTATTTTATAGTTTATTTTTTTCCAACTTTATTGAAGTATAATAGACAAATATTTTATGTATTTAAGTATACAATTACAATGATTTGATATACATTGTAAAATGATGGCTACCGTCAAACTGATTAATATATCCATAACTTCCCATACTTTAATTTTGTTTCAGTTATAAGGTGAATAAACTCTGGAGATCTAATGTACAGCTTGGTGGCAATAGTTAATAATAAAAATTTGTATACTTGAAATATGCTGTGTTCTCACATTTTATTTACAGTTTAGCATGCAAATAACTATGCTCTGCAATATCAAGCCAAAACCAAACCAAAACCAAAACTATAATCTCTCCATTTTATTTATAGATTGGTGTAATTTTTGCAAACTAAGGCTTCATCATTCTGTAATGTGTGAGTGTTGAAAAGGATTTAATTCTTCTGCAGAGGCCAAGGTTTATCTAGAACATGTGGCTTTCAAACTTGTTGATTTCAGGACCCTTTCATAATCTTAAAACTCATCAAGGACCCCAGAGTAGTTTTGTTTGTATGAGTTATAGCTATTTGTATTTACCATTTAGAAATTTAAAAAAATAATGTTTATACATAAATTCATTAGTAGAGATAATAAACTAATCAAAATACCATAAATGCCAATTTAAAAAAAAACTTTTTTTTGCTTTGTCAAAATAATAAAACTTAATGAAGATTTGTGTTTTTAATATTTTTAATAAATCTCTTTAATGTTTACTTTAAGAGAGGTCAGTAGGATGTTCTTTGGTGTGAGATAACCAAACATTTATTGTGAGATCAAACAATTTGGTATGAGATCATGCAGCCTGGCAAACTCCATTCAGTAATCAAGAAACAATTAGAGTCTACAAAACAAATAATAGTATTGGTATGAAAACAATTTTGACCTCAATGCCTGATAAATCTTCAGAGACCTTCAGGGGTCCCCAACAACACTTTGAGAACCACTGTTTTTTAGAACACCACCTTTGAGTCTGTGTCCTTTTCCACATAAAATACCTGGGAGTTGAAGACTCGCCCTCCATACTAATTTTATGGTATTGAAGAGCCTCATTAAATACTGTCCTTTCTCTCTTATATTTAAATTAATGATGATGATAACTAAGTGTTAGAAAACCAACTTAGAGAAACTATCATAAGGTAGTATTTGTCATTAGATCTGAAATTTTAAAAGTGGAATTTCCTCCCTGTAGGATTATGAATAGGAGACATACCCATTTTCCTGGGCTGTCTTTGTTAATACAAATGCAATGATCAAGATCTCTGACTTTCTGTGCAGCATGCCAAATACTGAACATTTAAAAAATTACATACATGTAGCATTTTTTAACATTTATTTATTTTTGAGGGAGAAACCAAGAGAGAGTGAGGAGGGGCAGAGAGACGGAGACAGAGGATCCAAAACAGGTTCCATGCTGTAAGCACAGAGCCCTATGCAGGGCTTGAACTTACAAACCATGAGATAATGACCTGAGCCGAAGTCAAGAGTTGGCCACCCCTACATGTAGTATTTTTAAGAGTGTATTTTTACTGAAGGGAGGAGTTGAAATTTGAAATCTTATAATTTCTCATTTTACTATTGACTTATAATCTATTCTAAAATAGATATAGGAGTATTTCCCATAACAATAAAATAGCAATTAATTATCTTGCATACAGTACTTGAAACTATTGGATATTGTCTTCAAATCAGCTTGACATATTTCTCTCACAAATAGAGCAAAGATTATTAACTATTATTCTCTTTAATATATTTTATATGTCAAAAACACTGAGTTTTCTCTTGACTATATTCATTCAGTCTGTATTCATTCACTGCTTGGCCTAACATTGTAGATTTTTGTATAGAATTGTTTACTGTCAATTGACTCTGATAGTAAACCTCAGGATGACAGGCAAGTATCTGTTCACTTTGTATTTGTTATATATAGAATAGGACTCTGAAGATCTAAAAATGATGAAAATATTTCTGCATGAGAGATATTTTATTTACTGACATGCAGAGTGATGTAACCCTAATCAAGGTATTTTCCTTAATGTGCAATACTAAAAGGCCATTTCTCATATGGAAATTTGTTATTTTTGCAGCATTACAGACAAATGAATATTCCAACATAAGTAATTGCTCTAGTTCTAGGAGTAAATTCATCCTTTGGGTTTCCCTTATACCTGGGAAATTCAGAGGAAAGAGGAAAATCTTTTCAGTCTTCTCTGGAATATATATATTGACACTAACTGGAAATCTGTTATGTGTGCTGTGATGTGGGACCATCAACTACAAATGCCAATGTACATCCTGCTGGCCAATTTTTCCTTCCTGGAGATCTGATTTATCACCTCCACTGTCCCTAATATGCTAGCCAACTTTCTCTCTGAGGCCAACACCATTTCTGTCTCTGGCTGCTTCCTCCAATCCTACTTCTTCTTCTCCCTGGGCACCACTGAGACCTTCTTCTTGTCTGCCATGGCCTTTGGCAAGTACCTTGCTATCTTCAGGCCCCTGCATTACCCCACTGTCATGTCAGTTCAGCACTGCATCAGAACAGAAGCTGGGTGCTGGGTATGTGGCTTCCTGTATTTCCTGTTGCCTATTTACCTGATCTCTCAGCTCCCATTTTGTTGTTCCAGTAAGATTGATCACTTCCTGTGTGACCCAGATATCCTCATAAATCTGTCCCGTATGCCATTTCCTGCCACTGAGATCATCTGTGCCATCTTTAACTCAGTCTTCATTTTCCCCACCTTTCTTTTTATTGCCAGCTCCTACGTCCTGGTGAGTAGAACTGTGCTCAGGGTCCCTTCTCCATGTGTGGCTCCCATCTGGCTGTGGTATCCCTGTTTTATGGCTCTATCATGGTTGTATATGTAAGTCCAACAGCAGGCAATCTAGCTGAAGTAATTCCTTGCTCTGTCATCTCTGAAGTAAGGAGATGAAGGCAGCTCTGAGAAAATTAGAGGATTGTGAGATTTAGTCAGAGGTGTGGAAGAAATCTTTGAAGAATTTTTGTTCACATTTGAAATGATGTATGTGAAATAAATAATTAAAAGTTTGATATTCAATTGTATTAACTGAATTAGAAAAATATTTTGGGGGGAGGAGGAACAGCCATTGTAATAGATTTTTCTAAAGCTAACTGTATCCATCTCTTCATTTTCATTAGGGAAAATTAATAATAGTGAAATATTTCAAGTTCAAATTAAAATAAGGGAAAAATAATCACTAATATTTCAGACATTTTTATTTAATACTAGTTAAAATTTTGCTGCTAATATCATATACACATGCATACACATAATTGGTCCTATAGTTTACAGTTATTACTAAAATTTTCTCAGTCTAAAGTTATGTATGCTAAGTTTAGAAGACAACATTTAGGTGTTAATTCTTGTGTCAATATTAAAAACAGGGCAAGATACATTCTTAGGAAAGGTGATTCATTATTTATGATATTTGTATTTCCTCCTACTTCCTCACCAAATTTTAGTGAAAATACTCTTAATATTTAGATCCACATGGCTGCCATTAATTTTTTCCATTATATATTCTAAGAATTGTTTTTGAAAAGAGCTCTATTTGGGATGAACCATGCTTTGCCTTTTCCTGATTTGCCATTTTTGCCCTCTCTAGGTTAGGGTGTAATGGCTAGGAACTGTCAGGTACTGATGCAGTTGCTGGAGTTCTTAGATATGCGTCTACTCAATGTCTCAAGAATACTGTATCTCATATTCTCAACTAGAATTTTCATTATCCCACAAAGCCTATACTGAGTAACTCTCCCAGTATCCTACTTTTCCTTCTCTCAAGTTCTGGCAACACCATTTCTATGTATTTACCTATTCTGGACATCATATAAATGGGTGGCTCAGTGGGTTAAGCATCTGACTTTGGCTCACGTCATGATCTCACGGTTGGTGAGTTCAAGTCCCACATCAGGTGAGCTCGAGCCCCACATCACGTGAGTTCCAGCACTGCATCTAGTGAGCATGAGTCCTGCTTTGGGTGAGCATGAGCCCCGCTTCAGGTAAGCCCCCACTTCTTTCTTTGTCTCTCAAAAAATAAATTAATTAATTTAATTTAAAAAAATCATACAATATGTCTGGCTCCTTTCACTTAGGATGATGTTTACAAGGTTCATTTATGTTATAGAGAATATCAGTACTTCATTCCTTTTTAGGGCTGAATAGCATTCCATCATTTGGATGTAAAACATTTGCTTTGTCCATTCAACAGTTGGACATTTAAATTGTTTCTGGTTTGTGGTATTGTTAGTAATGCTGCTGTAACAGTCATCTTTTTTGAGAGAGAGACAGAGCGCGAGTGGGGAAAGGGCAGAGAGAGAGGGAGACACAGAATCAGAAGCAGGCTCCAGGCTCTGAGCTGTCAGCACAGAGCCTTGACGTGGGGCTCAAACCCACAAACCATGAGATCATGACCTGAGCCGAAGTCAGAGGCTTAACTGAGTGAGCCACCCAGGTGCCCCAACAGTCATGATCTTTATGTGAACCTGTTTTCACTTCCCTAGGGTATATCCCCATAGGTTGAATTGCTGGGTCATAAGTTAACTCTAAATTTAACATTTTGAGGAACTGTCAGACTATTTTCCAAAGAGGCTACATGTTGCGACCGGCAAAACAAACACCGAGATCAGGGTCCTGAGGGTAAGGGAATGTAAGAAAAAAAGAAGAGAAGCCAGTTTGGGAACAGGAGGGTCCCCTGGGCTGATGGCCCAAGTGACGGCTTTATTGTTGCTATATACAATCTTTTATATCAAGACTCTTATGGATCAGGTCATTCTAAGAATAAACAGGTTTCACATGATCGCTGCCAGCCAAAACATTTAGTTCTGTGTACCTTGTGAACTTTCTAAACGGCTCACAACAAGACCTTGTTGATAGATGGCTAGCAAAACACAGTTCCCATGTTTGTTTCTATTTGACCCCGGGGTAGAAAAAGGGGGGTAACATTACTGCCAACACCCACAGACCACAGGCTTCAGGAATTAGCTTTCTCAGCCTTGACAAGGCTTTCGTATGCCTTTGCAAGTGGGGGAATGGGAGGGGAAACCACCGGGTTGGCTGAGTCAACAGGGAGCCGTTGCTCGACCTGGTCTCAGCCTGGCACCGGGGTCCAGCCTCCCACAGCTACAACAGTTTTATATGACACTAGCAATGTGTGTAATGTAGATTTTAGCTTTCTATGTATTCTCACCAGTATTTGTTTATTTTTACTTTTTTGACTTTAGTGATCCTGGTAGGTGTGAAGTGGTATGTACCTTTTTGTTTTAATTAGTGTTTTCCCTAATGATATTGGTCATTTTTTATGTGCTTATTTTGGCCATCTGTTTGTCTTTAGAGAAATATTCAAATCCTCTGAACATTTTTAAATTGGGTTTTCTTTTTATTCTTGATTTGTAGAAGGTATTAATATATTTTGGATATAAGTCCCTATTCAGATATATAATTTAAAATTAACTTCTCCCAATCTGTAGGCTGTCTTTTTTACTTTTTTGAAAGTGTCTTTTGACGTTTTGACTTTTAAGTAAGTCCGGTTTATCTACTTTTTTCATCTGTCACTTGTGCTTTTGGTATCAAACATAAGAAACCTTTGTCTAATCTATGGTCATAAAAATTACTCCTCTGGATATTTATAGTATTATTTTTCAATGCAGATTATTTTTATGACTTTTGAATTTATTTGGACATTTTAATAGGAAATTGTTAAGACTGAAATCATATGTGAGTCCTAAATAACTACTTTGAAGTAAAAGCTCCCCAGACACTTCTTGGCATGTTCAGGTGTGTTTCACAGTTTACATGGCTGTAGAAGTCACTGCATAATCATTTATTCCTTGTTTTGCAATCTTGGTATTCTTGAATAGATAATGTCATATCACACATTTTCAAGTGAAACCTATTTGATTATATCTTTCAGTTTGTAAAATCTTGTTATCTTTTAAAACTAAATTATTTTCATAATTTATTGTCAATACTTCTCAGAGACATATGAAGCATTGATTCAGGGTAAGAGTAAAGGATAAGAAATAAATTGCAGAAAAAAAGAAATGGAAAATAGGCCAATTCTAGAATACAGCATGATAGGAAAGATGGAATTGATAGAATTATTATAATAATTATAGTGAGATATACTAATAATTTTGTTCTTTAAATATAAAGAAATAAGAGATGGGTTTTAAAAAGGCTTATTGTGTTTAAACTATTGGTAATGTTTTAAAAGTTTTCACTTTTTTGCTTCCATTGCTATATGATGAATAATTTTCACACTTTCAGATATAACTGTTTGAAAACCATGTTCTAATGATTTGATACAATTTGTCATCCTTTATTTTTTAGCATTAGTATTAGAAAGCTTTTTTAAAATTGTGATATATTGGTATAATTAAATGTTGTAATAGGAGCATTTGATGGTGGCCATCTTGCAGAATATCACATGCTTATTACTGTTTGAAGAGAAGGAATTAAAGCAGCTATTCACTCAGACACCATTCCTTGGGATAAAGAGATAATGACTGCATAGACTTAGACTTTTTTTTTCTTTAATTTTAGAGAGAGTTCGTGAGAGGGGGAGAGGGGCAGAGTGGGAGAGAGAATCTTAAGCAGGACCCACACTCAGCATGGAGTCCAATGCAGGACTTCAGCGCATGCCCCTCAAATCATGGCTTGAGCCATAATCAAGAGTCAGACACTCAACCAACTGAGCCACCCGGGTGCTCCCCCCATCAACTTTTGTATGACAGCCATACCTCATTAAAACTGTTTTTGAAAAAAGAAGACAAAGGAAAATAAGATTGTGCACACATAGCATCCTGAAAAGGGTATGTCTAACATTTTTAGGCTGTGACATTATGCTAATTTCTTATTCCACATTACTTCATAGAATCTTTATTTTTTCCTGAAATATAATTGGTACACAGTATTACATTAGTTTCAGCTGTACAATAAGGTACTTGACTTTCTCCATCTAACTTATGTCATTCAGCATAACACCCTCTAGTCCATCCAGTTGCCACAAATGGTAAGATCCCATTATTTTTTATGGCTGTTTAATATTCCATTATACTGTTTTATATATATTACCACTGTATGTATGTGTTTGTACATGTGTATATCACCCTTTTTTATCCATCTATCCATGAACACTTAGGTTGCTTCCATATCTTGACTATTGTAAATAATGCTGCAATAAACATAGGGTTACACATATCTTTTTCAATTAGTGTTTTCAGGGTTTTTTGCTGTGGCGGTAAGGGGATGTGAATATCCAGTAATGGAATTACTGGATCCTATGATCCTATGGTATTTATTTTGTTAATTTCTGAGGATACTCCATACTTTTTCCACATTGACTACACCAACTTACATCCCTACCAGCAGTGCCCAAGGGTTCCTTTTTCTCTACAACCTCACCAACACTTGTTATTTTCTTTCTGATTCTAGCAGTTCTGGCAGTAATGTGATCTGAGGTGATATCTCGTTGTGGCTTTGATTTGCATTTCCCTGATGATTGGTGATGTGGGAATCTTTTCATGTTTCTGTTGACCATCTGTACATATTCTTTGGAAAAATATGTATTCTGGCCCTCCATTTTTAGTGGGATTATTTGGGGGTTTTTTGGGTGGTCCGTTGTATAAATTTTCATATACTTTGGATATTAACTCCTTATCAGCCCTATCTATCATTTGCAAATGTCTTCTCCCATTTAGTAGGTTGCATTTTTGCATTGTTGATTGTTTCCTTTGCTGAGAAAAGCTTTTTTTTTTTTAGGTGTATTTTTTCTTTTGTTTCCTTTGTCTGAGGATATCTATCTAGAAAAATACTGCTATGGCAAATGGGAGAGAGATTAGTGCCAGTGTTTTCTTCTAGGATTTTTATGGTTTTAGGTCTCATATGTAGGTCTTAAATCCATTTGAAGTTTATTTTTGTGTATAAGAAAGGCATCTAATTTCATTCTTTTGCAAGCAGCTGTCCAGTTTTCCCAGAACCATTTATTGAAGAGACTGTTTCTCCCCAGTATATTCTTGCCTCCTTGGTCATAGATTAATTTACTATACAAACATGGATTTATTTCTGAGCTCTCTACCCTGTTTCCTTGATCTATGTGCCGTGTGTGTGTGTGCGCGCACGCGTGTGTGCATGTGCCAATACCATACTGGTTTGATTAATACAGCTTTGTAGTATATCTTGAAATCTGGAGTTGTGATACCTCCAGCTTTTATCTTCTTTCTTGAAATTGCTTTGGCTATTCAAGGTCTTTTTTAGTTCCATGCAAACTTTAGTATTTTTCTATTTCTATGAAAAATGCTGATAGGGATTGCATTGAATCTGTAGATTGCTTTGGGTAGTATGGACATTTTAACAGTATTCTCCAAATCCATGAACATAGAATGTCTTTCCATTTGTTTGTGTCATCTTCAATTTATTTCATCAGTATTTTATAGTTTTTGGAGTACAGGTATTTCACTTCCTTGGTTAAGTTTATTTCTAGGTATTTTATTCTTTTTAATGCAGTTGTAAATGGAATTGTTTTCTTAATTTTCTGCTACTTTGTTACTACTGTATAGAAATGCAACCAATTTTGTGTATAATTTTGTATCCTGAAACTTTATTAAATTAAATACTTCTAATAGTTTTTTGGTGTAGTCTTTAGTGTTTTCTATGTATAACATCCTTTCATTTGCAGATAGTGACAGTTTAGCTTTCTTACCAATATGGTTGCCTCTTTTTTTTTCTTGTCTGTTTGCTGTGAAATAGGGCTTCCAGTACTATGATGAATAAAAGTGGTGAAAGAAAATGTCCTCGTCTTGTTCCTGATCTTAGAGGAAAACTCTCAGTTCAGTATTGAGTATGATAATAGCTATGGGTTTTTCATTATGGCCTTTATTATGTTGAGGTATATTCCCTCTAAATCCACTTTATTGAGTGTTTTTATCATGAATGGATGTTCTACTTAGTCATATGTTTTTTCTGCCTCGATTGAGATGATCCTATGATTCATATCCTTCCTTTTATGATACAGTGTATTACATTTATTTATAATACAATCCAAATTCTTCTTGCATCCCCAGAATAAATCCTGCCTGATAATGGTGAATTATTTTTTTAATGTATTGTTGGATTTGGTTTGCTAATATTTTGTTGAGGATTTTTGCATCTGTATTAATGAGGGTTTTGGCTTGTAGTTTTCGTTTTTTTGTGGTGTCTGTGTCTAGTTTGTCCTTGTAGGATGTGTTGTAATTGAAAGCTCTCCTCCTTATGTTTTTTTTGGAATAGTTTGAGGAGAATAGGTATTAACTCTTATTTTTTTATTATTATTTTTTAATTCTGGTATAATTAACAGTGTTATATTCATTTCAGGTCTACAATATAGTGATTCAACATTCTATACATTTCTGTGATTAGTGTACTCTTAATCTTCTTTACCTGTTTCACCAATTACCGCCCCCTCCCCCCACCTATCCTCTGGTAATCATTGGTTTGTTTTCTATATTTAAGAGTCTGGGCTGTTAAAAACTGAGAACAAATTGAGGGTTGATGGGGGATGGGAGGGAGGGCAGGGTGGGTGATGGGTATTGAGGAGGGCACCTTTTGGGATGAGCACTGGGTGTTGTATGGAAACCAATTTGACAGTAAATTTCATATATTAAAAAATAAAAAATTAAAAAAAAAAAAAAAAGAGTCTGGGGTTTTTTTTGTCTCTTTTTTTTCTTTGATCATTTGTTTCCTAAATTCCACATATGAGTGAAATCATATGGTATTTGTCTTTCTTTGGCTGACTTATTTCACTTAATATATACACTGTAGATCCATCTATGTTGCTGCAAATGACAAGTTTTCATTTTTTATAGCTGAATAATATTCCATTGTGTATATATACGTACCACATCTTCTTTATCCATTTATCGATAGATGGACACTTGGGTTGGTTCTATAATTTGTCTATTGTAAATAATGCTGCAATAAAGGTGGGGGTGCATATGTCCTTTTGAATTAGTGTTTTTATTTTCTTTGGATAAATACCCAGTAGTAGAATTACTGGATCATATGGTAATTCTATTTTTAATTTTTTGAGAAACCTGCATATTATTGTTTACAGTTCCTGCACCAATTTGCATTCCCAGCAACAGTACATGTGGGTACCTTTTTCTGCTACTTCATTATTAGTGTATAGAAATGCAATGGATTTCTGCATATTGGTTTTGTATCCTGCAACCTTACTGAGTTCATTTATCAGTTCTAGTAGAATTCTGGTGGAGTCTTTAGGTTTGTTATAGATAGTGTCATGTCATCTCAAGTAGTGACAGTTTACCTTCTTCCTTGCCTCTTTGGGTGCCTTTTCTTTCTTTTTCTTGTCTGATTGCTGTGGCCAGGACTTTCAGTAATGTGTTGAATAAAAGTGGTGAAAGCAAGCATTCTTGTCTTGTTCCTGATCTTAGAGGAAGGGCTCTCAGTTTTTCACCATTGAGTATGATGTTTTTCATATATGGTCTGTGGGTTTTTCATATATGGTCTTTATTATGTTGAAGTATGTTCCCACTAAACCTACTTTGTTGAGGGTTTTTTTCTATCATGAATGGATGTTGTACTTATCCATTGCTTTTTCTGCATCTCTTGAAATGATCATATGGTTTTAATTCTTTTTCTTGTTGATATGACATATTATGTATTAACTATTCTGTGAATATTTGATAGAATTTACCTGTGAATCCATCCAGTCCTGGGCTTTTATTTGTTGGTAATCTTTTGATTGTGGATTTCATTTTGTAGTAGTAATTGGTATGTTCAGGTTTTCAATTTCTTCCTGACTCGGTTTTGGAAGATGTTTTTAAGATGTTGGATTATGTTTTTAGGAATGTATCCATTCATTCTAGCTTGCCCAATTCATTGGCATATGATTTTTGATAGTATTCTCATATAATCCTTTGATTTGTATAGTATCAGTTGATACTGCTCTTTATTTCTGATTTTATTTATATGTGTCCTGTGTTTTTTTCCTGATGAGTCTGGCTATACAGTTAGCAATTTTGTTTATCTTTTCAAAGAACTAACTCTTAGTTTCATTGAAATTTTCTAATATTTTTTAGTCTCTTTCATTTATTTCCATTCTAGCCTTTCTTATTTCCTTTATTCTGCTAACTTTGGTCTTTTTTTTTAAATTTTTTTAATGTTTGTTTATTTTTGAGACAGAGACAGAGAGTGAGTGGGGGAGGGGCAGAGAGAGAGGGAGACATAGAATTTGAAGCAAGCTCCAGGCTCTGAGCTGCCAACACAGAGCCCAATGCGGGGCTCGAATCTACAAACTGTGAAATCATGACCTGAGCTGAAGTCAGACGCTTAACTGACTGAGCCACCCAGGCATCCCTAACTTTGGTTTTTGTTTGTTGTTTTTCTCTTCTCTTATAAAGTTAGATTATTTGGCACTTTTCTTATTTCTAGATATAGCCCTGTATCTCTGTAAATATCCCTTTTAGAATTGCTTTTGCCTTTATGTCCACAATAAATTGATACCCTCTGACTCAAAAGTTAGAACTTATCGTTTTCTCTCAGTAATAGCAATTATAAAATCCCTTTAGGAGATTGTAAGGATTGGGATCTAGAAAACAGGTAACATTATAGCAGATTGTGAGAACACAGTAGAAAAAATAGGAAAAACCTCAATGCAATAAGAGTAAAAGCCTAAAATAACCTATAATGAGCAATCATAGAAAATCTTATTTTCATAAGTGGTCATGGAAGAATAAGTTCATGGCTACCCTGAAGTTCCTGAAATAGGGTTCTGTCATTTTCTGGACCTGAATTACACAATATAAAAATAAAATTTTAATTAAGTCCACATAGAAAAATGATTATTCCTACCAGCTCTTAATATATAAAACTACTTTATCTGAGAAGAAAAGAATCATGAAGTTTCAGGCTCCCATCATCATGATGACAAGTGGTAGAGAATTTTAACTCATCTCTGATATTTTATCACTATTAAACAGAAATTAACATAATACAAAACACTCTCATGAATAAATTTATTGAGCGAGTTGCTTTCTATGAATAATATATATTAAACAGCACCATTGTAGAAAGATTTGTGAAAGTGTTGACTATAAATGCCTTTGCTGGATAGCCTTGCTATTTTACATGTTACTGTTCCATTAACACCAATCATAGAATTGTCTTCCTGTGCTGTTACTTACATAGTACTGTGTGAAAGGCATTCTTATCTAGGTTTATTCATAAATAAATAAATAAATAAATAAATAAATAAATCTATTATCTCTGTTGTACAGAGGTATATATCTAGTATAACTCCAAAATTGGCATCTGAGCAGTACTGTTTTGAGAGGGAGTACAGCTTATTTATCCTATATGAGTAAATGCCATTTCTCAATGTATTCGAAGGCTATATATTAAATTAAAAAGTTTTAATTAAAAACTAGGAAATAGAAACAAAAAATCACACAATAAAGGAAGAGAATTTAAATATCAGTAAGGTCCATTATCTGGCTTTTTGTTCTTATCATTATTCTTTCATTCAAGTTAACCCTTCCCCTGGTCAAAATGATCTGCTTGAACATCATAGGGATTCCGTTTGTAATTGTTGAGAGAGGAGGCTACAGTAGATACAGTTGTGAAGTTTACTTTGTTTCCAGAAAAAGAACATTTCTTATGGCTGCAGAAACCTGGCCAACTTCAGATACCGACTCTTCAGTTTTAACATAGCTGCCTTCATTTCTTTGTTCCTTAGAGTGTAGATAATTGGGTTTAAAATAGGAGTAAAGATTGTGTAGAACACAGCAAGGACTTTGTCAACAGAATAACTGCTGAAGGGCCACACATAGATGAAGATGCATGGTCCAAAGAATAGGGTGACCACAGTGACATGGGCAGTCAACGTGGAACGGGCCTTTGCCATGCTAGCAGAGGAGCGTTTCCTGACTGTGATAAGTATCACAGTGTAGGAGACAACCAAGAGGAGAAAGGAACTCATAGAAAGAAAGCCACTATCTGCAACTATAAGTAGGCTGACAACGTAAGTGTCAATGCATGCCAGCTTGGTCACTAAAGGGAGGTCACAGAAAAAACTATCTACCTGATTAGGGCCACAAAAAGGCAAGTTAATTGTAAATGCCAACTGGCTAGTAGTATGGATAAAACCCACAAGCCAGGAGATGAGAACAAGAATAATACACACACGGCGACTCATGATTGTCATGTAGTGGAGAGGTTTGCATATAGCAACATAACGGTCATAAGCCATGGATACAAGGAGCACCATTTCACTGCCAGTGAAAAGGTGAACAAAGAAAATCTGGGCCAAACAGGCATCAAAAGAAATAGTCTTCTGCTCAACCAGAAAGTCTGCAATCATTTTGGGTGTAGCAAAAGAGGCAACACATATATCTACAAAAGAGAGGTTTGCAAGCAGGAAGTACATGGGGGTGTGAAGGTAAGAATCTGTGGTTACAGTGAGGATGATAAGAAAGTTTCCCAGCAGTATTGCTAGGTAAAGTAGTGAAAATATGACAAACAAGAAAGGTTGGAGCTCCTGGGAATTAGAGAGTCCCAGCAACACAAACTCTGTCACCCGGGAATGATTTGTCTCATTCATTGACTTGGCAGGAACTTGTCTTGCTACCTGAATAGAAGAGAGACAGAGATCAATCAGTGGGTTTCATTTCCCAGTTCTGCTCCCTTCCTTAGGGATTCAAATTTCTACTTATGTTTATATATCTGAATTTTCATATATCATTTCATAATTAAAAATTATATAGATAGCATAACAGCAATACTAAAGAGGGATGGAGGAGAGAGTCATTGAGGGGATATTTGACATTGGTATATTCAGTTACATGAATTTGAGGAATGTAATTTACTTTACAAATGAAATTGGAAATCTGAAATGTTTTTCTTGATATTATAGAAATCCAGTCTAAGAAACTACAGAAACAAAATCTGAATCTTTTTTTCTACAATAAATGATATAACCATTTTTTAAATGACTGACACAGAGGAAGATAATTTCACAATGTTGACCCCAAAAGTTAGACACAAAGACCGTGTACTGTATGAACCTATTTAAATAAAGTTAAAAAATAGGCTAAACTTATCTATGGTATTAAAAAAGCTCCTGTGGTCATTATCCTAGAAGGGAATAGGGACAGGAAGATGACGGGAAGGGCTTCTGAAGTGCTGGTAATGTTCTGTCTTGAGGTGAAAATGTTTGCTTTGTGAAAACTTACAAGATATGAAATTCTCTTTGGTGTACTTTTGTGCTTATTTTATTAATAAAAAATAAACCAGGAGATAAAGAGACACCATTACATTTGTGTAAGAGCTCAATAGGCAGACCCATTGCCTTGAGTGACTAGATCTTACTCCCTCCTCTATTCATTTACAAATTACATGACAGTACAAAACCTAGTTAAAATCCAAATGTCTAGAGCTGTGACTTAGCTCTTCCTGGAGTTCTCTTATATGAAGGAAACTAGTGCATTTGTTCTCAATTATTCCCTGATATTATTTCACTAATCTCAGATATTGCTGTTAATGACTATAGGCATATTTTTGAATTATGGTTGACATTTCATTTGATTTGGTGGGGCTTTAAAAAATTAGTTATATTGCATAATAGTATTCATAGTAAGAAATTTAGACCATGAAAAAAAAGTTTCTTCTTTTCCACTCAGTTAATCTACTTTGTTTTATCAGCACTTTTCCCTATTGCTTTTTTTTTTACTTTTTATTTTTGCTTTTATAAGAAAAGCAAACTTGGAACTACCTACCTGAAAGCAAACTACCTAGAACTTGGAAAGATTATATAGTGAATAAGAAAAATAAAAGGTGAAATTTAAAGAAGTATCTCCCTCTACATCTAAATCAGGCGTTTGGAAGAAAGTGTCTTTTATTGATTTCTAATTATCTGTATTTTTGATATTAATATCTTCTTAGACCTAATTTGCAAATTGCCTAGTGTTTCCTTGAGTTTCATGGAGGATTTACACATAAGGACAGAGCCTGTGATGAATAATTTTAACTCCCAAAAACCACATTCAGGGACTCACTCCTATATTTCAAATCTCCAGTTTTCTAGAAAATTCCCCCAAGTAATTAACTCACGTATCGTCACTGATTATATAAGACTACAACTTTAAGAATTTCAGAAGAGATTAACAGCAGTCTGAAGTCAGAGCAAGCTGGAAGTAAAATTATACAATGGAATAAGTTTGTCTTTGAGAAGCCACTACATTCTCCTCAGTACATTTCTCCCTTCCTCATCATTTCTTGGTAGCCTGTTTTTAACTTAACTTCAGGCACACACCATGGCTTGTTGTCCCTGGGAAACAGCCTGACCCACAGATTTCTTGACCCAAATACTGTATTGAATGCCTAGAAGAAGGAAAGGAAATGATATCCAACAAGACCAACTAATTAGGGGTTCATATGTGTCCTGTCAGGAGCAACAAAGCCTCAAATTAAGCACAGGAAATGATTCTCCCAGGGAGGTGTTCTAGAGATACAGCAGAAACAGGTAGCAGAGAAGACTTCTAGTTCCTTAGGAATAAAACCCATAATCCATTTATGTGAGAAAATCACAGGAATCATACCGATAAATCTTCAGCAAAGCACTGTTGTTTCATCAGCAATGGCTTCTTAGGGGCCCAGAAAAAGAAAAGACCCTGTTTTCCATGGAGGAAAATACTAGGCAAATTGATTCAGTCAAGAACTGGGTTTCTTAACATAAAAAAACCAAAATGATGAGCAACAGAAACTCTAAATAAATGCACTTTCAACATAAATTCTTCTGATATAAATGCATTCTAGGGGCACCTGGGTGCTCAGTTAAGTGTCTGACTCTTGGTTTCAACTCAGGTCTTGATCTCATGATTTCATAAGTTCCAGCCCTACTTTGGGCTCTGTGCTGACAGTGCAGAGCCTGCTTGGGATTCTCTCTCTCTCCCTCTCTCTCTGCCCCTCCCCTGCTGTCTCTCTCTCTCTCTTTCAAAATAAACTTTAACAAAATACAAAGAAAATGAATTCTTTTTTAGTTCATTTGCTATGTAAGTGTGTAAATGCCCCTTTGCTCAGGGCACTGTGCTTTGCACTAGTGATAGAGCAGTTAGGTTTGTAAGGTGCCTCTTCTGAGATCATTTACCAATATTTATCTCTTGTTTATTTAGAGAAGTTGGTGAGTCCTCATTTTCCTTCACTCACTATACATTTCTTTTTAGATGAAATGGACTGTCTTTTACACCAAATAAAATGGCTGTAATGTGGTGAAAATGTAAAGCTATTAAAAAAAAAAACTGTTAAATTTAAAGCTGTATAACTGAGCAGATTATTTAGCCTTTCAGGGCTCATTATCCTCAAATATTAAATATGGGAACATTATTATTCTAAAGAGACACTGAAAATGTTTCTTAATTACACAAATGATAAATCTTTTTTTCTTTTTTTTCTCTTTCCCCCAACTTAAAAATATATAATTAATTGCTCCTCACAATCACCATGAAGCTCTTTCTGCCCACTGGTCCTGTCTCTGTCCTTTAATAAAAACACCTTTTACACCAAAAAAGTCTAAAGAATTCTTTCTTGAGCATTTGCTACATGGCCCCACATCATGTATGCACCATGCAGTGTTTAAGCATTAAAATATATTGACATGCACGACAAACATTTCTGATTCCATAGAGTTGATATTGTAGTGGAAGGGAGCAGAAAATCCAGCTGGGAGAAAAGCAGGTAGGTACACCTTACACCAGCAAAGACATTTTATAAAGCAATAAATATGCTCTTAAAAATGGATCGACTTGGTTTAAGTGCACAAGGTGATAACCAAGGGCATTATGTGAAAAGTTTTTTAACTTTCAAATAGTTGCTTAAAATATGAAGTAGGACTTTTTCCTACTGAAATAGAAACGAGCAAGAATTAACATCAAACTCAATTTTTTGAGAAAGGTGCCTATTTCTTCCTCAAAAGTTATCACAACGCTTGCCATATATTTTGTGTTCAATAAATATTCACAGTAAAGTAATCAATGGACTGTGTCATAAATACCAATTATATATGTGCATGAGTGTGTAAGTTTTTTTTATCAGTTGCAGATATAGTTGACAACATCTAATTGAGCTTTTCCATTTTATTGGATGGCTCTTCTGAGAAAGTTCAACAATCTTGAGAAATTACAACTTCATGTGGCTATCAAATGTTTGCAAGAGTAGTTTTTATCAATTTCTCCATTTGAAAATACTCTGAACAAGTGTATGGAGAAATCTTTAATCAATTGTAATGACTAAAAATACATAAATGTTCTTAATAATGTATTGTTTCAGATCAGACTAAGTATTTTCTGATAATTTTACATACTCAAAGATAGCATTCATCCAAGATTGATTCATCCAAGATTGAGTTTCTAATTAGTAGATGTGTTACTGTAAAGACCAATCTTTCATTTCTTGTACTATTTGAAAGTAAATTAATACATGCATACAGAGTTGTACTAGGTGTGCTAGGTTGTACTGGGTGACCCTCAGGTCCCTCCTTTCTGAAATTCTGTCAAATAAATCTTTTCCTACTACTTCCATCTTGGATAATATGACTGGTGGATTAAGTGAAGTAAGTAGGAGTATTGTTTACAGAGGCCAGCAAGTTTTCTCAGATAAAAATACATCTTTCACAAGCTTTTCAGCATTACTACTCCCTTTCCCCTCCCTCTCTAAATCCAGATCAGAGATATAACAGTCACTGTGGAGACAAATGCTGGTGCATGGTGTTTGTAAAGATACTGACAAAGTGCTTTCACTTACCTAAGATGAAATGGGAAGTGTGGATATATCCTGTAATTTATAGTCAGTAATGCTTAGTAAGAATTTAATTGTTACTTCCACATATCCTAAGAAAGTACACCTGGCTCTTAAAAATGAATCATAAAGTTTCATTTTAAATAAGAAGGAAATAGACTCAGGATGTCCATAGCCAGGATAGACTGTCTTCATAGATGTGAGAGAGGGCAAGATGCAGTAGTATTTGAATTTATGTCCAAAGTAGCTGGAAGAGTACTTGGAGCAGTCAGGAATCTAAGAGGCAAAGAAGTAGACAAAAAGGAAGAAAGGCTAAAACAAAATCTTCTGGTTCACAGTTTTGCAAATAATTTAACCTAACTTTAGCTATCTTGCTTATATTTTCAGTACAGTACACTAGATGATTACAAATAGAGACCTGTAGAAATCAATACCAATTATATGTAACTAAAAATCACATGAAAAGTATTATTTCTTAGTCTACATTGCACTTCAAGTATAGAATATTTACCCACATATATTAGGAAAATGCTTTTTTTTCAACTTAAGCTCATCAGGTCCATAAGTATGGATGAAATTCTTCAGAGATTTAAACATTGTTCATAAATGGAAGTTTCAACAACTTAATCTACAACATTTCATTTAAGTTTTCTTTTAAATATCAGCAAGAATATTTTTACAAAGTATCACTTATAATACAGTATTTATTATATGATTTGGGGTCTGTAAACAGAGGTAGTGGAAATATTGCATCATTTTATCAAAACCATGTTTAGGGAATATTTAGGCTTTTTCTTCCCTTTGTCTTAATTCTCCTTCATTCAAAGTGTAGATAAGTTTTTTCCCTGTTTCTCAGGGATGTGTTATAAATGATCATGAAGTAATTGAATCAAACATTTTGTATAATAGCAATATAATGGATTTACCATAGTATTAATAATGTTTTAAAAGATAGTAATCACATATGGGCTCTCCTCCTTTTTTTTCACAAGTAGGATATATATCAAGCAGGATATTTTAATTTTCATGTTACTTATATTTGTATGTTCTAGTCATGAATTAACAAAGAACATTCTAAATTATAATATTTCAAATAGCCTAAAGTCCAAATTAATAGATTATGTCCAAAGATACTGTAGACTATAAGAGAAATATTAACCTGAGTTATAGAAAGTGTTCAAATTTTAACTCTCAATGAGTAACTTCACCATTTGAGGCAAATCACCTACCCTTCACCGTGCTCCATTTCTCTTCAAAAAAGGAGGGAAAAAATCTCCCTCATAATTCTAATATTCTCTAATTCTCTGGGTTTTGAAAGCATGGCACCCCTCCAAAAGCTAATTCAATGATAAAATTACAAAAGGTTGTATTGAAATAAAAGTATGTTAAATTAAAAGGGTAAACCCATTCTGGTTTCAGGAAAGTGATATGGCCATCAGTCACTACTCGGAGTTAGGATATGTGGACAGTTAATAGGCAAAGTGGACATAGAATATTCAAAGATTAATTGAAAGGGTGAGGGCTAGTTTTCTCTGTTCTCTGTTGTGACTGGAATTAGGAGGCTACCGAACAACAGTGCTCTTCTTATCCTTATATTGCACCAAATGGGAAAACAACATTCTTCAGGATCTACTGGATGGGGTGTGAACGTAAGGAACCCATGTCTTTCCATACTTTAATCTCTATCATTTATACTTTGAAGTATCCTCAGCACATAGATACAAGAAAAGCCATCAAAATAGTTAGAAGCTAACTAGCAATTTAATGTCACTGGATTGCAGTGATCAAGAGACCCAGAAGAGAATTGTAATAATAGAAATCACCTTCATTAGGACTAATTACATAAGAGAGTTTGTTTGCACACAAGAGTTACACTGCATCACCTTGAGAATTTTGCAAATGGAGAAATGGAGAAAGTTGCAGGACTGCTGGAAATACTTTGTCCTGTTGGAGAAAATGTAACATGGTGGAAAGAAAAGCAATGAATAATTTTATTGGTTATTCCTTTCTGCTTCAGGAGAACTTTAGAACAAGGGCTTCCAGGAGTCTCAAAAATTGATGAAAAGATATTTGTGCCTTTGCATGGTACATAGCAGTGCAAGGTCTTGGTATTTTAATAGTTCTAGAAGAGCCACATGCTTGGTTTCCAGAGCAAGCATTCTAGGGTAGAGCACCGAGAGCTGTTTTACAGTATAAACACTACATCCTACAGATTAGGAAGAAGTAAGTGAAGGGACTTAAAGCCCCTTGTGAGATTAAAGTAATCTCACAAAAATTTGAATTTTTTTAGTTGAAATTTTTAGAAAGAAAATGCTGTTGAGTTAAGCTCTGATTTTCTCTTTCCATGAGGTTAGTTTATATTCAAGGACAATATAAAAGAATAAAGAAAGAGTTTTCTTCGTACTCTCACATAGAATCTTGATGCTCACATGAACACTAGAAATGAGCTAGATGGGTTGAATGAATTCTTGAGGAGTTAGTTATTTGACTGAGATTGTACTGCCCAGTTTGGAGACATATCTTCTAATCCTTTGTCTAATACCTTTCCTGCTCTACCTTGATTCATTTTCCACAGGTTGGAACATTTTGAATTTATGATTAGAGCCAAGCTGAAGTTTCATCTCTTCCCATATACGTGAATTTAGAGTACTCCTAAATGTCTCTTTGACCAGTACTTCCAGTACCCTTCCTGGATACCTGTTCTTTCCAGTACTCTTTTCATGTATATAATCTCTAAAAATCTGTTTTTTGGATTTTCTTTTCTCCTTAGGGTGTCCTGCTGGGAGATTTAATAGATTGAAATAACTTTACATATTTATAAGAAAAAGCCTAAGAGTAAACCACCTCTAATTCTAAGATTTAGAATATGTACCACAAATTTAATATCTGCAAAATTAACTTGTTTTCTTTCACAGTAAATTCCAACTCTGCTTATGTGATCATTATATTCTGAAACATCCAGGCTTAAATCATCAATATGATAGATGATGTCTACTTCTTTCATATCCCTATATTTAGTTCCAAAATTTATTGTATATGGGATCATACTGTTTATATAGTTTTTTTTAATGCTTATTTTCTCTGAACATGAATCATGAACATTTTAGCTGGCTGTTACATATAACTGGTAAACTTGATTTTAAATGGTTGCATTATGTTCCAATTTATAAATAAAATAATTATTCCTACATTGTAGAAAATATATTTTTTCCCAGTTGACAATAAGTGTGATTGATTGATTCATGGATTTAAAGTTTATTCATTTTGTGAGAGAGAGAAACAGAGAGCACATACAGGCAGGAGAGGGGCCGAAAGAGAGGGAATGAGAGAGAATCTCAAGCAGGCTCTACACTGCTGGTGCAGAGCCCAACACAGGACTTGAACTCATGAACTACAAGATCTTGACTTGAGCTGAAACCAAGAGTTGAACACTCAACCGACTAAGCCACCCAGATGACCCAAATGTAAGTGTGATTTAATATAACTAATATAAAAGTCATATTGAAAAATCCTAATTGCCTTTCAGGACAAGTTTTTGAAGGTAAAAATACTGGAATCAAGACTTTGAACACTTATGAGTCTCAATTAATACCCAAAACTCCAGATGAACTATACAGTTCATCACCACAAGAAGTTCCCCTGGTATTTGATCACATACCCCTTCCAAAAACCCCTAGCAACCATTAACGTGTTCTCTGGGTCTATAAATGTTCCTTTTCCAAAGCATCATATGTTTAGTGTATACAGTATGTAGCCTTTTCAACTATCTTCTTTCATTTAGTGATATGCATTTAAGATTTGTCTATTTTGTTGAATGCATTAGAAAATCATTCTTTTATATTATGGTATAGTATTCCATTGTATGTATGTACCTCAGCTCATTTTTCCATTTATCTATTAGAGGGCATCTTACTTGCTTCTTTTTTGTGTGTTTTGGTGATGATTAATAATATTTACATTTCTGGAAACATTCATGTGCAGGTTTATGTGTGTGTATATAGTTTTTCAATCAGTTGGGAAATCTAACTTGGTAACAAGAAACGTTTACCTCCGTTAATTATAAGGCTCGGATATTGGCACAAATAGATTAGGATTGTTACATCTTCTTGATGTATTGAGCTCTTTAACATTAGGACATATCTATCTGTAGTCTTGGTAATATTCATTGACCCAAAGTCTTCAGAATCAAATATTGATGTAATAACTGCCTCAGTTCCCTTATTAATTACTGTTTGCATTATCTTTCATCCATTCATTTACTTTGAAGCTGTCTATGTCTTTAAAGTTGATTCCTTGTAGACAGCAAAAAGTTGGGTCTTCCTCCTGCTTCATTCTGCCAATATCAGACTTTTAGTAGAGTCCTTAGATCACTTACAGGTAATTTAATAATTTAAATTGTTCTACATCTACCATCTTGCTATTTTTTTTCTATTTTACCTATTTTTGCTCCTTTTCCCACTTTTCCTGCTCTCTGTTGGGTTTTTTCCCCACAGTATCTCATTTCATTTCCATTCTTCATTTTATTTTATTTTTTAAAATTCTATAACCTTTATTTTCCATTTTATTAATCTATATTGTAGCATTTTACAATATAAATAGTATTCCTTTTTATATTTAAACTTTTTATTCAAAATATTTGTTAAATGTTGTATCATTTTTTAGAAAATAACTAAAATAAATTTTCTTAACCAAATTTACTTTTGGGGTTAAGATGACAGAGTAGTAAGGGACCCTGGGCTTGTTTCATCCCTCAAACACAACTAGATCTATATCAAACCATTTTGAACACCTAAGAAATTGATCTGAGTGAGGATTAACAGAACAATCTGCATAATTTGAGGGAGAGAACATGGCAGACACACAGTGAAAAGAGGTGAATTGGGGACAGAAGAGCCATGGTGCCAGCGAGGGATAGGAGCCCTTTTCATGGAGAGGAGAAAGAGAGCAGGGACATTGAGCAGTGCCTTGTGTTCACACAAGAAAAGCATTCCCACTGAAAATGACTAGAGAGGAAAAAAAAAAAAAAAAGAAGAGTGAAAGCACACTCAGGGGACTGCACAAGAAAACTGTTCTCCAAAACCATTGATGGCAAAAAAGTAGAGGGTTTCAATATCAACAGTCTAAAGTTTCCAAGCACAGTCTAAAGTTTCCAAGCTCAGTGCCTGGCAGTGCTCTGGGAAGGAAAAAAGTCAGAGCCCTAAGAGTAGGCAGCGTGGTCTGAGGATCCCCTGGATCTCCTGAGAAGAAGCAGTTCCCCTGCTTAGAGTACATCGATGGAGGTGATTTGGCCTCTCCTTAGGCAAAAGACTGGCAGACACCATATAGCTGCTCCAGTCACTGGTTTAGGAACAAAGATGCTGACTGAAGGCAGCAAAGGCTGATGCCAGCTATGTATTGCAATTTACCATAAACTGAGGTGCTGCCACTGTGCAATTGTGCAAACATTTACTGGGACAAGCCAGTACTGGCCACAATGCAGGGAGACCCTCCTCCAGAGGATCAACGTAGATCTGAGCCATGGGAGGTCTCTGAAGTATTGGGTTTTGAAACACAGCCATGCCTGAGATAACACCCTAGCAGACAGACAGCTCAGGCACATATGGGGCGGGGCAGGGGGAGGTGGTGGGTGAGGGGGTGGTGGCTGACATAAGCCAGAGATTCAGGAAGTGTATGTGCATCTGTGAGGGCAAGAACTTCCTGCATTAGAGACTAGAGAGGAAGGTGAAGCCATTTTAACCATTAGGCCATCAACACTGATGACCCCAGTGAGCTAAACAGTACCACCAAGTGAAGAACTGAGCCATTAAAACAAGCCCAGCCCCCTGTGCCCTTCAGGCACATCTCCACTAGGGCAAGTAAACCTGAGAATCAGAGCTGCATGCTCCTCCCCCAAAAGACCATCAAAAATTCCCTCCATGCACTAAGGCAACTGATCATAGAATGCTGCAAAACTCCAGGTCTAGGGGAAATAGAATCTAGCTTCATTTGGGTTTTTACTTTCTTTCTTCATTTGTTTGTTTGTTGCTGCTATTTTGCTCTTTTGTTGGGGTTTTGTGGATACAGAGCAAAATTTTTTCTATTTTTAAAATTTTTAAAAAGTTTATTTATTTTGAGACACTAAGAGAGTGCAAGTGGGGGAGGGGCAGCGATACAGTGAGAGAGAATCCCAAGCAGGCTCCATGTTATTGGAGCAGAGCCTGACACAGAGCTTGATCCCACGAACTGTGAGATCATGACCTGAGCCAAGATCAAGACTCAGACACTTAATCAGCTGAGCTGCCCGGCACCCCTATTTTTTTTTTTTTTATTAAATTTCTTTTCTCTTTTATTTCTCTTAACAAGCAGACCAAAACACAACTAGGATCCAGCTTCCTTATTTGATTTTTTTAATTTTTAATTTTTATTTTGTTATTTTCTCCTCCAAAATGGCAAAAATGAGGAATTCATCCCAAAGGAAGGAAGAGAAAGGAGAAAAAAAAATGAAGGCCAAGGATTTCATCAATACATTTATAAATAAGATGTCTGAACCAGATTTTAAAATAGCAATTATAAGAATTCTATCTGGGCTTTAAAAAAACAAAAACAAAAAAGAAGACACTAGAGAATCCCTTATTGCAGAGATAAAAGACCTAAAATCTAGTCAGGCTGAAATTAAAAATGTTGTAACCAAGATGCAAACCCAAATGGATGCCATTAAAAAAAAAAAAAAAGGAATGATGAAACAGAGGAGAAAAATCAGTGACCTAGAAGATAAAATTATTGAAAATAAGCTGAAAAGAAGATAAAGATAACTGAAAATTAAGGTAGATTTAAGGAACTCAGCAACATATGAAAAAAAAATAACATTCTTACAGGAATACCAGAAGATGAAGAGAGAGAAGGGGCAGGTTTATGTGAACAAACTATAGCTAAAAATTCCCTTAATCTGAGGAAGGACACAGACATCAAAATCCAACAAGCACATAGAACTCCCATTAAATTCAACAAAAGCTGGCCATCATCAACACATATCATAGTCAAATTCACAAAATACACAGACAAGGAACGAATACTGAAAGCAGCAAAGGAAAAAAGTCCTTAACATACACAGGAAGACAGATCAGGTTCACAGCAGATCTGTCCACAGAAACTTGGCAGGCCAGTAGTGGCAAGATATATTCAACATGCTGAATGGGAAGAATATGCAGCCAAGAATTCTTTATGCAGCAAGGCTGTCATTCAGAATAGAAGGAGACATAAAGAGTTTCCCAGACAAACAAAAACTAAAAGAATTCATGACCACTAAACCACCCCTGCAAGAAATATTAAGGGGGACCCTTTGAGTGGTGAGGGAAAAAAAAGACCCAAAGCAGCAAAGACTAGAAAGGACTAGAGAACATCACCAGACACACCAACTCTACAGGTAACACAATGGCACTAATATATTTTCCAGTAATCACCCTGAATGCAAATGGACTAAACCATCTAATCAAAAGACAATGGGTATCAGAATGGATAAAAAAACCAAGACCCATCTATATGATGCCTACAGGAGACTCACTTTAAACCTAAATACATCCGCATATAGAAAGTGACAGGATAGAGAAACTCTGTCATGCTAATGGACTTCAAAAGAAAGGCAGAGTAGGGGTGCCTGGGTGGCTCAGTCGGTTACATGTCTGACTTTGGCTCAGGTCATGATCTCATGGTTTGTGGGTTCGAGCCCCACGTCGGGCTCTGTGTTGACAGCTTGGAGCCTGGAGCCTACTTTGGATTCTGTGCCTCCCTCTCTCTGCTCCCTTCCCACTCCTACTCTGTCTCGTTCTCTCAAAAATAAATAAATGTTGAAAAAAATTAAAAAAGAAAAGGAAGGCAGAATAGCCATGCCATTTCTTCCAGGTTGTCCAATTTGTTGGCATATAGCTTTCCATCATATTTTCTTATGGTTGTTTGTATTTCTGTGGTGTTGGTTGTGATTTCTCATCTTTCATTTGTGATTTTATTGATTTGGGTCCTTTCTCTTTTTGACAAATCTGACTAGGTGTTTATCACTTTTAATAATTTCTTTTCAAAGAACCATCTCCTGATTTCATTGGTCTGATTTTTTTTTTTTAGTTTCTATGTAATTTATTTCTGCTGTAATCTTTATTATTTCCCTCCTTCTGCTAGCTTTAGGCTTCATTTCTTCTATTTCTACCCCTTTTAAGTGTAAGATCAGGTTGTTTTTTGGAATTTTCTTGCTTTCTGAGGTAGGTTTGTATTGTTAAATAATTCCTTCTTAGGACCCCTTTTGCTGCATCCTAAAGGTTTTGGACCATTGTGTTTTCATTTTCAGTTGTGTTCGTGTTTGTTTTTTTAATTTCTTTGATTTCCTTGTTGAACCATTCACTGTTTAGTAACATGTTTTTTAACCCCCATGTATTTGTGGTCTTTCCAATTTTTTTCTTATGGTTGAATTCAAGTTTCATTAGCATTATGGACTGAAAATATGCATGGTATGATCTCAGGCTTTTTGTACTAATTCATATTTGATTTGTGAACTAGTATTTGTACTATGGTGGAGAGTATCCCATATGCACTAAAAAGAATGTGTATTCTGTTGCTTTAGGATAGAATCTTCTGAATATATGCATTAAGTCCATCTGGTCCAGTGAGTCATTCAAATCCATTGTTTCCTTGTTGATCATCTGCTTACATGATCTTTCAATTGATGGAAGTGTGATGTTAAAATTCCCTACTATTATTGTATTATTATCAATGAGTTCCTTTATGTTTGTTATTAATTGTTTTATATATTTGGGTGTTTCAGTCAGTTAAAAGTATGACTCTTGAACTTAGCTCAAGTCATGTTATTATGGTTTGTGGGATCAAACCCCGTATCGGGAACTGTGCTAACAGCACAGATCCTGCTTGGGATTCTCTCTCTCCATCTCTGCCCCTCCCACACTTGTGCGCTGTCTCTCTCTCTCTCTCTCTCAAAATAAATAAATAAACTTAAAAAAAATCTAGGGGTGCCTGGGTGGTTCAGTTGGTTAAGTGTCCAACTTTGGCTCAGGTCATAATTTCATGGTTTGTGAGTTCAAGCCCTGCCTCAGGCTCTGTGCTGAGAGCTCCAAACCTGGAGCCCACTTTGGATTCTGTGTCTCCCTTTCTCTCTGCTCCTCCCCTGCTCATGTTCTTTCTCTCTCTCTCCTTCAAAAATAAATAAACATTCAAAAAACTTTTTAAAGAAGTCTAGTTTCTCTTATATAAGTATTGTTTCTCTGGCTTTATTTTGCATGATAAATGTTTCTCCATCCCCTCACTTTCAATCTTCAGGTATCTTTAGGTCTAAAATGAGGCTTTTATAGGCAGCATATAGATGGGTGTTGTTTTTATATCCACTCTGATGCCTTGTCTATTTTCTTGAAATAATTTAGTCCCTCTATATTCAGAGAAATTATTGAAAGATATGTATTTAGTGCCATTTTATTACCTGTTCTGTCATTGTTTCTGAAGATGTTCTCTGTTTTTTGTTTTGTTGTGTTTGTTTGTTTTCTGGTCTTTGCCACTTTTGGTCTCTTCCACTCAGAGAGTTGCCTTTAATATTTCTTGTAGGGCTGGTTTAGTGGTCATGAACTCCTTTAGTTTTTGTTTGGGAAACTATCTCTCGTTTTATCTGAATGATAACCTTGTTAGATAGATTATTCTTGGCTGCAGATTTTTCTCATTCACTACTTTGAATATCTCATGCCACTCCCTCTGGCTTGCCAAGTTTCTGTTGAAAAATCTCTAGCCTTATGGGTCTTCCCTTGTGACTTAGGGCCTTCTTTTTTCTTGCTGCTTTTCAGATTTTTTTGTTATCACTATATTTTGCAAATTTAATTACAGTATGTCTTGGTGTTGACCTGCTTTAGTTGATTTTTAATAGGAGTTCTCTGTGCCTTCTGGAATTGGATGTCTGTTTCTTTCCCCAGATTAGGGAAGCTTTCAGGTATTATTCCCTCAATAAATTTTCTTCCCCCTTTTCTCTCTTTTTTTTACTCTGGGACTCCTATAATATGAATGCTATTTGTTTCATGGAGTCACTGAATTCCCTAAGTCTATTTTCAAGTTCCATAATTCTTCTTTATTTTGTTTAGCTTCATTGCTTTCCGTTGTTTTTTCTTCTATAGAAATACCATTTATTTGTTCCTCTGCTTCTTCCAGGCTTGTTTTCATTGCATTGTTTGTTTCCAGTCTCATTTATTGTATTTTTCATTTCTGACTGATTGGTTTTTAACTCTTTTATCTCTGCAGTAAGACCTTCCCTGAAGTCTTCCATCCTTTTCTCAATCCCAGTGAGTATCCTTAGTATTATTGCTTTAAATTCTCCATCAGGCATGTTACTTGTATCTGTTTCGCCTAGGTTTCTGGCTGTCACCTTATCTTGTTTTTACATCTAGGATGAATTCCTCCAACTTGTCATTTTGTCCAAGTCTCTGACATCTCTGTGTTAGACAAGCCCATTATATTTCCTGTTCCTGTGAGTAATGGCCTTATCAAGAAGAGGTCATATAGTGTCCAGGTCCTGGTGCTTTAGTGAGTGTCTCTATCTTGGCTTCTCTGTCCTTCAGGACAGTAGTCTGCAGAGGCATTCCTTGCCTGCTGTGAGCAATGTTTGTTTTTTTTCAGAATGTGTCAAGTTTTAGGTAGGTGTGCTCTGGTCTGCTCTGGCCTGATGCTACTTCCACTAGAACTGAAGCCCTGCAGAACTCTCTAGCCAAGAGACATGGTATGGGCAGAGGTTTCTGCTCGTCCTATGGGGAAGGGACCTGCTGCACTGACACTGAGGCAAGCTTGACCAAGAAGGGCAGTACTGCTAGAGTGCAAGGGTGTGGGACCTGAAGTACACAGGTTAGGAGACCAGTATGGGCTTTGTGCTGCTTACTGAAGCTGGCTCTGTGTTTACGCCGAGAGGCAGAGGAGGGGAAATGACACTGGGCAGTTCCTTTGTTCCCAGACAGGTGTCTCCTGTAAATGCTGCCTTTCAGGGACACTCTCTGACAAGAGCAAATAATCTCCTTTCTATGTGCCTGAGGTGCTCTTCATTTTGTGGTTTCCACACTGTTGGCCCCTAGATTGTTTTCCTGTTTTCTCCCCAGGAGCAACACATGCCCTCTGGACTCTATCACAGCCCAGCCTGCTGACTTAAAATTCCAGTCTTTAGAGACAAGTGATTGGGCAGGGGCCTGTGCTGTTCTGGCAGAGGGCCCTGCCACACTGGGAATTAAATAAATTTCACTGAAAAGAGAATTTTTGACAGAGTACAGGGGCATAAGACTTGGTGCAAGCAGGCTAGGCAGTCAGTTATGGGCCTGAGCTGCCCTTTGCAGGTGGCTCTGCTGTTTCAGCTGAGGGGCAGGAGAGGAAAATGGTGCCTGCAAGCTCCTTTGGCCCCAGAGAGGTGTCTCCATGCATGCTGCCTCTCAGGGATGCACTCCAAGAAGAGCGAATAATCTCTCCCTGTGTGCCCCAGGTGTTCTTCAGATCCCCTTTTTCACACCATTTGCCCCTGGGTCATTTCCCTGCCTTCTGTCCAGGATTAGGGAAGTACCTTCAGGGCTCTTCCCAACCAAGCCCACAGACCTTTAAAACTCGAGTCCTCAAGCCCTGCTGGTTGCAAGAACTCACTAAATTTCAGCCCCTCTCATTTTACAGCCAAAGGCTTTGGAAAAATGTTCTCCTTGTACTTTCCTCTCTATACTCCTTTCTCACCTTTCTCAGCAACCAGGGCTCCCCTCCACAGCACCTGCGACCCATTTCTTCCCCAAACCAAGCGTCTACACTCCCTATCTTTTCTTTCATGTGGCTTCTTTTCTCCTTTTAGTTGTGGAGTTTGTTCTGTCAGTCTTCGGGTTGATTTGTGATGTATTTAGAATGATTTGATAGTCATCTGATTGTGTTCATAGGCCAAGCTGAGCCTAGGGTCTTCACCATCTTCTCTGCCTCCAAGTTCTTTATATCTTCAATATCAACCCCTTATCAGATATATCATTTGCGAATATCTTCTCCTGTTCAGTATTTTTGTATATGGTTTAAGTAAGTGGTCCAGCTTCATTCTTTTGCTTGTAGCTGTTCAGTTTTCCCCAATATTATTTATTGAAGAGCCTGTCTTTTTCCCATTGCACCTTCTTCTCCTTTGTCAGAGATTAATTGACCTTATAAGTGTGAGTTTATTTCCAGGCCCTATATTTTGTTATATTGGACTGACTGACTCTCTCTCTCTCTCTCTCTCTCTCTCTCTCTCTTTTGGCCAGTTCCATATTGTTTTGATTACTACAGGTTTGTAATATATCTTGAAATCTGGGCTCGTGAGACTGCCAGTTTCATTCTTCTTTTTCAAGATTGCTTTGGCTATTTGGGGTTGT
Organism: Panthera uncia; assembly: GCF_023721935.1. Taxonomy (NCBI): domain Eukaryota; kingdom Metazoa; phylum Chordata; class Mammalia; order Carnivora; family Felidae; genus Panthera; species Panthera uncia. The sequence goes on along the minus strand of NW_026057582.1, from coordinate 75,017,824 downwards.
TTGTGGCTCCATAGAAATTTTAGGATTGTTTGTTCTAGCTCTGAAAAATGCTGGTGATATTTTGATAGGAATTGCATTAAGTGTGTAAATTGCTTTGGGTATTATAGACATTTTAACAATATTTGTTCTTCTAATCCATGAGCACAGAATGTCTTTCCATTTCTTTGTGTTGTCTTCAATTTTTTTCATCACTGTTTTATAGCTTTCAGAGTACATGTCTTTCACCTCTTTGGTTAAGTTTATTCCTAGATATTTTATTGGTTTTGGTGTACTTGTAAATGGGGTTGTTTTCTTAATTTCACTTTCTGTTGTTTCATTATTAGTATATAGGAATGCAACAAATTTCCATACATTGATTTTGTATCCTTGAACATTACTGAATTTATTTCTCTGTTTTAGTAGTTTCTTGGTAGAGTCGTTCATGTTTTCTTTATATAACTATCAGTTTGTCTGCAAATAGTGAAAGTTTTACTCCATCCTTGCCAATTTGGGTGCCTTATATTTCTTTTTCTTGTCTGCTTACTGTGGCTAGGACTTTCTGTAACATGTTGAATAAAAGCAGTGATAGTGGACATCCCTGTCTTGTTCCTGACTACAGAAGAAAAGCTCTCAGTTTTTCCCCATTAAGGATGATATTAGCTTTGTTTTGTTTTGTTTTTGTTTTTGTTTTTTTTTTGTATATGGCCTTTATGATGTCGAGGTATGTTTCCTCTAACACTACTTTGTTGAGTGTTTTTATAATGAATGGATGTTGCACTTTGTCAAATGCTTTTTTTCCTGCATCTGTTGAAAGGATCATACAGTTTTTATCCTTTTGTTGATTGATTTATGAATATTGAACCACCCTTGTGTCCCAGGAATAAACCCCATTTGATTGTGTTGAATGATTTTTTTAATATATCATTGCATTTGGTTTGTTAATATTTTATGGAGAATTTCTGCATATAAGTTCATAAAAGATACAGGTCTTTAGTTGTTTTTCTGGTGGGAGGTCTTTATCTGATTTGGTTACTAGGGTAATTCTGACCTCATAGAATGAATTTGGAAGGTTTCCTTTCTCTTCTATTTTTTGGAATATCTTGAGAGTAGGTATTAACTTCTCTTTAAATATTTGGTAGAATTCACCTCTGTATTCCTCTGGTTCTGGACTTTTGATTGTTGGTAGTTTTTTATTTACTGATTCAATTTCATTGTTAGTAATTGCTGTGTTCAAAATTTGTACTTCTTCCTGACTCAGTTTTGAGAGGTTATATGTTTCTAGGAATTTACTTGTTTTTTCTGGATTGTACCAGTTTGTTGTCATGTAATTTTTTCATAATATTCTTTTATAATCCTTTATATGTGTGGTGTTGAATATTATTTCTCCTCTGTCCCTTCTGATTTTATTTATGTAGTTTCTCCCTCTTTCTCCCTCCCTCTCTCTCTGCTTCTGTCTTTCTTCAGAATAAGTCTGGCTAACAATTTGCCAATTTTGTTTATCTCTTTAGAGAACCAACTCTTAGTTTCATTGAGCAGTTCTGATGTTGCTATTGTTTTAGTATCTATTTCATTTATTTCTGCTTTAATCTTTATTACTTGCTTCCTCCTACTGTCTTTGGGCTTTTTTCTTCTTTTTCTAACTCCTCTAGATGTATGGTTAAGTTGTTTATTTGAGATTTTTTCTTCTTGATGTAGGCTTTTATTGCTCTAATCTTCCCTTTTAGAACAGCTTTTACTGCATTCCAAAGATTTTGGACCATTGTGCTTTAATTTTGATTTGTCTCTATGTATTTTTTGATATCCTCTTTGATTTTTTGGTTGACTGTTCATTGTTTAGTATCATGTTATTTAACCTTTGTGTATTTGTATTCTTTCCAGATTTTTTCTTGTGGTTGATTTCTAGTTTCAAAGGTTGTGGTCAGAAAACATGCATATGATTTCAGTCGTTTTGCATTTTTTGAGACTTGTTTTGTGGCCTGCTATGTGATCTGTTCTGGAGAATGTATTATGTGCATCTGAAAAGAATATGTGTTTCACTCTTCTTGGATGGAATGTTCTGAATATATCTATTAGATCCATTTGGTCCAATGTGTCATTCAAAGCCCACTGCTTCCTTTTTGATTTTCTGCCTGGATGATCTATCCATAGATGTAAGTGGGGTGTTAAAGTGCCCTGCTATTATTGTATTACTATTGATTTCCTCCTTAAAATTTGTTAGTTGTTGCCTTTTGTATTTGGGTGTCTCCATGTTCAGTGCATAAATATTTACAATTATGTCTTCTTGTTGGATTGTTCCCTTTATGATTATGTAGTGTTCTTCTTTGTCTCTTTTTACAGTGTTTGTTTTAGTATACTTTGTTCAGTATAAGTTTTGCTATCCCATTTTTTTGGCTCCATTTGCCTAAGTGTTTTTCCATCCCTTCACTTTCTTTGTGTATATGTCTTTAAGTTGGATATGAATCTTTTGTAGGCAGCATATATATATAGATTTTGCTTTTTTAGCTCTTCAGTTGCCTTTTCATTGGAGCATTTATTCCATTACATTCCAAGTTACTGTTGATAGGTATGTACCTTTTATACCTCTTCGGCTGCAACCTCTGTACTAGTTTTTAGTAATTAATCTACCACTTTTATTTTGTTTATACCTGTGAAATTATTTTCTTTTCCTCATATTCTTACTCAAATTAATGGCCTTTCCTTGCCTCTCATAGAATTCCATTTAATGTTTCTCATAAGGCTGCTGAACTCCTTTAACTTATGTTTGTCTGGGAAACTCCATCTCTCCTATTCTGAGTGATAGCCTTGCTGGATAGAATATTCTTGGTTGCAGGTTTTTTCTTTACAGATCTTTGAATCTTCAAGGTTTCTGCTGAAAAATAAGCTGATAGCTTTATGGGATTTCCCTTATATATAACTGTTTTCTTTTATTTTGCTGCTTTTAAACTTCTCTCTTTATCAGTACTTCTTGCTGTTTTAAGTATTATGTGTCTTGGTGTGGACCTCTTTAGGTTGATTTTGTTGGGGGGTTCTCTGTACCTCTTTGGTGGATGTCTGTTTTTCCTTCTCCAGATTGAGGAAGTTTTCAGCTATTATTTCTTCAAATAAATTTTATGCCCCCTGTGTCTCTCATCTCCTTCTGGGATCTCTATAATGTGAAGGTTTTTATGCTTGATGACATCACTGAGTTTTCCTAACATCATTTTTTTTTTTACTAGTTTCCTTTTTCTGTTCAGCTTGGTTGCTTGCCATTACTCTGTCCTCTAGCTCACTGATCCATTCTTCTACTTCCTCTAGTTTACTGTTTATTCCCTCTAGTGGCTTTTTAATTTCAGTTATTAAGTTCTTTATCTCTGGCTGGTTCTTTTATATGTATGTGTATATATACATAAACATACATATATACACATTTATATATGTGTTGAAGGTCTCACTGAGATCCTCTACTTTTTTTCCCAAGTCTAATAAGTATCTTTATGATCATTATTTGAATTTCCTATCAGGCATATTGTTTATCTCTGTTTCACTTAGCTCTATTGCTGTAATTTTGTCTTTGTCTTTCATTTTGGACATCTTCCTCTGTCTTCTCACTTCTCATTTTGTCTCACTCTCTGTGTCTGTTTCAATGTATTGGGGAAATCAGCTACATCTCCTAATTTTTAACATAGTGGCCTTGTGTAGAAGTCCAATGGTTCCCTCTAGTACAGTGCCCTGTGTATCAGATAACCTGGTGTTTCATATTTGTCTCCTGTGTATGTTGTGTGTGCCTTGCTGTTGTGGTTGAGCCTCAGTCCTATTGGCTGCAGTGACCCAGTTTGCCTCTTGTGGCCTAGGTTTCATTCCTGTACTATCAAGGGGCCAGTCTGAGGCTGTGTTGGGCTTGTAGTTGTGTCACACCAAGTGACTTATCTCAGCCCATTTGCTGGAACTGTGGCAGCACTGAACTGCAGGGCACTCTACCTATGTTACCTCTGAGAGGCTTTCATTGGTAGATGGGGCCTGCAGTCAGGACAGATGTCTACCCCCATTCTGTCTGTTGAGGTTGCAGTGACCCTAACTATAGAGCTATCTCCTTATGCTGCTTCCTGAGAGGTTTTTGTTGGTGGATGACGCTGGCAGTCATATGAGATATCTGCTCCCAGCCCACTGTTGGGGCTATAGTCAAACTGATGTTTGTGGTTATCTTTGCCTCTTCCCAGAGCATGAGTCACTTTGGAGTGGTATTGGCCGGTCAAAGAGCCATAAGTTTCCACTTTAGATGGATTCCTGCTTAGTGGGGCAGATTTGAAGGTTCTCTTATAGGAGACAATGAGGGTTTAGTGCTCATTGTTAGCAGTGTATGTGCCAATGCTTAAAGTATGAGGACTGGCCTGAGTCACTTTGCAGGGGCTCCTTTGGGTGGGTTGGATGACGTGAATCAGCAAAAGAACAAGGGCAAGGAACATGGTGGCAAGCTTCATGGGGAGTG
>NW_026057582.1:74982297-75013370 GCF_023721935.1 Panthera uncia | reverse complement strand
GTTCTTTTGTTCTTGGAGAAGTCTTCTAATGATCCCTACCCCTCCAGCACATTTTCTGAGATTAGTAAATAAATCACCTTCCCCTATATCCCAGGTGCTTTTCAAACTGCTGCTTCTATGCTGTATCTTGGAGGGGTTGTTTGTTATACTGGCTCTTTAAGGACAAGCACTCAGTTTCCTATCACCCTCTGTCTCTCTCAGAACAGGGCCCACTGATTTTTAAAGTTTCTGGTGTTAAGCCCCTACTAATTGTAATAACTTGCAGAATTTGGCCTCTGGTTTTCAAAGCCAAATGTAGGGGGACTAGTCTTCCCAGTGCAGGCCCCCCATGTCTGGAGTGTTTGGTGTTGGGTCTGTTCCTCTCCCTTATCCATGCTTATGGTGTCCCTCCCTCTTGTGGTTAGTCTCACTGGTTAATTTGGTTCCTAACCAGGGCTCTTCCCTTCCTTCCATTTTTAGATGTGACTTCCTCTCTGTGATTAACTGTGGAGTGTCTGTTCTAGCAGTCTTCAGTTCATTTACTGGGTTAGTTACATAGATGTGGCTGTTACCTAAGTGTATCTGTGGCCTGGAGGAAGTGAGCATAGGATCTTCTTACTCCACCATCTCCCCACATTCCTCCTTATAACTTTGTTTTTTGAGTGATATTGGACTAAAAACTTTCCTTATTATATGATATGATACTTGTAAAATTGGAATCCAGGTTATTGTGGCTTCATTAAATGAGTGGAGGAATGTTCTCCCAATAAATAGTACAAGTAGCAGTCTCTATTTTCAGAGAGCACTCTTTTGCATAAAAAAAGTTACAGATTATCTTCTTTATTTATGACTTGCTTTAACCAGTTCTTAATGGGGACTATACTTCCTAGAGTCCATGCTGCCCAACATTATGCATATCTAATTTTGTGCTTCAGAACAGGGAGATACAGTACTCAAGAGAGAAGATCCCCAGAAATAAAATTACTGGGTCATGAATGCAAACACATTTTGATAAATACACTAAATTGCTTTCTAAAAACTGTTCAGTAAATTTTGACCAAATAGAACTTCCACAGTTCCAAATTTTCAGTCCTATTCAGTATTATTCTTTTGTTTTATCCTTTATCAATCTAATAGGGGGCATGACACATCTCTCTTGTTTTAATTAACATTTCATTACCTGTTAAATTGAATATTTTTTCTATTTTTACTATTTGTATATTTTTTCTTTAGATTTGCTGCTTATTATATTTGACTCATAACTTTTATAAATAAATAAGGTTGCCATTTGAAAGCTGATTTCTATAAGCACATGTTATGGATAGGAGAGTATATGCCAACTCTTGGTTAGAATAATTCCTCGACCAGTGTGTCTTAATTTTAAACTGGTGAGAAGCATTAACACACCTACAGAAGGATTGTATATAGCCCTGAATGTATGGATAGATTGGAAGAGGAGTCACTGAGACAAAGCAAACAGTACCCATCCCAGCATTGTTCAAGTGGGTATTTCCCTGCCAGGCTACCAGAGCCTGATCATCTTCTACATGTCAGTCAAGTAACCAAAGCTAAATTTTAGCATAGATTCACCAATACCACTTACTAATAATTTGGTTTCTATTTCAATCATAATGTTCTATTTGATTTGACAATTTTCAATACCATTTGAGGGACACCTGGGTGGATCACGTGGTTAACATCTGACTTCAACTCAGGTCATGATATCGCAGTCCATGAGTTTGAGCCCCGCATTGGGCTCCATGCTGTCATGACAGCTCAGAACTTGGAGCCTGCTTCAGATTCTTTCTCCCTCGCTCTCTGCCCTTCCCCCATGTGCTTGCTGTCTCTCTCTCTCTCAAAATAAACATTAAAAAATTTAAAAAATACTATTTGACAAATTTATCCAATTTTCTTACAATTATTAAGTTATAATTTGTGGGTCTGTAAGTGTGTAGGCCAAAAATTGAACTGGGATGATTCATTAAGTTAATGCCAACTCTAAGGTGTTTTGGTGGCTGGCCCAGCTAAATGCCCTTTCTAGCTGTACCATTCTGCCATCCTTGTACAGAATAAGCCTTTTTTCATTTAAAACTTTAATGATTATCTGCTTCATTTGTATTCAGTCATTTCCATGAGACCTGATATGTTCATTAATCTTATTTATTTATCCGCAATACCTGGCATAAATTAATGTAAAAAATTGCATGAGGTTGCTTCAAGTTAAACAAAACTGAACATTACCACATTGAGATTATTAACTCTGTATCTGTTGTCTATTATCTATTATATCCTACTTGTCATTATTACCTAACCAATAATGAACATTTTTATAGCTATCTTGATTGGTTTGAAAGCCTTCGTTGAACATGGGATTATGACTTTTGCCTCTTTTGTAATACCTGTGATCGCTCATTTTAATATTATTCATACAGCCTGTTTTTAATCAGTGTTAGTTTATTCATGTAACATCCAATGAAGTAATCTCAAACATGAAAAACCAAATATGAAAACAAGATCAGAGTGCTACAGAATACAAGGACTCATATAAAAATCTGACACTTAGGTATGGACAATTTAGTTTTCCACTGGCTTCTTATTATATCACTCTGAAATACCTTGTTTATATGAAACAGTAGAAGTTACCTAGAAATCAATGCTCTGGGTACTTGCATTCTCCTTATGATACTTGCTGTATGTGCTTGCATGTTAAACTTCTAGCAGACTGACACATTTGGTAAGAAACAGAAAATGATTGTCTTAGGGACTCACAAACTATCCTAAGTAGTAAAAACAACACAGTCATATCTTCGGTTCAGAAACCACAAATCTGAACTTAAAGCTGGCATAAATGGAATAAACTCCTCTTGGCATGGATTTGGTGATGGATTGATGATTCTGTGACTAATAAGGGACTGAATCCATCATGTTCACATTCCTTCTCCTATTCTTTCCATGATTTATTAGTATTCTTCTTAAGTTTCACTTAAAATTTGAGAAAAATAAGTATGGGATATATTTTCTAACCACTAATATACATACTTACTGTTACTGCTTTGAAATATTCACTCTGAATTAATATTAATGAACAAACTCACTATTCAAATACCCTGTAGTCTTTTTCAGCTGATGGTAGGTTTATTACCAGTGGTATGATAGTCTGTATATTTAAGTCCTAGAACATTTCTCCCAGAAGGTGTAAGAGTACTCCTATAATTTGAACTATGAACTTGGTGATATTATTGATGTGCTGTTTGTTTCAAAGCCAAAGTAGCAAAACTCAGTACTATAATAGACACTGTAGTATTTTAGGTATTTAAAATTTAGAAAAATGGTAATTATTATAAAAACATGATTTATAATTGTCAGTGGCTTCTTTGTGAATGTGGGATATTTGCAGCTATTTATAGGGGCCAAGTTAATAGGTGAAATATTGATAAAATATACTGATAAAAGTAGAGGAGACTTTTTGTTTTTGAAATTTATTGTCAAATTGGTTTCCATACAACACCCAGTGCTCATCCCAAAAGGTGCCCTCGGAGTCTTAATATAGCCTGTCATGTCAAAGCATATTCTGTTTTTAACTCAAAGAATGCTACCCCAATCAAGTCAGATGTGTTAACAAATCTGCTTTAATATGGAGGTGATTTCAAAATGCTACAGGATGCTTTTTTAAACAATGCCTATATAAGGAGGAAAAAACTACTTAGGAATTTTAATATATGTTGTTGATTGTTTCAGGGAAGATGAGATGAGCCACAGAATATTGAAACTGGTATAATATGAGATTCTGCACTTCATTTACAACTTCAGATAACTAGAGATAGGTTCTATAATAGTGAAAGGCTAATTGTGATAGAAACACAACAATAAAATCACCTATGTGCATTACAAAGGACAATAATTAAGGATTTGTGTTACTATCTCACAATTGTCTAAAAGACTTGCTTAGAACCCACATGTCGGTTCCGTAGCTTTTTCATGGCTTCCTTTACATCTTTATTCCTCAATGTGTAGATCATGGGGTTAAGGACAGGAGTGAAGACAGTAAAAAACACAGAAATAAATTTATCAATTGGGAAGCTTTCAAAAGGCCAAATATAAATGAAGATTAATGGGCCAAAGAACAAAACCACAACAGTGATGTGGGCAGACAGGGTGGAAAGTGCCTTGGATGTCCCACCAGAGGCTTGCTGATGGACAGTAGCAAGGATGATAGTATAAGAAATGAGCAAAAGGAGGAAGCAGATAAGAGAGAGCAGGCCACTGTTGGTTAGCACGAGGATCTCTAAAACATATGTTTCTAAGCAGGCAAGCTTGATCACAAGGGGAAGGTCACAAAAGAAATTGTCTACCTTATTGGGTCCACAGAAAGGAAGATTGACTGTGAATGCCAGGTGGCTGGCTGAATGCAGAATACCAATGGTCCAGGAGACTCCCACCAGAATAGTGCACACCCTTCGGCTCATGACGGTAATGTAGTGCAGAGGTTTGCAAATAGCAATATATCTATCATAGGCCATGGCAACAAGAAGCACCATCTCACTACCCCCAAAAACATGCAAGAAAAAGATTTGTGACATGCATCCCTGGAAGGTGATGGTCTTGTGTTCATTGAGGAAGTCTGCAATCATCTTGGGAGTGGCAAATGTAGCCTGACACACATCAATAAAGGAGAGATTGCTAAGAAGAAAATACATTGGGGAATGTAAGCGAGAGTCTGTAATTACTGTGAGGATGATAAGGATGTTTCCCAAAACCGCAGCTCCATAAAACACAGAGAAGAAAAAGAAGAGGAAGAGTTGAATATCTTGAGAGCTAGACAGGCCCAACAAAATGAATTCAGTAACCACTGATTTATTGCTCCATCCATTAACTGACTCTGGGCTGCTGAAGTTATCTATAGGAAAGAAAAATAATTAAAAATGGATAATAATAAGCCCTTTACCATATTGCAAATCAAGTAGATGTTTCAGTTCTAATAGTATAAAAATAATATGGTGAGGCTATAGGAAAATAATTATTCACATTACTGTTAGGAATTGATATTTTCCCTGTGATTATTTACATAATTATATGAATTGTACTTCACTTTTTGCATTTATGGGTTGGCACGAGAGGGAAAGAGAGAGGGAGAGAAGGAGAAAAAGAAAGATAGTTATTTATCTAACATGAAGTCAGTGTGGAAGGACGGAAGGTGTTGAGTATTTGCCTCTGGATTCTGACGTGTGTTTAAGGAAGAGTTCAAGGTCCCTATAATACTTTTAAAGATACATATGCTATACTTACACATTCAGATTTTGAATAGCAGAAAATGAGCCTGATGCCTTTTACAGAATCTTGAAGGGAGAGAAAATTTAGGCCAAATGTAAAGAGATGGAAATCAGCCCAGTTAATGTGGTAAATGATATCGGAGAAATGGAGTGAGATGTGGCCATGTATTTGAAATATCTGCGGTTAAAGAGAGAGTTAGAGAAATTGTGACAAACTAAATTAGTGTGAGCAACAGATTGCATTCACTTTTCTATATTAAAACAATTAAGTTTTATAGCAGTTAATTATACTATTAAGCAGTGAAAATGTATCTTCCCAGAACCTGAGAAGCACACATTTTTTAAATGAAAAATTATTCTTTTAGAAAAATGGGAAATGGATACAAGCAAGCATCACAGAGTACAACAAATAGCCGATCCCCGTTTTAAGAGATGTGCAATCTCACTGGGAACTAAAGAAATAAGATTTCAATTAAAAAATATATCCATCAGTAGAAGAATTGATAAAGATGATATGCACACATACACATATACACACAGTGACTATTATTTAGCCATAAGAAGTACAAGATGTGGACATTTGCAACAACATGGATGTACCTAAAGGGTATAATTCTAAGTAAAATAAGTCAATAAGATTTGAAAGGTAAATGCCATATGAATTCACTTATATGTAGCACTGAAAAAAGAAACATAAACGAATGTATAAGGAAGGTATACATATATATATTAAACACACACACACCTAATGGAATATCACTCAGCCATAAAATAGGATGACATCTTGCCATTTGTGGCAACGTGCATGGACCCAGAGGGTATTATGCTATGTGAAATAAGTCCAACTGAGAAAAACAAAACAAATGAATAAACAAGCAAAAAAAATAGTCTTTTAATATCACAATTACACTATTTACTTTTTCAATGATTTCCCTTTTATAACAATTGAATGTAATACTATTTAGTCTGCTCATCAAAGATGAGACTGAATGTAATTTTAATTAGCATAATGTTTCTCTCATGAACTTATCGCAATAACAAAAGTATTTTCCAAAGCCTACTGAATATCATAATTGGTGTAATTAATTCATTCAACAAATATTCTAGATTACTGCTCTATAACGTACACTTTTATAGATTCTGGAGACAAAGCAATGAAAGAAAAAGAAAACAGAAGTGTTTGACCTGCATGTAGCCTACATTCTAAAGGTGGTGGCTGGGCTGGCAGAGGTGATTAAAAATAAATAAAATATATATTTATGTCAGTTTGTGACTAGGTTTATGGGAAAAAATCAAAGCAAAGGCATATGGACTGACCAGGTGATCAGAGAAAGCCATCACTAGGAGGGTTACAGTTTCTCCTACACCGGGAAATTAAGAGCAAGCCTTGACACAAAGGGCATAATAGCAAGCTTGGGCAATAACTTATTCATGTGAAATAAGCTTTCTCTTGGGAAACATAAGTATAATTTTAGCAGATCTGTTAGAAATTAAATGAATGAGAATTTGACTTTTACCTTATTATGGAATTAACAAATGCATAATTATCTTTTCTGAATAGTATTCTACCTCATAGGCTTAAATACGTCCACAGTTTTCAGGAACTATAAATTCAGTCTTTACAATAAGGACCTGTATTTAAAACTATCCTTTTTATTTTCTAGAATGAAATATGGACATAATAAAAATTTATTTCCAAGTTTTCATTTCCATACATATACACCTATAAACAGATTTGAACGGCAATTTATTTTCATTTGAATGTGCCAATTTTTTCATTCAAAATTAAAATGAAATAACTTGTGATTTCCAGAAGGAATCCTTTGAAATGAAGCTCATGGTCAGATCTCAGAAGCTGGGAAGAGTTCCCTGTGTGTCCATATTAACACTCAGTGACAACTAGTTGAGATGATTTATTTATTCATGACATGACTTTCAAGTATTGAGGCCATTTAAAAATATAAAAATTACTAATTACTTTTTTAATAATACCTCATAGAATCTTATGCCTTTTGAAACCTCTTTTTGTATTATAGCTCTGTGTGTACAAGGCCTGAAGACAGTTTGCCAAGTGATAAATCTATTAACCAAAGTTTTCTGATCTTAAACCATTCCTCTTTGTCTACAGTTAGTTTTATTGAAGTGACTTCATTTAGTTCTAGAATTACAGGCAGAATTTCTCTAAAACCATTCTAAAATGATTTTTTTCCATATTGAGATAATCATATTCTTATTCACACTTGTGTAGTCAGTCAGTCTTCATAGAAAGGCAGATAGTGAAAATTTCCACAGTATGCCATAATATACATAGCACAAGTTTGAGATCAGAAAATCTGAGTTCAATTCCTGGCTTCACTACTAACTCTTTTTATTAGTGTTTATCCATTTGTTCCAGCTTATTGAGCACCTACTATGATTATATGCCAAGCACTCTGTAGGCCTGCAGATATAATGATAATCAAAACAGAGAGGATACTTATCTTCATGTAATCACTGCAATTCTCTGAACTTTGTGTTTGTTACAGCATATATTTGAAAGAGGTGTGCAAACTATGAAGTGATAAATACTAGTTAAGTGAGCATACTATTGTGTTTAAAAATCAGATAATAAAATTTTACCTCTACTCAGGTAAAGTCAATCTGAATGTGAAAATATCTGCTTCTGAGCAGATTAACAATCTATGAGATTTTAAAAAATGAAAAATAAGATTAAAATAAAGTATTAGAATGAAATAATTTTTCATTAATAAATTTATATAATTTATTATAACAATGAAATGAAAGTTTGACAAAAAGAAGATACTTAAAAAGAGCCAGGTAGTGTTCTTTACAGATGTCTGTATTCATTTGTAGTTACTTCTACTCTTTAGAGTTCTTTTTTTTTATTAATTTTTTTTATGTTTATTTTTCAGACAGAGAGAGAGACAAAGAGAGAGAGTGCGAGTGGGGGAAGGGCAGAGAGAGAGGGAGACACAGAATCTGAAGCAGGCTCCAGGCTCCTGGCTGTCAGCCCAGAACCTGATGCAGGGCTCAAACTCAGGAACTGCGAGATCATGACCTGAGCCGAAGTCAGAGGCTTAGCCAACTGAGCCACCCAGACACCACTAGTCTTTAGAGTTATTAAGCTCTAACCTATAAATGAAAATAGGGTAAACCAAGCTAGCTACCCTTGTGAAAAAGAGAAAGGAATTTTTTAATGTTTCATTATGATATTTATTTAATATTTAGAATACAGAGTTAAATAGTGCCCTGTCTTGGACATCAGGCTATCCTAGAAATAATCTTTCTTGGTTCCTGACTTTGGAAACTAACCAATTGGAAATTTCTACCTAAGATGAAAATACACTGAAAGCAAAACCAGACTTCCATTTAAAAAGAAATGTGAAATTTATATGTGGTAATTTTTGGACTCAGAAATTTATTTTTCTGAGCTAGAAGTTTAAAAGTATTCCAGTTAAACAGAAAAACAGAAGTTTACAAACAGGAGGTCAAATTGTTGAAGTTTCTTTGGGTGAAGCTCTAGGTTTTTTGGCTCAGATTCATAAACACAATAATTTTTTTTGTGATGGTTCTAGAGAGAAAAGAGTCAATGAAAAGAGTCAATGGAAGACATGGAAGAGAAAGAAGATAGCCTCACAGTAAAGAACCATATTTATGTAAGGAAATTTGCTTCTTGCTCCTGTGTATATAGTTAAATTGGAGAAAGGCTTTTGGATATGAAGGACTCAATTTAGTTGCCTTACACTGATATATGACTAATAATTACATAAATATGTATGATACAAGAGACTGCAAAAGAATAGAATTTGGAAAAGGTCCTTAATAAGAAAGAAAGATCAAATTATAGTATTCTATATTGGTAAAACGCTGGAAAGAAAGAGCTTCTGCTAATCATAACAGCCAGCATTTTCTTAGTCAACTTCATACAAAGCACTGTGCTAAACACTTCATCCATTATCTCATTTATTCTTACAACAATGGCACAAAAGAAGTACTATTATAATCCTAACTATACAGCTAAATCTTAGCAGTACAATTAGTGTCATCAGGGCATAGTGCTAGTCAGTAGGAATTCTGTACCCAAAAAACACATATTTAACCACTACATATATTACTATATTACTAATATATTACTTGCTTAATTATATATATTACCTGATAGCTAAGAATCTATCAGGGGAAGTCTACCTGGTTATTAAAATGACAGTTTTGTGCCCCATTCTATTCTCTGTCATTATCTCTGTACTTTGAAAATTATATACCAGTATGCTTACTTCTTCCTGGGTGTCTCAGTATGTCACCTGTGTTAGCAGTGACAATAACCAGACATAGTCTGATATTTTGTTTCAGATTTTAGAATCTCATCAACAAGCTCCAAATTCTCATCCTCAAGAAATCCAAGTCATCTTAATTCTAGTAATAAGTTTAACCTAGAATCCCTTTAACTCTCCAAATGATAACCTTTATATTTAATTTTTTGCCTGATGTGATTAATTTCCACATACCAATTTTGAGAAAAATCCCAGGAGAGTAATAACAGGTTGAAGAAGATAAATCTCCAAACTTTTCTTTTTAAAGACTGAGTCACAAAAGCCCATAAAACAAGTATTTAAATACCATAGTACATGCTATATATCTTAGATAACCAGTACCATGGATTGCAGTAGCCAATTAACGAACTTCCTTTATGAAGTGAAGTCATCTTGCTGTGGGAGTTATTAACACAATTTCAGTTGGTTTACCCAAAATCTAGATGGTAAGAATTTTTAAATTGTCTATAATTACAAATGTGGCATATATCACAAGGGGGAAATTTAGTGACTCAGAAGCTTACAACAGCTACATTTACTCTCATTTAATAATCAGTTTCCCTTCATGTGATTTCTTTTCCATTGTTTAGAGTGACTGTGCCCATAAGCACTAGGTCTTATGCTCAGAACCTGAAGGAAATCTAATCAGAAAAAATGAAATCTGACAGTGGGGCTAAGAGAATTGGAATTTTGTTTTTTCTAATTCTTCACTTCTTTCTTTTCATGGAAATATTTATGATTAAGTTTTTAAACTCCATACTACACAATATGCTACCAAAAAAACCCTCCAACTTTTTCAGTTGTCATTGCTCAACACCTGGCAATACATTAGAATCAGAAAGAAAGCTTATTTGGGCATACATGGATTGAACTGCTTATGTACACATAGCTTGCTTTTTAACATTGTGGAAAGATATTTCAGAGCAATAGAGGGGCTCAAAGGGTCTACAGAGAAGAGCAGGTTACAGAGAGAACATACTTAATGTTGAAACACAGAGGAACTGCCCCGAAAATTTGGCAAGTCTAATGGAGGAGCCCCGACTTCTCTTAGTTCTTAGCTAATAGACCACATACCTTCTTGGCATAGTCCCTTTAATATTTCACAGATACTTCAGTTCTTCTGTTTCCAAACCTGTTTGTCCTTTACTCTGCCCCATCCCAACTAATGGCATTTCTCTTTCCTGTGATTATGGTCAGAAACTTAGCTCCTTCCTTTTCTTCAGTTCCTTTTCAACCCTGCTTTGCCTTCCCCCCAAATATTCCTGATTTATCTACTTACTTCCCTCTTAACTCCATGGCTAAACCTTTGTTACCCTTCCCGTTAAGTGTCTCAAAGGCCTTCTAATGGTTTCTACCTTGTACCATTGATGTTTTCCAATCAGGCTTGTAATGCAATATACTTCCCTCTGCGGACTGCCTTTACTGCATTCCAAAAGTTTTGGACTGTTGTGTTTTCATTTTAATTTGCTTCCATGTATTTTTTTTGTTTCTTCTTTAATTTCCTGGATAACCCATTCATTCTTTAGTAGGATGTTTAGTAGGATGTTAAGCTTTGTATATTTGAGGGCTTTCCAAATTTTTCCTTGTGGTTGACTTCAGGTTTCATAACATTGTGGTCTGAAAATACGCATGGTATGATCCTGATCTTTTTGTTCTTGTTGAGGGCTGATTTGTGACACAGTATGTTATCTATTCAGAAGAAGGTTCCATGTGCACTTGCAAGAATGTGTATTCTGATTTAGGATGAGATGTTCTCAATTTATCTGTTAAGTGTGTCATTCAAAGCCATTGTTTCCTTATTGATTTTCTGTTTAGTTGATCTGTCCATTGCTGTAAGAGGGATGTTAAAGTCCCCTATTATTATTGCCTAGGTTTCTTTATGTTTATTATTAACTGATTTATATATTTGGGTTCCTCCAATTTGGGGGCATAGGTATTTATAATTGTTTTATATAATATAGCTTTTCTTGATGGATAGACCCTTTAATTATAGTATGATGCCATTTGTAATCTCTTATTATAGTCTTTGGTTTAAAATCTAGTTTGTCTGTTGTGAGTATAGCTACTCCAGCTTTCTTTTGGCATCCATGAGCATATGTCCCTTTACTTTCAATCTGCAGGTGTCTTTAGGTCTAAAATTAGTCTCTTATAGGCAGCATATAGATGGATCTTGTTTTTTATCCATTCTGATAACCTATGTCTTTTGATTGGAGAATTTAGTCTATTTACATTCACAGCAATTATTGAAAGTTATGAGTTTAGTGCCGCTGTGTCACCTGTAGAGTTGGTGTGTCTGGTGATGTTCTCTCCTCCATTCTGTCTTTGTTGCTTTTAGTCTTTTATTTCTCCACTTAAAGAGTCCCCTTAAAATTTCTTGCAGGGATGGTTTAGTGGTCACAAACTCCTTTAGTTTTTGTGTGGGAAAATCTTCCTCTCTCCTTCTATTCTGAATGACAGCCTTGCTGCATAACGAATTCTTGGCTGCATATTTTTCCGATTCAGCACATTGAATATATCCTGCCACCCATTTCTGACCTGCAAAGTTTCTGTGCACAGATCTGCTGCAAACCTAACCTGTCTTCCCTTTTAGGTTAAGGACTTTTTTCCCTTGCTGCTTTCAGGATTCTTTCCTTGTCTGTGTATTTTATAAATTTGACTATGATATGCCTTAGTGATGGTCAACTTTGTTGAATCTAATGGGAGTTCTCCGTGCTACTTGGATTTTAATGTCTGCGTTCTTCCCCAGATTAGGGAAGTTTTCAGCTGTAATTTGTTTAAGTAAACTTTCTGCCCCCTTTTCTCTCTCTTCATCTTCTGGGATTCCTATGATACAAATTTTATTACGTCTTAATAAGTCGCTGAGATCCCTAAGTCTACCTTTGTAATCCTTTACCTTTCTTTCCTTTTTCTTTTCAGATTCCTATTTTCCATAGTTTTCTTTTTTTAAGTTTATTTATTTTTAAGAGAGAAAACAAGTAGGGAGAGGCAGAGAAAGAGGGAGAAAGAGATCCCAAGCAGGCTTCATGCTGCCAATATGGACCCTGACATGGGGCTTGATCTCACTACCCATGAGATGAAATCAAGAGTCAGATGATCAGTCTACTGAGCCACCCGGGTACTCAGCCATAATGTTATTTTCTGTATCATTAATTCTTTCCTTTGCTTTGTCAATCCTCATTTTTATGGCATCCACTGGGTTTGCATCTTGGTTATAGCAATTTTGATTTCAGCTTCACTAGATTTTAGTTCTTTTGTCAGTCTCTTCAACAAATGGTGTTGGGAAAGCTGGACAGCAACATGCAGGAGAGTAATATTGAACCATTTTCTTATACCACTCATAAAAATAAATCCAAAATGGATGAAAGGCCTAAATGTGAAATAAGAAACCATCAAAGTCCTAGAGAAGATCACAGGCAGCAACTTCTTTGACCTCAGCCATAGCAACTTCTTACTAGACAAATCACTGGAGGCAAGGGAAACAAAAGCAAAAATGAACTAATGGGACTTCATCAAGATAAAAACTTCTGCACTGCAAAAGAAACAAGCAACAAAACTAAAAGCAGTCAATGGAATTGGAGACAATGTTTGGAAATGACATATCCTATAAAGGGTTAGTATCCAAAATGTATATAGAACTTACAATCTCAACACTCACCCCTGCAAAAAAAAAAAAAAAAAAAAAAAAAGAAGAAATGGGCAGAAGACATGAATATACGCTTTTCCAAAGAAGACATCCAGATGGCTAACAGATACATGAAAAATGTTCAGCATCACTCATCATCAAGGAAATACAAATCAAAACCCCTATGAGAAACCACCTCACACCTGCAGAATGGCAAAAATTAACAACATAAGAAGCAACAGGTATTGGTGAGAATGTGGAGAAAGGGGGAACCCTTTTGCATTGTTGGTGGGAATGCAAACTGGTGCAGCCACTCTGGAGAACAGTATGGAGTTTCCTCAAATAAACTACAAATAGAACTACCCTGTGATTGAGCAATTGCACTAGTAGGTATTTACCCAAAGGATACAAAAATGCAGATTCAAAAGGATACATGCACCCCAATGTTTATAGCAGCATTATCAAAAATATCCAATCTATGGAAAGATCCCAAATATGCATGGATTAATGAATGGATAAAGAAGGAGTGGGGCATATATATGATGGAATATTAATCACCCATCAAAAAGAATGAAATCTTGCCATTTGCAAGGACATGGATGGAGCTAGAATGCATTATGCTAAAAGAAATAAGTCAGAGAAAGACACCATGATTTCACTCATTTGGAATTTAAGAAACCAAACAGATGAACATATGGGAAGGATGGAAAAGAAGAGAGGGAAATAAACCACAAGAGACTCTTAATGTTAGAGAACAAACAAGATGGAGGGAGGTGGTGGGGGATGGGCTAGAATGGTGATGGGTATTAAAGAGAGTACTTGTTGTGATGAGCACTGCAAGTTATATGTGATGAATCACTGAATTCTCCTGAAACCAGTATTGTACTCTATGTCGATTAATTAATATTTAAATAAAAATTAAAAGGGAGAGGAGAGGAGAAGGGAGGAGAGGAAGATCATTTCACTGAACAGTTTTATCTGCACACCCTTCCCTCTGTCATACTCCCAATTTTTAATTTTTTTATCTCACATTATTTGCTCCCTTCATAACACTCATGACAATTTATTTTATTTACATTTGTTTACATGTTGGTGTTTGTTTTTCCTTCTCACCTCTATACCCCAAGACTGTTGGCTTACATCTGAGTCTCTCAGATAAGTATTATACCTGGCACAGAACTGAGCAATGGTATATGCTGAAATGATAGTATTGATTCAGTGACTAATTGAATGTGTAGTTGGCCTTGAAATGGTTACTTATTTTTATGAAATGCTACAAAGCTTTGTTGTTTTGAGAATGTCACATGAATGGGATCATATGTTTCCTCTTTATACTGGATTTTTTTTACCTGACATAATGCCTTTGAGATTCATTTATAAATCAATAGTTGCTTCCTTTTTTTGCTGAGTGCTATTATATTCCAACTCTGGACTCGGTCGTATGTCTAGTTCCGTCCAAAAGGATAATAGAAAGCACAAAAGTATTTTGCATTGCAGCTGCCCTTTCTTGTCTCCATTAAAATCTTGAGGCCACGATGTGAATGAGTGCAAGCTGGTCTTCTAAGGCATAAGAAGCAATAGTGTGCTGGCAAATATTTAAGAATTGGTTCTAGGTGCAGCTGGGTTAGGGCACAGGAGGACCCTGATTTGTAGTGTTTCCTAGTGTCTGTGATCTAAATACTCATACCATGGTCGATTTCAATCCACCAACAGGTTATCCCCCACCTTAATAATCAGCTCTCAAGGACTGATTTAAGCAGCTTCAGCTAACCACAAATTAGAGGCCATATGGAGAAAATTGAGGTGCCTTGGCTAATAGCAAGCTCCAGTGGCCAACTTGCCAGCCACCAACTATGTGAGTGAGGTCATTGTTAATCTTCCAGTTTCCAGACTCACCAGGCAGTATAGCAGAGATCAGACTTGCTGGCCCAGACCAGAAAAAGAACCCAATGGGTTTGTGATTAAATATAAAATGCATGTTTTTTTATTTATTTATTAAGTACTTGTGTTTGTTTTATGAGCCAATAATTTTAATATACTACAATCAGGTATACATAAGGTTCAGCAGAGACACAATAATACTTATACTAAAAAAGAATTTTTTTTCTTTCAAGTTTTTATTTAAATTCCAGTCACTTAACATACAGTATAATATAGTTTCTGTTGTAGGATTTAGTGATTCATCCTTATATACAACACCTAGTGCTCATCAAAACAAATGCTCTCATTTTTTTTAATATGAAATTTATTGCCAAATTGGTTTCCATACAACACCCAGTGCTCATTCCAACTGGTGCCCTCCTCAATGCCCATCACCCACTTTCCCCTCTCTCCCATGCCCATCAACCCTCAGTTTATTCTCAGTGTCCAAGAGTCTCTTATGGTTTGCCTCCTTCCCTCTCTGTAATTTTCCCCCCTCCCCTCCCCCATGGTCTTCTGTTAAGTTTCTCAGGATCCACATAAGAGTGAAAACATATGGTATCTGTCTTTCTCTGTATGATTTATTTCACTTAGCATAACACTCTCCAGTGCCATCGACGTTGCTACAAAAGGACAGATTTCATTCTTTCTCATTGCCAAGTAGTATTCCATTGTGTATATAAACCACAATTTCTTTATCCATTCATCAGTTAATGGACATTTAGGCTCTTTCCATAATTTGGCTATTGTTGAAAGTGCTGCTATAAACATTGGAGTACAAGTGCCCCTATGCTACAGCACCCCTGTATCTCTTGGGTAATTCCTAGCAGTCCTACTGCTGGGTCATAGGGTAGATCTATTTTTAATTTTTGAGGAACCTCCACACTGTTTTCCAGAGCAGCTGCACTAGTTTGCATTCCCACCAACAGTGCAAGAAAGTTCCCTTTTCTCCACATCCTCTCCAGCATCTATAGTCTCCTGATTTGTTCATTTTAGCCACTCTGACTGGCATGAGGTGGTATCTCAGTGTGGTTTTGATTTGTATTTCCCTGATGAGGAGTGACGTTGAGCATCTTTTCATGTGCCTGTTGGCCATCTGGATGTCTTCTTCAGAGAAGTATCTATTCATGTCTTCTGCCCCTTTCTTCACTGGATTATTTGGTTTTTTTGGGGTGTGGAGTTTGGTGAGTTCTTTATAGATTTTGGATACAAGCCCTTTGTTCAATATGTCATTTGCAAATATCTTTTCCCATTCAGTGAGTTGCTTTTTAGTTTTGTTGATTGTTTCCTTTTCAGTGCAGAAACATTTTATCTTCATGAGGTCCCAATAGTTCATTTTTGCTTTTAATTCCCTTGCCTTTGGAGCCGTGTCAAGTAAGAAATTGCTACAGCTGAGGTCAGAGAGGTTTTTTCCTGCTTTCTCCTCTAGGGTTTTGATGGTTTCCTGTGTCACATTCAGGTCCTTTATCCATTTTGAGTTTATTTTTGTGTTTGGTGTCAGAAAGTGGTCTAGTTTCATCCTTCTGCGTGTTGCTGTCCAGTTCTCCCAGCACCATTTGTTAAAGAGACTGTCTTGTTTCCATTGGATATTCTTTCCTGCTTTGTCAAAGATTAGTTGGCCATAAGTTTGCGGGTCCAATTCTGGAGTCTCTACTCTATTTCATTGGTCTATGTGTCTGTGTTTGTGCCAATACCATGCTGTCTTGATGATTACAGCTTTGTAGTAGAGGCTAAAGTCTGGGATTGTGATGCCTCCTGCTTTGGTCTTCTTCTTCAATATTACTTTGGCTATTTGGGGTCTTTTGTGGTTCCATACAAATTTTAGGATTGCTTGTTCTAGCATCGAGAAGAATGCTGGTGGAATTTTGATTGGGATTGCATTGAATGTGGAGATTGCAATTAATTACAAATATAAGCAACATTATTGCTAAGAATGTGGTAATTGCAGGGGACTTTAATACTCCACTTACAACAATGGATAGATAATCTAGACACAGAATCAATAAGGACACAAGGGCCTTGAATGATACATTGGATCAGATGGACTTGAGAGATATATTTAGAATTCTCCATCCCAAAGCAACAGAATATACTTTCTTCTCGAGTGCACATGGAACATTCTCCAAGGTAGATCACATACTGGGTCACAAAACAGCCCTTCATAAGTATACAAGAATTGAGATCATACCATGCACACTTTCAGACCAATGCTATGAAACTTGAAATGAACCACAGGAAAAAAGTCTGGAAGACCTCCAAAAACATGGAGGTTAAGGAATACGCTACTAAAGAATCAATTGGTCAACCAAGCAATTAGAGAAGAAATTTAAAAGTACAGAGAAACAAATGAAAATGAAAATACAACAATCCAAACGCTTTGGGATGCAGCGAAGGCAGTCCTGAGAGGAAAATACATTGCAATCCAGGCCTATCTCAAGAAACAAGAAAAATCCCAAATACAAAATCTAACAGCACACCTAAAGGAAATAGAAGCAGAACAGCAAAGACACCCCAAACACAGCCGAAGAGAAATAATAAAGATCAGAACAGAAATAAACAATATAAAATCTAAAAAAACAGTAGAGCATATCAATGAAACCAAGAGTTGTTTTTTTGAAAAAACAAACAAAATTGATAAACCTCTAGCCAGGCTTCTCAAAAAGAAAAGGGAGATGACCCAAATAGATAAAATCATGAATGAAAATGGAATTATTACAACCAATCCCTCAGAGATACAAGCAATTATCAGGGAATACTATGAAAAATTATATGCCAACACACTGGACAATCTGGAAGAAATGGACAAATTCCTAAGCATCCACACACTTCCAAAACTCAAACAGAAAGAAATAGAAAACCTGAACAGACACATAACCAGCAAAGAAATTGAATCAGTTATCAAAAATCTCCCAACAAATAAAAGTCCAGGACCAGATGGCTTCCCTGGGGAATTCTACCAGACGTTTAAAGCAGAGATAATACCAATCCTTTTCAAGCTGTTCCAAAAAATAGAAAGGGAAGGAAACTTCCAGACTCATTCTATGAAGCCAGCATTACTTTGATTCCTAAACCAGACAGAGACCCAGTAAAAAAAGAGAACTACAGGCCAATATCCCTGATGAATATGGATGCAAAAATTCTCAAGAAGATACTAGCAAATGGAATTCAACAGCATATAAAGAGAATTATTCACCATGATCAAGTGGGATTCATTCCTGGCCTGCAGAGCTGGTCAGTATTCACAAATCAATCAATGTGATACATCACATTAATAAAAGATAAGAACCATATGATCCTGTCAATCGATGCAGAAAAAGCCTTTGACAAAATTCACCCTTTCTTAATAAAAACCCTCGAGAAAGTCGGGATAGAAGGAACATACTTAACATCATAAAAGCCATTTATGAAAAGCCCACAGCTCATATCATCCTCAATGGGGAAAAACTGAGAGCTTTCCCCCTGAGATCAGGAACACGACAGGGATGTCCACTCTCACCGCTGTTGTTTAACGTAGTGTTGGATCCTAGCATTAGCAATCAAACAACAAAAGGAAATCAAAGGCATCAAAATTGGCAAAGATGAAGTCAAGCTTTCACTTTTTGCAGATGACATGATATTATACATGGAAAGTCCGATAGACTCCACCAAAAGTCTGCTAGAACTGATATATGAACTCAGCAAAGTCGCAGGATACAAAATCAATGTACAGAAATCAGTTGCATTCTTATACACTAATAATGAAGCAACAGAAAGACAAACTGATCCCATTCACAATTGCACCAAGAAGCATAAAATACCTAGGAATAAACCTAACCAAAGATCTAAAAGATCTGTATGCTAAAAACTATACAAAGCTTATGAAGGAAATTGAAGATACAAAGAAATTGGAAAACATTCTGTGTTCATGGATTGGAAGAATAAATATTGCTAAAATGTCAAATTTTCTCCTTAATACTCATGACCCATTTAAATTATCCCACCATGCGGCTCCCCTCCTGTAACCCTCAGTTTGTTCTCTACAGTTAAGAGTCCCTTTTATGGTTTGCCTCTCTCCTTTTTTCCCCCGTCTATATTCATTTGTTTTGTTTCTTACATTCCACATGAGTGAAATCCTATGGTACTGTCCAGTTTTTCCAGCATCATTTGTTGAAGGGACTGTCTTTTTTTCCATTGGATATTCTTTCCTGCTTTGTCAGAGATAAGTTGACCAAAACATTCTACACATTTAATGCAATCTCTCTCAAAATACCAACAGAATTTTTCACAGAGTTTAAACAATCCTAAAATTTGTGTGGAACCACAAAAGACCCCAAATAGCCAAAGCAATCTTGAGAAAGAAAAGCAAAGCTGGAGGCCTCACAATTCCAGATTTCAAGTTATATTTCAAAGCTAAAGTGATCAAGACAATGTGGTACTGGCTCAAAAACAGACAGGTAGATCAATGGAACAGAATGGACTTAAAACTAAATTCTTGTTGTTTTAAATTAATAAATTTGGGGATGGTTTGATACCACTTCTACTTCTCTGCCACATCACTAAAATTCTGGCAGGAGTTACATCTTTTACTCCTCTGATCCTGTGGTACCCTTTATGCCTTCAACTCTTACTGGTTTCCATTCCCTTGTCTTGTCCTTCAGGATAAGGGTGGCAAAAGTTCCTGCTGATGGTCCCCCTATATGTAATTTAATTCTGCCAGGACTTGTAGGAATAGTTGTTCCTTATATTCAAAATATCTGCCAAATGTGTTTTCTGTTTCCTTCTGAGACCTTAGTTAGTATACTTCCATTTTCATCAACAAGGCAGAGTTAAAAGGAAAAAAAAATGCTATCAACAATGTAATTACTGCATTAATATTTATTGCATATTTTAAAAGTTTTTGGCAATGTATAAAAATATATAAAAAGTAGTGAAGCTTAAAAGATCATTATCATGTTTGACATTGGACAAATGAACCAGTAAGTCTGAAGTTCTAAGAAACCTTAGCTAATAAATATTAATATGGTTCTAAAAGGTTATGTGTCTATATCTAAAAAACAGCTTGTACTAGGATTTAGCATGCAGAGTTAATTTCTATGCATATAGCCACTAACTTTAATGTCTTATAATTAAAATACTGAATCCAGAATGATGACAGTTGCAAGCCTTCTGTTTTCTGTAAAATGGCTGTTTTTTTATTCATTGTTAGAATACATTTAATCTTTCTGTTACAAGGCCTTTTTCATAATGCAAATCACAGGGAGAGGTATATAAGAAAATATTTGGCTAGCAAATGAAACAATAATAATAGATTTTTTTAACTTTACTATATGATGAGCATGAATCTCATGTTTCCATTTCTGCTTTCTAAGAAATAGGAAAGGATAGATTTCAGAGTTGGTCATCAAATAATTTTGTCACTTTGTGCATTGGCATATTTTAAGCACATATGGAACTTCTAAACCTTTTCTGTGAATAATGAAGAATTCATTATAATCAATTTATTCTACTTAAAAATAAGTAAACTTGGAAAATGAATATACAGACAGTCCCCAACTTATGATGATTTGACCTATCAATTTTTTTTTACTTTACAATGATGTGAAAGCAATAAGCATTCAACAGAAACTGTACTTTGAATTTTGAATTTTGATCATGTCCTGGTATGATACTTTCTCATGATCCTGGCATCCACAGCTCCTAGTCAGCCACATGATCATGACGGTAAACAAACAATATACTTATCACCATTTTGTACCCATACAAGCATTCTGTTTGTCACTTTTGGTACAGTATTTGAGAAATTATATGAAATATTGAATATTTTATTAATGAAATAAACTTTGTATTAGATGATTTTGCCCAGTTGTAGGCTTATGTAAGTGTTCTAAGCACATTTAAGGTAGCCTAAGCTAAGTTATGATGTTCAACGAGTTGGGTGTATTAAATGCATTTTCAGCTTACAATGGGTTTGTCAGGATGTAACTCTATTATACTTAGAGGAAGGTCTGCATATGCTACTGATATACTAAATATCTAGAAAAAGGTTTGTAATGAGTATAAATGCATATTAAATAATCTAAAGGAAAATAGAAAAATTTTACTGTAACCTATTACTAGATAGGGAAAATTATAAATAACCAAATACAGTTGATCCTTGAGCAATGGGGGTATTATGAGGCACCAACCCCATGCATAGTTGAAAACCCAGGTATAACTTTTGACTCCCTCAAAACTGAACTCCTAAGTTTGATTGGAAGACTTACCTGTAACAGGAACAATTAGCACGTATTTTACATGTTATACATATTATGTGCTGTATTCTTACAATAAAGTAAGTTTAAGAAAAGAGTTATTAAGAAAATCATAAAAAATAAATTTACAGTATTATACTGTATTTATTTTTAAAAATTAACATATGATTGGGCCCATACACTTCAAACCCATGTTGTTCAGGAATCAACTGTCTATACAACCAAATTATGAATGACCAAAATAGTCAGTATGGAAAGAAAATATAAACTAACAAACATACATTAATGAGGTTAAATCTGTGTTGTAAAACACATTTCTTTCTACTATGTCAATATATGGAAAAATGCTATTAATAAGTTGAAGGTATCAGAAGCTCAGTTTGCTTATATATTTTGTTTGCAAGCTATAAAAATGTCATGTGTTCGGGTTGAAGAGAATCATAAGTTTAGTAACATGAGTAGCATTTTATGTAGATTAGAGTCTCTAAGTTTATAAATATTTAAAAGGATTACCAAATATTTTCAAGATAATTTATACTTTAGAATCATAAGCAATGGCAAATGGGTTAAAATTATATTCAGTATTAAACCAGGAACTGATTTTATGCAATACCCTTGCACTTAGTACAAAACTCCAATTCCATAATTCAGTAACCCATATCATTAGCAAAGATAATTGGCATGATGCTGTGATCCAGTAGAGTCTCTTCATTCCCATTCAGGATTATGTTCCTTCATGGTCATCCCTAGTTTTTCCAGGAATTCACATGACGGTTTCTCAGCTTTCGCATGGCTGATTTAACATCTTCATTCCTTAAAGAGTAGATGATGGGATTCAACAGGGGCGTACAAACAGTGTAGAACACAGAAAGGAACTTATCCACAGAAAGTCTGCTAAAAGGCCATATATAGAAGTAAATGCAAGGCCCAAAGAAAAGAATCACCACTGTGATGTGAGCAGTTAATGTAGAAAGTGCCTTGGATGACCCACTGGAGGACCGGCGATGAACAGTGATCAAAATGATGGTGTAGGAAATAATTAAAGCCAGAAAACAGCCCAATGATATCAGGCCACTGTTAGTTAGGGTCATAATTTCCATTTCATAAGTATCCATACAAGCCAGCTCTATCACTAGGGGAAGGTCACAAAAGAAGCTATCTACCTCATTGGGGCCACAGAATGGCAAATCCACTGTAAAAGCCAAGTGACTCACAGAATGAAGAATACCCACAGCCCAGGAAATAAATACGAAAATTATACATAGTCTCCGATTCATAATTGTGCTATAATGTAGGGGCCTACAGATGGCTATAAATCTGTCATATGCCATAGCTACAAGCAACATCATCTCACTCCCAACAAAACTGTGAAGAAGGAATATCTGGGCCATGCAGCCCTCAAAGGAGATAGTCTTATGCTCAACAAAGAAGTCCGCAAGCATCTTGGGGGTGGCAAAATTAGATTGGCAGATATCAATAAAAGAAAGGTTACTGAGTAGGAAGTACATAGGAGAGTTCAAATGTGAGTCAGAGGAAATTATGGCAATAATCATGATGTTGCCCAGCACTGATGTCACATACACTAAAGAGAAGATGGCAAAAAAGAAAAGCTGAAGTTCCCAAGAGTTAGACAGTCCCAGAAGCACAAATTCAGATACCACTGATTCATTTGTGTGAGCCATATAGCCACTCTCCTGTTACCTAAGTAAAAGAAAATCAGAAAAATATAACAGTTGTTGCATTATATCTAGTATATAGACAAAAAAATATAAGATTTCAATTAAACATCAATTTAATGAAACTATTAATCAGTTGACTAATATTTAACATCTGTGATGGCTATGGAAAGTAAAGTATGAAAAAAAAGGTACGTTGTGGATCCTATCATGATTTGGTAGATAAGATACACATATTAAAAAATAAAAATATTAAGTCTAAAACAAACAAATGCAAATGATACATTAATATAACAAATATTAGAGTAAGATGAAAGAAATTATGCCAGAATGGTGAGATAAGGTGTCATGAAATAGATAAAATTTAAGCTAAAACCTCTTAAAAATTTGGAATTTGGCAGTGAAAACTGAAGGAGAAGTCTGTTTCATACAAAAGGAATAACAGGAAGAAAGATTTAAAGGTAAAAGTATGAAAGACATATTCATGAAGCCATCTGTTGAATGGCCTGGCTGGGGGAGGGTATGCTAAGGAACAATAAAAATGAAGGTGGGAATGGTACCTCAGGAGCAAAGCATGGATGCAATTAGCCCTGAAAGAAAGGCTAAGTGGACTAGATTAATATGCTTGAAATTGAGAGTCATAAACATCAAAACATTGCTTGACATTGTTTTCAGAAGCTTAATGGAAGCAGTTTGCCATATTATTTATGGAAAGAAGAGGCACTGTTTATACTCTGAAAGTTTCTGTAAAGATTAAAAATGTTTCTTTCATCCTTTTAACAGTAGTTTATCAAAGTCTACCTTCTGTCACATACAGATCGATTTTGCATGAACCACCAGTATGTTTTCAATTTATTCTGACCCCGCTTTTTGTCTTTTCCTAAACACATCTTACATACCTGGATTCAGCAAAATCTGTGACACCTTTCAGAAACCATCCTTTTTCAAATATTCCATATAACTATACATGGTGCATTTTGAGTGCATGATGGATTTTCAAAAGAGTAAAGTTTAGTATGTAAATGCCTCTTGGATGGGTTTTGGTTTTTTTTGGTTTTTGTTTTTTGTTTTTTGTTTTTGTGGGTTTTTTTGTTTGTTTGTTTGTTTGTTTTTTTTGTTTGTTTTTGTTTTTTTGGACACCATGTAGCCAGAAGAAAATCCTGCATAACCTCCAGTGGTTCAGGAATCATTTTTGGCTTTAGTCCTATGTACCCAACAGCACACAGTAGACATTTATTTGTCATTATATTGATTGAAGCTTGGTACTCTGTATTTTCCCATGATATATACATATATCTAATATAATAAATATTTAAAACTTTAAAAGCAAAATTATACAGGTAAACATATCAATTTAAAAATGTTTAAACTGTTACAAGTTTTCATTACGGTTGCTGAAGCACTAAATCCTACCCTTTCGCAGGTTTCCATCTTTGCAGTTGAATTACGATATCTAGTTTTAAGAATGCCAAAACTTAAATTACTCAAGAATATAAACAGACGAATAAGGCATGAACTGACCTTCATATGAACTTCTATTATGGGACTTTTATCTCCATGTGGAAAGATGGAGACAGTGCTCACATGTCTGATCATATATTTACAATGTAAAGTGTAGAGTAGGAGGAAAATAACCATTAGAAAGGAAAAAGACCTAAAGACCTAAGACCTAAAATCCCAAAGAACTACAGTTAATAATTTTTTAAAAATGTAAGATTAAAATGTTTAAGGTGATGCCATGAGGAACTTCTTACAGTGTTTGAGTCATTGTGTAAAGCCTGCCAAATATTATGTTAATTTAGTAAGATAACAATAAAAAGTGAAAGGAAGGAGGAGGAGGTGGAGGAGGAGGAAGAGATGGGGAGAGCTTCATGTTAACACATGTTAGATGAAGTTAGTGGTATTAATACAAATTTTAAAGATCATTTTATCTTTGAAAAAAGATTTTCTGAAAATGAAATTTTCTGTAAATTCCATGTTTCTAATATCTAATGAATGATAAGATTTGTCATTTTCCAAAATACAGGAACCAACTAGAAAATCCTTTCTAGTCTAATTTACTGATTTTCTTAATCCAAGTGGAATAAACCAGGTTCAGTGTTATACCTCATTTTCTTCTTAATACTTAAGGTAGATCCCCATTACAAAAGATAAATAATAGGGCACCTGAGTGGCTCAGTTCATGATCTTACAGTTTGTGGGTTCGAGCCACACATCAGGCTCTATGCTGACAGTGTGGAGCCTGTTTGTAATTCTCTCTCTCCCTCTCTGTCTGCCTCCCCCTGCTTGTGCTCTCTCTTTCTCTCTCTCAAAATAAAACATAAAAAAATATTTTAAAAAAGAAAAGGTAAATAATATACACCACTTACTAGTTGTGTGACTGACCTTAGAAGATAGAACTAGACTATTTCCAAGGCTTTTTTCATCTATAAAAGCCTTTTTTTTTAAATTTTTTTAAGGTTTTTTATTTACTTTTCAGAGACAGAGACAGAGCGTGAGTGGGGGAGGGGCAGAGAGAGAGAGGGACACACAGAATCTCAAGCAGGCTCCAGGCTCTGAGCTGTCAGCACAGAGCCTGATGTGGGGCCTGAACTTACAGACAGTGAGATCATGACCTGACCAAAGTCAGACACCCAACCGACTGAGCCACCCAAGCGCTCCCATCTATAAAATTCTTAAGTGCAGAGTTATAATATGGAAATGTGAAGTTTATACAAGTCACCCAGAATTCCTTGTACTATGCACAGAACACCCAGAATCTTCTCCATTAATGAGTCATTCACTTTTTCATTGCTAGTATACTTCAGAGATAAAATGTTTTCAGATCACAAAATAAACAGAGAATTCCCCATTCCTGATGTAATATAAAGTTTGATATATAGAAGATGATATTACATCAGGAGCACCTGGGTGGCTCAGTCGATTGAGTGTGCCACTTCAGCTTAGGTCATGACCCTGCAGTTCCTGAGTTCAAGCCCTGCATTGGGGTCTGTGCTGACAGCTCAGAGTCTGGAGGCTGCTTCAGATTCTGTGTCTCCCTCTCTCTTTGCCCTTACCTCATTAGCACCCTATTTCCCTAAAAAATTAACAAACATTAAAAAAAAATTAGAAAATGATGTTGCATCAGTACTCATCTAAAAGCATCTCAGTAGAACTATAAAACTGTTAAACATGCATAATTTTTCTTTTCATTATTTTGTCTTATAATAGTTGATTACCTGTAAGCCTAGCAGCAAAAAGCAATAAGGGTTAACCCTTACTTACCTACTTTGTATATCTATTCCTTTGGTCAATAAATAATTGCTTAACAAATGGCTAAATATTCTCTGAATAGAAAGCATGAGAGGAGCAGAGAAAGGACAGATAATGGTTATGGCATACTTCCCTTTGTTTATCAGATGCTGACCCTGTTAATCAGAGCTACCTTAAGCCAATGCAGAGGGAAATTAACAAAGAAGTGGAGAGCAGGCATTTCCCTCTTCTAGGTAGAGTTTCCAGTTTGAGACCACAATAACCTTTCCTTTGCCATCTTCCAGTTGTTGATTTTGCATCTAGAAGACAATTTACAAATCAGTTAGTCTAAACACAATGATCAAATGCATGTGATTTACACTTTAATGATTTCTCCCAGTCCTTTAGTTCTTCCTTATTTTCTCCAAATTTTGTGTCCCACAGTTAGTTTCTTAGCTTCCCACTTTCTTCTGAGTCTTCATACAGAAAATATGTGCAATATATTCTTGAGGCATTTTAACTTGGTCTCTGCACTAAGCTGAGCAGAAGCAAGCCCTTCAGGCTGTGCCCTGAGGTAGTGAGGCTCCTCCTCTGCTCCTGGACCATACAATTACAGTCTCCTAAGTTAAGGCAATATAAAGCCTTCTTCCTCATTCTAGGAAACTCATTTCACTGGGGAAGTGAGAAATTACTGTTAGAAATCTGTTGTCACCCTGCAGTGGGAGTAATTATGTTTTACAAAATTACCTTTCCCGAAAGGGAAAAGAAAAAAAGGTGTGTTTTGTTTTAACCAACTATTTGGTACCTAGGAAAGCAAAATATTATTAGATTTTCACCAACAACCAGCCAGCAATTGGTTTTTCAACCATGAGCTTTCTGTTAAAATAATCAGTTTTGGGGTGCCTGGGTGTCTCAGCCAGTGGAGAATCCAACTCTTGATTTCAGTCAGGTCATGATTCCAGGTTGTGGGATCAAGCCCCACGTCAGACTCCACACTGAGCATGGAACCTGCTTAAGATTCTCTCTCTCTGCCTCTCTTCCCACTGCTCGCTCATTCTCCCTCTCTCAGAATAAAATAAATCAGGGTGATTTCCTCTAATCATAAGGAGCTCCCTACTTCCCAAGACAGTTCCATCTATTGTTAAAGTGCACAAGTGGTTCTACCATTAGTAGTTTAATAGAACAAAATATTCTCACTTCAACATGATGGTTTTTCAAATATTTGAAGGTGATGTCATTTCTTTTCCATGACAAATCTTTTCTTTCTCCCTAAAAATATGTCACCAGTCTTTCCAACTATATTTTACATATTAAGTTTTCTAGATTTCCAAAAGTTGCAATGTAGATGTGTTTCAAGTGGTCCTCTTTAAAGAAGGAAATTGAAAATAAGTTTCCCTATCACTTAGCACATAGGCACTGTGTGTGTGTGTGTGTGTGTGTGTGTGTGTGTAAACCCTAGTAAAATGTTCACATACCTAGTGATGCATTAACAGTGGTATTACAGCATTGATTGAAAGAGGTGATACTGGAAAAAACTTACATATCTATGAATTTGAGAGTGAAGCAATATAATTTTTTGATGTAATGGAATATATTCAATTATTACAATTATTTTTGTATATTAACTTTTTGCATCTGAATATGTGTGAGATTATAAAACATGTCAAAAGAAAACAGATATTGATAAAATAATTTTGTGTACATTTTTATAAACCAAGACAAAAATATGGACAAACTTATGAAAGAAGTTTTAAAATGTCTTAGTAATACAAATTCTAGATTGGAAAGAAAATGATATGGGTAAAGAAATGTACAAAAGGGAGTTAACGTGAATCACTAACGTAAATATTTTTAAAAGTATAAGCTCTGGCGAAATATATTTACTATACACATAATAGTAAGTTTAGGAAATATTTTAAAGTTTTACTTTCTATGCATTTATATCTTGAATATTTGGTAAAAGTATGATTTTCAAAATAATTTTAAAAATGCATTTTAATGAGCAAAACTTTAAGTAGGCTCCATGCCCAATGTAGGGCTCGAACTCATGACCTCAAGATTGAGAGTTGCATGCTCTCCTGACTCAGCCAACCAAATGCCCCTAATGAGAAGAACTTTATAAAATTGCAAATAAAATACAATGAAGGACAGTTTCCACTCAGAGCAGAAACAAAAGATAAAATATAAAGTATCTGGAAAAATTTAATCATAAATTCACAGGTCTCACATGATGAAAATTTTAAAACAGTGAAAATATGAAAGGAATAAAAGATATAGGGAGGCATGGGTCTTTTATTGATTAGAGAGAATCAGTGTTGACAAAGAATTAGTGTCTCTAAATCAAATCTAAATATAAAGTAACTTCTTTCAAAAAATATTTATTTTTAAGAAAATATTTATCATTTTTTATTTTATCTGTTTAAGAAGCTAACGAAAGCATACTCCTAGGATAATGTCCTAGACAAGGGATCCCAGGCAGAGAAGGAAAACCTATATCTGGAGTAAGAGTCAGTCCCAATAAGGACAAATCACTATGCCCTGCTTGGAGGAAGGGGTGTAATGTAGTTGACTTGCCACTAAATGGATGTGGTTTTACAGAGGAATGACACCTTAACAGGTTTTCTGGATCAGTCCTTTCTGCTGATCAGGTATTGGGAACTAACCTTGATAAAAGGGATTCCATGGTTTTGGTCTCAGATGGGCATTGATATGAAATGCAGAAATCCACACACTTTGTGCTTACTCCCATAGATCTGTCCTCATTTTTCTCTCCCACGTTTTCCAATTTTGATCTTTCAAAACCCCTAAACAAACAACCAAAACTATTTTTCACTGTCCAGGAATTCATATTTATTTTTACTTAGGACCAATTCTCCATCCCAAATTTGATAATTGAATGAAATGTTTCTGGCTCTTCCCAGGAACAGAATTTTCCCTCAGCAGTTTCCGTTAGAGTCATCTGAATGGGCTAGAATGCCACAGTAGTCCATTTTTTGGCTTGCATCAAGATAGAATCAAACTACTTATAGAAACCCTTCTTGTTATAAAGCCATAACATTGATCTGAAGTAAAGGCATTGATGAAACAGAAATAAGTAATATAGAATTCTGGACATTTTCATGGTGCTGATTATTTATGCTTTTATACCTATTTCAGCCCGTTCCCAGATGTACTGGTTATAATACATGATGGCTTGCTGCCTTGACAGCTAGAAATAGTGACTTGTTAATACTTGTTCATGATGAGCAGTGTTAGTGTCATAGTCACTTGAGAACCCGTGGTTAGGAACTCAGTCTCTGATAAGGTCCTGTAGCATGCTAGGATTTGCTTTTCAGTCAGTGTGTAGTTCTCTGCTGCAGGATGCAGGGCTTCTTTTCTAGGATCCTAGGGGTTAGTATTGTCATTCTTCTAAGTGACTTTACCAAAAGATTTACCAAATGTTCTTTTTTTTATTTTTTTAATATTTATTTTTGAGAGAGAGAGAGAGAGAGACAGAGCATGAGCAAAGAGAGAGACAAAGAGAGAGGGAGACACAGAGTGTGAAGCAGGCTCCAGGTTCTGAGCTGTCAGCACAGAGCCTGATGCAGGGCTCAAACCCACAAATTACAAGATCATGACCTGAGCTGAAGTCAGATGCTTAACTGAGCTACCCAGGCATCCCCAAAATGTTCTTATGTATCATCCATACCTCTCTTTCTGCTTTTCCTGGTTTATATAGTCTGAGTAGCAGGGAAGCTTGCAGTCAAAACTGGACTTAGTACAAGAATTTATTGAAAACTGGAAATCCTGTGTGAGTCAAGCTAAAATTGTACCAAAGTAGTGTCTACAAAGCAACTTTATGCTGCCTCCAATATACATTGAGCCTGCAAGCAGTGTGTGTCTTTATCAGTTGTAAGAAGTACAAAGCAAAATTACATGTCTTGTATATCCGTGAGGGGATTATATAGCATGTCCCAGCGTATTCGAACCCTTGAAACCTGAATGATTTGGCTGATCCCTGAAATGTTAGGGATTATCTCTTACCCTTGTTTTATGTCACTTTCTTCTCACAGGTCTGATCACTATATGCTTTCAATATAGTGAACTATTATGATGTATAGATTACCAGGACCATTAAGTTCCCTAAGGACTATATTGTGACAAAGCAGGAGAGCCAATACAGAAATGAGTCAACTGTAAATGTTTCAGAGGGTTAGGGAGTGACTGCTATTTTTTTTCTTTAATTGTGAGAATGCTATCACAAAACAGAGTTAAGATTTCTTCAACTTTTTATTGGCATTTCAGTACTTCATGGTATCCTTCGTGTATTAGGTCCTGAGAAAAATTTATATTGGAATTTCAGGATATTGAAAACACAGCATATTATATAGCAAGGATCTTCTCCAAAGAAAAGTATTTATGATGAAATGTAATTCTTGACAAAAGAGTAAAATACTAATGGCAAAATACTGCATCTTGACTCTGCTTTCAGATTGTTCTCTCCCTTTTCGATCTTCTAAAGACAATCTTGAAGTGTCTTGCACTTCATGTTTCTCCTGAAGGTTTCTGTTACTCTGCATTTTTAGAGATTGTACTGCTAACACTTTCCTTTTACCCTATGGCTAACTTGAATCAAATTATTTATAATTACAGTAAAGCCTTGAACTGTGAATAACTTCTTCTATGAGTGTCCCACAAGATGAGCAAACATTTGTAATAAATTTTAATTCGATAAACAATGTTTTGCAATATGAGTAATATGTGATGCTGAATGTCACATGATCACAACTGATCCAGTGGTTTTTCTCTTCTCTTCTCTTCTCTTCTCTTCTCTTCTCTTCTCTTCTCTTCTCTTC